>NC_080686.1:19823792-20126823 GCF_030445035.2 Dasypus novemcinctus
TATCCTGAACTCCTCTCTCACATGGCAAGGCACAGGGAGACATCTGCTGGGGCTCTCCCTTCTCCTCCAGGCTTCCTTGTCTTCAGTTTCCTGCTGCATGGCTTTTTCTCTGCTTCTGTGTTCTGTTGGTTTCAGCTTCTGGCTTCCAGGGCTTTACTCTCAGCTTCTAAGGGTTTTTCTCAGTACTTCTATGGGTTTCTCTCTCTGTAGTTGGTGTGGGTTTCTCTTTGTCCGTCAGCTTCTAGGGCATCCTCTCTGTGTTCATCCCATTCATAAAGTAAGAGGATTAAGACCTACCCTGTGTCTCAATTTACTGAAGTAATCTAATTCAAAATGCTTAATTGATGTAATCTAATCAAAAGTTTCCATCCACAGTAAGTTCATACCCACAGGAATGGATTATCTTTGAGGACATGATTTTCTGGGATACATGCAGTCTTAAACTACTACATACATATACAAGTGCAACTGTCCTTCTCCTAAGTCAGAAGATTCAACCTTTCTGTGTCTATCCATCATGATTGATTGCGTTATGCTTAGTTAGTGCTCAACCTCCAAATCTCAATAGCTTAAAAAAAAAACAATGTTTAATTCTCATTCATACTTTAGGTCCATTGCATATGTGCTGAGGGCTCTGCCCTACACAGTCCTCACTCTAGGACCTCACCTTGGCTGCTATTCTCATCAAGTGTGTTGGTCAGCATTGGGAGGAGAAAGAAATGGCAGCTCCCACCCTGGTATTTAAGCGTCTACTTCCATTCATATTTCACTGGTCAAACAAGTCACATGACCACACCTAACACACCCTGGGCAAGAAAGGTAATTGAATATATTTCTGGAAGGAGAATGAGATATAGTTGGTGAATATCCCTAGCAACTCACACATGGGTTGGGTCCTTTTCCTCTTCAAATTCTGAAGCACATTCGGGGACAATCTAGTTTAACATCTCCCCTCAACTTAGGTTTTCTACGACAAAGTCTATTTTCCACTTTCCGCATGGACCATTCTGCTTAGAAACCTTAGTTTCACCCTGAAACATACCAAAAGATGTCAATTCTCCTTTGGCAATAAGGAAAACAGGCCATCTCTTCTATCGGAGATGGGAGAATTGCCAGGGAGCAGGATCCCTTAGTCCTTTCAAGATCAACCTGTGAATTAGAAAACGGACATAATTAATGTCTCCATGGGATATTCAGCCATATTAAATTCTCACTAAATCTGCTTATTGTTAAACAGAAAACTCCATAATATGCCATACAAAGGTTGACCAATTATTACCTATATCAGGAATATAAAACAAGATTTTGATTTAAACATCCTCTTTATCTGTGACATACAAAACTAAAATGTATACTTTAACTCATCGTATCTTAATTCATTTTAAGTATTTGTTAAGGTGTCTATAAATACAGATTGTTTGTAGTTTGTTGCTTACATGAGTTAGTCTATTGGATTTAGAGTCATATAAATCTGATTTTAAATCTTTTTTCTCCCCATTGATAACTAAGTTACCTTTGTAAATTTTAAAGCTATACCTAACCACATTTTCTTCATGTAAACAATCAGGGGGATAATACTCACCTAGAGGTTTTGAGAGGATGGAATGAGCCAATATATGTAAAATGCCTGCACCATGTACAGTAAATATTAAGGCTCCTCTCTCCTTCCATCTGCTCAGGCAAGACTATGCGTCCCTGTTCAGATTCCATCCTGAAATAGGAATGTCTAAAACGTACATTTCCTCTGTTAACTAATCATGGAGAGTAATGAGTAATTAGGGAATCTAAATGCAGAATAAATAAATTCCTGAAGACATTTGGTTTGCAGTATGGCAGTAATTCAATCCAGGAATTAATTCTGTAGCTTATAAATTCTCCATGATGTTTGTCTCTAGAGTTCTTGAACTTCATCCTCTCCCAAACCCACATAAATGACAATCCCCAGGAAAGTCTGGGCTCGTGAGTCAGACAACATAAGTAACTACTTAGATTTCCACTGTGTTTTGTGCGTGAGAGGTGATATGTGGTGGTTGGCTCCCTGGAGCTATTGCCTTTTTTTAAGCTTAATTCCAGTTTTGCCTTCTTTCTGTTTCACATAATTTATTCCTATTCGTTCATTCTTCCCCTCTTTTTCTCTCCCCTCTCCTTTTCTATCATCTGTATTTCTGTAACTCTCCCTCCCACCTACCTTCCCCTTTTTCTTTGTTTCTTACTAGATACATTTTCCCAATTTTCTATCTTGCTATTCATCATCTGGAAATGTATTAGTCACTTATTCCCCATCTTCATTTAATTGCCACGCTTCCTTCAATATGGTACTCATTACTTACGGTAAATGTCAACACTCACCTTAGCTTTTAGATTCATGTAATCCCCGAATTAGACATTTGTCCTATGCATGAATCTCCTCCATGACAGTCTTCACAGATGGTCATCTCTGTTTGGACCTGTCCAGTGAGGAGAAACTTCTCCCTCAGGATGTTTTTCATGGCCTTGTGAAGGCGCTTTCACATTGGCAAAGCTTTTTCCTAAATTTCCCTCCTTGCCGTTTCTGCTAACTACTCCCATTGGCTATTCTGTTGGCCTCTTCCTCATGACAGTTTTTTAAATATTTGAAAATAATTTCCATGTCCTCCTGAGGTTCCTTCTTGTGTAGAGACACATTCCCAAATTCTTTTCCTTTTTAGTTTGGCCCATTATAACAGGTCCCTATAAATTCGATGCCCTTTCTGGGTCCTGGATCATGGTCCAGCCTCCATGTTCTACCTCTCTATACCATGGAGCTAAAAGGAATTTTCATCACGGCTTAAATTGCTTCTACCATGCAGGGAACTTAAAATGATTTCAGAACACACACAACCCAAACCCACTTTCCTCTGACTGATAACAGATGAAACATATTCCTAAAGGTAGGATGTTAATGGATTAATAGGGTGATTTTTTTCCCATGGGGGAAATAAAGGTTTCTCCTGATGAAAATATTGCACAAAGGAAAAATAATTTTCTAGTTAACACCGGGGAGTGGATAAGGATTGGAATGGAGACTGCAAAGGTTTTCCAAATCCAAGTCTGACTTGTCTTTCTAGGAGACCACTCTTTCATTCCCATTGAAAGTCTTTGCATTTAATCTCAGCCATCATTCCTCCTAGGTCGCAATATAGAAGGATGGTAGAGAAAATAAAACAAAGGAAGACATTCTTCTTTGCTTTATTTTATAAACACACTTTGAAAATAATTTCCTTATCCTATTTTATTGAAGAATTTTACCAGCACTGTGTGCCAAGAGAAATCAACATCAGCTCTTTCAGTTCAAAGAGAGAGGGCATTGTGAAGGTGTTATTTAATCAGCTATCCCCCACTTTTGGAAGATCAGTGAAGAGTGCCTTGATTTCTGAAATTTTTCCTGTATAAATGTATCATCACAAGAGATGACCTTACAAATAAAAGTTATTTTTATGCCATGATTCAGGCTCCCAGCAAATTAAGGAGAAAAGGGCAGTTAGAGAGGAGGGATAAAGACGTTAAAGGCCAAATAAGTTTTCATCAGTTTCAAACTAAAAGTCTTGATGTTGTGCCTTAAGGGAGGGGAAGAGGAGAGAGTGAAGGGGGGTGTGGAGGGATGTAAGCAGAGGTTTTTTCAAAAGATGCAGAGATAGGCAAGGTGGAGATGAAGCTCTTGTCTCCACTCTCCGGGGCCTGAGGTTAAGCCATAGGGTGCGGCAAGTGCCCCTCCTCATCCAAGGACCAACAGCTGTCTGAGCGGCTGTCATCTAGGGGAATGGTAGAAGCAAATGGGAAAGAGCTTCCATCACTCCACTCTGCAACTTTACAGCTCCCATGTAGCTTGCTTACCGCAAGGTAAACACTCTATTAAGAACTTTTCACACATCACCGTATTTCATCCTTAATTAACATCAACAGCATGAGCTTCATATTGTTGGTCATCCTCATTTTGCCGATGAAGAAACTGTGGCTCAGAGAGCTTGCCAAACTTGCTAAAGGTCATAGGATTAGTTAGTAAGAGGCAGAGACAAACTTCAAACTCATGTCAGTCTGACTCCAAAGCCTGCCTACCCACCCAGAACCTGGGATGACTCTGAAGTACAGCATTCCTTGTGAAGCAGGCAGGCTAGGAATTCTGTACTGATGTAGGTGGAAACCTAGCTACAGAGGCTAATATAAAACTGGGAATGGAAGATGCTGTGAATATCTGTCTGTGAAAAACAGTGAAATAAACAATGAGTTTGATCCTGATTTTTAACATCTTCTTTAAAACCTTTTGAGTTTCTATCATTATTCTAAAGACACGACTTACAGAAGGTATATTTACATAAAGAGCACCATAAAGTGCATAGTTGTTCTCTGTCATTTAATTTTTGCTTCCCCCGCTGGGCAAAGAGCAATCTTTGAGCTGTAGCAGTGACAAGATTGATGCACAGCAGAGGATGAGCAGGCATTGTTTGTTGACAATCATTATCTAACATATATTTTGAATGTGTAGGCAGAAAGTGGTTAAGTGACTTACCAGTTTTCATAAAATAAGTCAGAGGCAGAATAGGGAAGAGAACTCAGACATTTTATATTTCCAGGGCTGATGTTGGGTTTCCTAGGCTACACAATCTACATGCCAGCAGATAACAGCATCAATCAGAAGAGAAATATTAAATGGTATCTTTTAAAATCTTCTAAATTGAAAAGGAAACCATCACGAATGAATCTTTGTGGCAGAAACAAATTAACATTATTAAAATAAAATAGCTTTTCTCCTTCCACAGAATAAAACTTTACCTAACAGCTATATTTTGATAGAATTTTATATTTGATTTTTGGTGACTTAAAGGAATAAAGTCATGATTTCACTCACAAGAGTATATAGATAAGATAATTAGAGGAAATAAATATAAAGACAATTGGAAGGCTGAAAAAGTGCAACCTAGCAAAGTTTCCATAATACAGCAAAAAGGGTGATACAGACAATAAGGTAATTTTCGTCAATGCCAATGAGATGTGCACAGATCCCACACTGGAACAAGGTGAGTCATAAATTGCCTAGGTTCCAACACCAGAGTTTTCCTTCAGGAAAGACTCTAACTTAATCCTTTGCTGTTTGATCACTTGTATTTCCATTCATCTCTTCGTATAACAAATGATTTACAGATACAAATAAACACACCACTACTGATAGAAGGTTAACAAAAATTGAGTGGAAGAAAGGGACTTTGAGAGCTGGAGGAGGCTCCAGTTATGTTTTCATGTTTGGTACATGTGAGAGGCCCTAAGAACTTGGGAATTAGGTTGCCCTTTGAGCTTTGAACTAAAAATTACCACACAAAACAAATGGCATTCATGATGTGCTATAAATGTTCATCCAATGAGTGTAGGGCCATCTTAGAATAATAGGTTGCCTGTATTGAAAAGTTTGTCCCACCTGTGTGGTGTATTAATATTTACTGCGTTGTATTTTGTTCTAGTCTCAGCTCCAACTTTGTCATTTCTAGTTACTCAGAGTTTAAGCAGGCCCCTTCAGGATATTTATGCCTTTAAAGAACAGACAAGATGTACTTAGGCCTTATATCCTAAAGAAATAGATGAGAAAATTCTCTTGCTAATTTCAACTCAGAGCCTTATCAAATAGGCTGCAAAGATAAAGATGGAAGTAATTAAGGAGCAAGACCCAAAGATATTGTGGAGGATGAAGTCAAGGCCGAAGCAGAGACATTTCAGAACAGAGTCAGAAAAAGATGGAAATATTTGAATGTCTCTCCTTCGTTGAGTTCTTTTTGGACCAATGTCCACCATTTTTTTTCTCTTTCTTAACTGTAGCTAGAACCGGAACATGAGGGAAGTAGGTGATGGATGTAGTTTCCACAGTAAAAGACATACCAATTCCCAAATATTTCCTGGGGTCATGACACAAGGCCGAGAGAACTTACCACCCACTGTTCCACTGGGTCTATGAAAAAGGTATAAATACTCTGTAGAAAGTCACAAAAGCAAAATGGGTTCGCAGTCAACTAATATGACAGTCAGTTGGTCTTTGATTGATAAGTAAAAGACATATACAGACATTTTTGGAAGTTATGACACAGCATAAATCAGTGGGCAAATATTGAGTTTGGATTCAAATACCTTGTAAGAGCCCATGAGTTTCAGGTAAACACTCATATCTCTCTGAGATTTAATCTACTTGTCAACAAACTAGGTTTAATACTTAGCTCACAACTGATGTGAGAAATACCTAGAATTACATATGCAAATCAAGATATATAATATGATGCATATTAGCCTTTCAATCAATGTTAGCAATTATTCTCACCCACAGGAAACATAAATTTACCCTTATAATTAATTTTGTAGTCAAGGACTCTGTCATCACTTCTGCCTTCAGTCTCAATACCAAAGAGTGCTCTTGTGACTTAGAGTCCCTCTACATCTGTACTATCCTTTTCTCTTAGCCCTGGAGACTTATTTGCTGATCTTAATTCCTAGACTTTACTAAACATGGACCTCCATAAGAGGCATAATTTCTTATCCAATGAATTCATTACTATTACTCATTATTAATAATTCAATGCTCCATCTATACCTCTGATGCCCCATGTTCTAGGGATGGTCAAGCTTCAACCAAAGGCATACTTCCTCCAGAATGTCGTATCCCAAATCATTCTCACCATCACCATCACCATCATAGCTTAAGTGCAATAGTGCCATTCCCAAATGGGATACATTACCTGTTTCAGTTTGCTAAAAGCTTCTGGGAGCAATATATAAGAAGTAGGTTGGTGTTTACAATGAGAATTTATTAGGTTCAAGGCTTACAGTTGTGAGGCCATGAAAGTGCCCAAATCAAGGCATCATCAGCACATCCTTTTCCCTGAGCTGCAGCTATGGGTAATCCAGCATATGACAGAGCACAATGGCAGTGTCAGCTAATCTCTCCCCTCTCCTCCCTCTTTGTTGCTTTTAGCCTTGTCTAAAGTGGCTTCCCCTCAGCTTGTGGATCCTGGGGCCTTCTCTCTCAGTGTCTGGGTTCCTCTGTCCCTGAGGCCTTCTTTCTATGTCTGCAGCTTTTTATTCCTCCATTTATAAAGGACTCCAGGAAGAGGATTAAGACCCACCCTGGGTCATGCCCAGCTGAAGTGATCTAATCAAAAGGAAGCTCCCTTAACTGAATCTAATCAAAAGGTATCACCTACAACAGGTTTTACATGCACAGGAATGAACTAGCTTTAAGAATGGGATTTTCTGGGGTCCAGAAAAGCTTGAAACTGTCACATTACCTTAAGCCTATTGGCATATAATGTAAGATTTTCTTCAAAAATATGTCCTTTGATTGCAGTGATGACAATATTTTATCAACTGCTGTATTACAGAAAACTACAATAAGAAAAGCAAATGCTTTTTTATACTGAAACTACAGCAACTATCAGTGAAAGTTTGGTTCCTCAGATTATCTATCACAAAACTGGACATTGCCACTAGGTATAGATAGAATATCTGGAAATATTAATATTAGAGGCAAAGGGCAGGATGTAGGAGCTGATCTTTTCAGGAGTTAAATTATTGTCAAAACTGCAATCAGATATTTCAGGATTCAGGAAGCAATCCGGTGGATGGAAAGAGGTGAGGGAGCATGGGAATAGTTTATAATCTGGCATTTTGAGGTTCATTCTTTTCCTTGACACCACTCAGATTCTCCCTTCCTCTCCCAGAGAGGATAGAAAGCTCCCCACTCTTCCTGGCAAGTGAGTGTGTGGCTCTGAATTTAATAGAACTGTATGCGCAGACCATCACCGTCCCCATCTCTTTCTCTCAGACCTCTGCCCCTGAGTTTGTGCCAATGTAGGATTCAGAGTGATTAAAAATATGTAAAAGTATGCAAGGGTCTAGTTATGTCAAAATGTTTCAGAATAACCCAAAGCCAGGATTAACTAGCATTGCTATTTAGGGGTAGAGTATGAAAGCAGGGACCCTAAAGGGCAATGATGGAATTCTAGGTTGATTTTATGAACCCTTCTTCTTGTTCCCCTTCTATTATACAATTATTTATTAATGACCATCTTAAAATATAGTGTCCAGCTCTAGAGATATCCAGAAATTATAAGTAGGACAGACAGTTCAGGAATTCAGCAGTTGGACCTTACTTTGGAATTTATGCTCCCCAGTGTAACAGTTAGACTTATTTATAGGTTCTCTATACATGGCTCTTCTGCCCCTTTTATTTGAACCTATAATTAGCACTATACTTGATAAATATATGTCCCAGAGACTTAAATCTTTGGTCTGTCCATGTGCCATTGAGACCTGAATTTCATCAGAGTTGCAACACTTACTCTCCAGTTCACTGCCCTACCCAGGACAACTAATAAGGAGATGATGATGGACAACACCCATCCCAAGGAACAGAGTGCCTGCAACTGCAAGCAAGAGAGTTCCATCCATCTGCCCCATGGGATCTAAACTTCTTCTCACTTAGAAGCAGAGTGGACATCACCATCCTAAAATCCTTAAGATTGGGGAATGAACAATGGACAAAGTAGAATTACTGTTATTCTATATAGACTTATTATTCTTCTAGCAATGGAAGAACTCTTACCATTGATGGCAGTGATCACCCGAGGTTCTGAGGAATGGGAGAGGGAAGAATAAGTGTAATATGGGGGCATTTTTGGGACATTGAATTTGTCCTACCTGGCATTGCAGTGACTGATACAGGCCACTGTATATTTTGTCATAACTACAAAATTGTGTGGGATAGAGTATAAAATATAACGTAAACTGTAGTCCATGGTTAGTAGCAATGCTTCAATATGGGTTCATCAATTTTAACAAATGTACCACTCTAATGAAGGATGTTGTTAATGTGTGAAGAGGAAGGGAGTGGGGCAATGGGAATCCCTTATATTTTTTATGTAACATTTATGTAATCTAAAGCTTCTTGAAAAAAATTTTTAATGTTAATTAAAAAGAAAGAAAGAAAGAAAGAAAGAAAGAAAGAAAGAAAGAAAGAAAGAAAGAAAGAAAGAAAGAAAGAAAGAAAGAAAGAAAGAAAGAAAGAAAGAAAGAGCCCAGAACAAAATACATTACTCCATATGTCATCTCCCCATGATGTGGACCAGCCCAGGCTCTGGAGTTACACTGATCTGGGTTCCAGTCTCGCTCTACAGTTTAATAGTTGAGTGACTTTGGGCAAGTTCCTTTACATCTCTGAGCTTCACTTTCTTTTCTGTTTAAAAAAAAGTGAGAATATCTACTGTGAAATATTACTGTGAAAAGTAAATAATATATAGGCATACTAAGTGTTTCATCCAGCTGTTTGTAAACTATAGATATTTTGTCATCTATGTGTTCATGCAAGTTGCTAACAAATCTAATGAATGGGGCCAAATGCAAAGTCAAATATTCAATCAACAGTTTAAATATGGTGCTCAACTGCTACAAATCCACCTAACTTTATTATCACCTACCCTCCCCATAACGGGAGCACAATAAAGAGAAAGTGATGAAGAATTTAGGCTCTGGAATCAGACATACCAGGTTCAAATAACAGTTCTATCACTTACGAGCTGTAGGGTGTTGGTCAGAATACTGCAACAGTCAAACCTCAGTTTCTTCATGCAAAAGATGGCCCACCAATAGCATCAACTGGCGCTATGAAGTAGTCAATATGCAATAGATATTATTCATAAATACCTTTGAAAATCAAATATCATTTGTCTATCTCACGTTTTAGAGCTACAGTCAATTTGGCATGAAGTTTGACTTCTGGTGTGCATATTCTTTTCAAAAGGGCTACCAAGCCATTTACATGTTTGGGCATGCTCGTCTTGGCACTCTGGCCTATCCTTAACTAATATAACCTCACAGCATCTATTTAGTAATAGCCTCAATTTAATAATTGACCTTCTGTTAAAATTCTACTCATATTGAGAATCCAACTCACAATGATTTTCTGATCTTACATCACCCCATCATTTTAATCTGGGCTTCCGAAGCATTTCATTGCATCTACACATTCTCCAACCTGGATCACTGCCATCCATTATACTTCCTTGGGTACATGTCTCTTCACAACCCCTCCATTAGAGTACAAGCTCAAATGAAGGTAGAAACTTGGTCATTCATTTTAGTACCTCCTTCCTGCCTTGAATGTCATAGAGTTCTGAATAAATGTACTAAATAGATTATGAATGAATGTTCTAGAATTTTTCTGGCATCTGTATTAGTCAGCCAAAAGGGTGCCAATGCAAAGTACCATAAATCTGTTGGCTTTTATAAAGGGTATTTATTTGGGGTACAAGGCCCTGAAGAGTCCAACTCAAGGTTGCTTTCTTACCAAAGTCAGTTGCCACTCGTTGAAGCCCTGTGGTCCTGATCTCTGCGAGAGTTCAGCCTTCACTCTGGACTTCCTCTCTCTCAGCTGCAGGCTGGCTTAGGGCTCGTCTCTCAGGGCTTACTCTCTCAGTCCAGGCCCTCTATGTCATTCTGGGTTCTCTTCTCAAAGTCAGCTGCAAACTATCAGGTGAATTTCTCCTTACAGCCCTGGGATCAAAAATAACAGAGCTCTCTCTCTCTTCCCAATATGTCTTCTTGAGTGAGTGTCTGTTTATATATGTTTAACCTGAGTCACATCTTACTGATGTGGAAAAATCAAAGCCCTACTCTTAATACGTATTAATAATTTAATCAAGGGCCCATCCATATAGTCAAAGGGTATCACACCCAGAAGAATAGATTAGTTTATAAGCATAATCTTTTCTCTTTTGGGGGATTCATAAAATAATCTCAAAACTGTCACAGCATCTAAATCAAAATAACCAGAATAGAATTGTTGATATCTTGTTCTACTTCAAAACCTCCAACTTATTCTGGATTTCCAACCCAAGTCTATTTTTTTTTTTTTAGTATAGTTTATACCACTTTTTGCATTTATTTCTCTTATCTTCTTTGGTTGAGTAATCCTCTTCCTATTTTTTGTATACATTTTTAAAATCTAATATCATCTGAAATGTTCCTATGTGCCTAAATGTGATTTTTTCCCCTTCTTCTCCCTTTTCCTCCTACATGGGATCATTTGTGATAGCAATTTTTAGAACCTTCCGTTCCTCTTCGAGAATATTCTCTGTTGAGTCTGTGCTGGGGACATGCCCCAGGATGGATTATACTTTGTGCTGTTTGGGAGGCCCCCAGTTGTTAGCCCTGAGGAGTCATGTCCCTGCTTTATAAGTCTTCCTGTTAGAAACACAGCCTCTGGGCATGTGAGCATGAGAGGGTAAGAATTGAGGATCAGCTTTGCGGGTCTTGTATCACTTGTTCTAAGCATCCTCTGGCTTTTGGTCCAAGAGCAACTGCCAGACCATGGGAAGCTCGAACCACTTTCCAAGAACCTCATAATGGGCTTACACTTACTGTCTGATTCTCCAGTCTATCTCTCTTCTCCTCCCTGACTCTGGTCTCTCTGTGTTGTTCTCTTTGTCAGTCTTCTATCAGCCCTCTCTCTCCTCTCTTTCCATTTAGGTGGGGTCTTTAAGCACCTCTATCTAACTGTCTTTCTCTTCTTACCCTAGAATGCCTCCCTCTTTCCATCTCAGTTTCTGTCCCTTTCTCTCTTGAAGTTTTAATATCCATACTTTTATTTCTACTTTCCTTTAAATAATATTTTCCCTAACTCTTTTTACTCTTGTATTTCTTTTCAGAGTCTCTGGTCATGGATTCATGCCAGCCTTTTTATGAACCTTTGAAAAATCTGTTTTCCTAAAGTCTGGAGTGTATGTCTGACTTTGCCCACTGTTTCCTTTCTTCACTGCTATGAATTCCAAGATGGCTTGATTTCTCCCAAGATTCATATAACTTTTCTCCAACAATAAGCTCTTTCTTTCTTGGCTAGAATTAAATACAAAATAGCACTTTTCCTTGTTGCTTCCTCTACCTGCTGAGAGATGAAATTTGTTAACAAAGCAAGTGAAGCACATCAAATGCTCTACTTTTTGCAGAATTTCCAGAAAGTTGAACACCTCCAGCACTGCTGCCTCTTGCCTCTGGGCAGATTCATAGTCTAGATTTTAACTTCTGTCTGGCCAGGAAGTGTGTTTTACACAATCACAATATTATCACTTATTTCTCTTCCCTGTGTTCCCCACCTGAATGTTTTCTACCCTTAAGTTCATGAGTTTCTATAAATTATATGCTTTTTTGAAAAACATGGTTACTCTATACTATTGGAGTTGTTTCTATTGAACTTTTACCTTTTACTTGTCTTATTGCTATCATGAATTTCATGCCATCAATACTTGGAGATATTTAATTTCTAGACTGTGAACTACTTGAGATCTGAAGTCATGTAATAGTCATCTTTGTATCTTCAGAGACTAGAATGGTCCTGAAACATAGCAGATACCCAATGTGTATGACACGCTATGTGTTTAGTGGCTTTACTTATGTTATCTTACTTAACTGTCCTGAGATATGCTTTACTGAAGCTGCCTTCTCTCTCTTCTTTTATCAAGACTGTTTGAGACCCATACTTCAGCTTAAAAACTTAGCCATTTCTAAATGCAAAATACAACTTTTATTTAACTAATATTTACTGAGTACTTATTTGTGCAGGGCATAATATGCCCTAGGTCCTAGGAATGTGGATGTAACTAAGAGAGGGTTCTTGCCTCATGGGAAGGGGACAGCTGCTTTCCCTATGCTGCAAGCCAAGACTCCCAGGATGGGAGGGCCACAGCGAACAGCCACAAAGGCCACTTCAGTTGGTGAGAACACAGAGGGTGAGAGAGAAGGAAGGCCAGAAGGAGTAGAGGGATATCAGATGGGCCACAGGAAGGTATTTCAAATTGACCCTGAGGGCAATGGTACTAAATGGCTTTCAACCTAGATTAATATGTTCTGATTTGGATTTCTAAAACATTGCTCTGGCTGCATGAAGAAAACAGATCACAGCAGAGCAAGGGTTTACAGGAAGAGAACCATAGTCAGGAGGTCATTGCAATTGTCTAAGAAAAATTGATGGCAGCCTGACAAAAATAAAGACAAGGGAGACAGTCAAGTTTAGGAAATAAAATGTATAGGAGTGAATGCTTGGTGGATATGGAAGACGTGGATGAGAAAGGAGAGTCACTTTGGAAATCACCCTGGTTATGTGCTTTTCTATGAATGGTGCCCAGGGCTGCATATACTGAAACAAACCAGGACAGTCAGCTAGTGGCTTAACACCTATATATAACAAAAATAATAGCTAATGTATATTGAATGCTTACTGTTTTAGCCAAGCTGCTAAAACAAATAACCACACGATGGGCTGACTTAGACAGCGAGAACTTATTGGCTAACAGTTGGAAGGCTAGGAAAAGTGCAAAACCGGTGCATCAGCAAGGTGATGCTTCCTCCCCGAAGCCTGTGGTGTTCTCAGGCTGCCGGCATTCCTGGATCCTTGACTTTCCCGTCACATGGCGATGCACATGGCTACAGCATCTCCTTTCTCTTCTGGCTTGCCTCGACTTCCAGCTTCTGGCTGCTCCCCATGGCTTTTCACTCTGTGAGACTTTCGGTCTGCTTCTAAAGGACTCCAGTAATCTGGATTAAAGCCTAATCTGATTCAGCTGGGTCACACCTTAGCTGAAGTTACATCTTGAAGAGATCTTATTTTCAATGGGTCCAAACCCACCAGAATATGGATCAAGACCAAGAACACATCCAAACTGGGGTGCACAAAATTCAATATACCACACTTAGTTCTAAGAACTTTGGTTGCAATAACTCCTTTGACTATTAATCCCAGATGGTTGATACTAAGAGAATACCTATTACTCATTATAAAATAAGGAAACAAAAGGAATCCACAATCTTTAACCATGACAATGGAAATATATTCACATTGGAGAGGTATAAAGTAGGGAGGAGTTAATTCTAGCTGGAGCAAGAGGCTGAAAGGCAGTGAGGAAAGCCTTAATAGAATAAGGAAGCTTTGAAGTCCATCTGGAAAGATGAGTGAGTACATTTTCCACAGGCTAGAACAATGATATCTGAGCTAATGAAGTCACCATTTCAGTTCACAAAACTTTCTATCTAAGCAACATTGTTGAAGAATGCCACTGGACCAAACGAAAGGAAAAGTGATAGAAAACAGATTCCCAATTCCATTTACCTTTGATTGCACTGTATGTTTGGATGAGTCACAGATCTTCGGTAAATGAAAAAGTCCTTGAAGATTAATGAGACTGACTGAAGTAACAATGAGCCAGGACCTAGGTGTCTGAATAATCTCCTTCATTATAATTTACGTAATATCAGGGGAAAGATGAGAAGAGGAAAAGTATTTAAGTAAATGTGATTATGAGAAAGGAACTGTCGCATTAGGTCATGTTAACACACCGTTCTAAGGACTGGAAAAGTACCAAAGAGTAGAGAACAGTCTGCCTCTTCACTTCACTTGACTGTGTTAGCTTACTGTCTCCTGAACATTAGCAGACATTTGCTATGGCTCTATAGAGCCCAATGGATCCTGTAGTCCCATTTGGACAGAATTCATTGTTTATTAAATTCTACAAATTTCTCCCCTGACTATGCTCACAGCATTTAGTGATATGAAATTCAAAGCAAAGTGCCCAGCAGAAGTTAAATTGAAGGAAAACTGTCATGCAAGACTTAGTCAACCCTGCTTCCTCCTCTAGGGACTGTCCCATCATCCTTTCCCCCTGGGCTTCAATCTTAAAGAGATTCTCAAGTTGCTGGCACCTTTTCTTTTTCCTTCCATCCCCTCTAATCCTTTACTGTCTAGTTCTGCTCTTATTACTCTACTCTATTATTGAAGGACACCAGAGGCCTGCCAACCTGCAGATCAAATGACCACCTGCATCCATCAGTGCTCATTTAGTTTCGCCTCTTTTATGTGTGACCACTGGCTTTGTGGGGCAAGGTAGACACCTCCACAAGATTCAGAAGTCCTCTCCACAGAGTGCTAGGGCTCACAATACTTTTAGGACTCAGAAGAAAAAAAAAAAAAGAAAATTGAGATCCAAGAAAATGTTTTAGTACACAATACTAACACATCTGTCTCCTGACCTGGCCATAGGTGCCATCTCCAGGGCCACATAATGGTTTTTGTAGACCCTGGGTGCTTTGCCTGAGTGGGCCTTTCCTGGTAAAAAACATATGTATATATAAATTATATTTTACATATATATATATATAAACATATATATATAAATTATATTTTATATATATATATAAATTATATTTTACAGCCATATGGATAGAAAGACCAATATAAATATTAAAACACTCTCTTGGGGAGTGGATGTGGCTCAAGTGATTGAGTGCCTGCCCTCCGCATGGGGGGTCCCAGGTCCCACCCCAGGTTCCATTCCCAGTGCCTCCTGAAGAAAAAGAAAGTAGACAACAAGCAAAACAAGTCAGGGAACCAACTCAGGGAAGCAGATGTGGCTCTCTGGTTGAGTGCTGGCTTTCCACACATGAGGCCCCAGCCCAGGTTCAGCCCCCATTATCTTAAAAAAAACAAAACAAAAAAAAAAACACCATTTTCTCAGAACTCAAAGTTAAATTTTCCCCTTCTTGTCCTGAAATAAATGAAAACATTGTCATGGGTCTTAAAATTCTTTTGGGCCTGAGGCACCATGCCCACTGCATCTAATGAATGAACCATCCCTGCTCGCAGGTCACATCCATCTGTTTTGGACTCTTTCTTTATGTATTTCGTTATTGGAGAGCATAGGCTGTCTACTCATTGGCCATCTGCCTTCCCCTCACTGGTGGTTAAGTCCCGTGATATTAGCAACTCCACTGCCATATTTACAGCTCTATTCTGAGCACTTAGAAGAAGGCCTGGTATCTTATAAGGGCTTAGTAAATATTTACTGAACAAACCAGTGAATGAATGAATGAGTTTCTTTCCTTGGCTTCTTTGTTCCTTTTTAATCTTTTCTCTGCCAGTTGCCTGTACCCCACCCCTATTGTGAATTTGCTCTCCCTTCTTCCATCTTCCCTTTAAATATACCTTTGACTTCTCTCCCAGTCCCAGACTGAACATTTGGCAGTTGATGCACATTTTCACATGATTTTCTGCACAGTACCATCTTTGCTATATATATATATAACAAGCTTATCAGCTTCTCCCTCTGTCCTTTCAACTCCTGCTTTTGTTGTTGTCATTGTTATTATTATTATAATTATTGGCATCTCTGTAATAGTCAATGCCATTATCATCTTTTGAGTCACTCATGCCTGACACAAAAAATAATCTTTTTTTTTTTTTAAGATTTATTTATTTATTTAATCCCCCCCCCCCCTCCCCCGGTTGTCTGTTCTCGGTGTCTATTTGCTGTGTCTTGTTTCTTTGTCCGCTTCTGTTGTCGTCAGCTGCACCAGAAGTGTGGGCAGCGCCATTCCTGGACAGGCTGCACTTTCTTTTCACGCTGGGCGGCTCTCCTCACGGGCGCACTCCTTGTGCGTGAGGCTCCCCTACGTGGGGGACACCCCTGCGTGGCAGGGCACTCCTTGTGCGCATCAGCACTGCGCATGGGCCAGCTCCACACGGGTCAAGGAGGCCCGGCGTTTAAACTGCGGACCTCCCATGTGGTAGACGGACACCCTAACCACTGGGCCAAGTCGGTTTCCCAAAAAATAATCTTGAGATTCCCCTTTTCCCTTATAGTGTATCTAATCTGTGACCCGATTTTGTCCATCTGACCTTACCATCTCAGGTATATTTTTTTTTTTAGTATAATAAACATTATTTTTAAAGAGGCTTTAGATTACAGAAAAGTTACATAGAATAAGAGATTCACATATACCTCATCCTCTCCCACACTCACATCTTCCCCTATTAATAACATCTTACAATTGTATGGTACATTTGTTACAATTGATGAATAAATCCTGAACCATTGTTACTAACCAAGGTCTAGAGTTTACATTGTGGTTTACACTTAATTCCAATGCCCTAAAAGTACCCTATGTTCCACCCATTATCCCTTTCCCCTCCCCTCAGAACCTTTGGTAACCACTACCTTTATATTAATTTTACGTGTTCTTCCATTACTACATTTTAGTAAGTTTACTTTGTCCATGTTTACATTCCCCCTTTTTGTTTGTTCATTACTCAAACTTGAGGATTTAGGGATGATGATGCCTGCTCTTCCTCATATTGAGAGGGGGCTTAGATCTTATGGGGAAGGTGGAAGGAGCTTTTTTGCATGCAGTTGTAGATACTCTGTTTTTTGGGATGGGGTTGTCCAACATGTTCTTTTTGTTCTTTGTTCTGTGTGAGTCTGAAGAGTGGAGAGATGTTGGCCACAGCTCTTCTGAGATTCAGGGCTCAACTGGTTTATTAACATACTGAAGATTCAAGTCTCTGAGACATATATTTAATGGTATAGAGCTAATTATAGGCTCAAATAAAAGGTAGAAGAACCATGTGTAGGAAAATTATAAACGAGTCTAACCGTGTTATATTGGGGAAATACGTTGTTATATATTTCAAGGTAAGGCCCACCAATATGGTCATGAGTTCTTGGGATTGTGCACTTTGCCTATAGTGTCCACATAGCTCTAGAGCCATCAGGAGCACCCCTATTTGAGACTTTGTTCATAGCGGCAATTAGTGAGATCTGCCGGGACATGCATAAGTGTAACCTCTGGAATGACCTCCAAACTCATTTTGAAATCTCTTAACTATAAAAAATTATGTATTCGATGTTTCTTCCTTTGGTCAAGGTCTTTTTCCAAATACATCACTGGATAGTGCTTGGTATTAATCCCTCGGTGCCAGGAAGGTTCATCCCCAGGAGTCATGTCCCACGCTGGGGGAAGGTAGTGCATTTATTTGCTGAGTTTGAATTAAAAAGAGGCCACACTTGAGTATCAAGGAGGCTTTCAGGAGGTAACTCTTAGGTAATAGTTTTTATTAGGCTACGTTTCAATTTTATAAGAATAAGGTTCATAGTTACATGCATTAATATTAAAGGCTTGACATATTGGTCTGTTTTCTTTCATTAGGCCCTACCTATGTACTCAAGAGATTCTTGCCCCTCTATTTAGAATGTAGCAGGACTCCCCAGGATGGAAGTTTAATATTTTGTTGTTTATTGTGTGGGTCTCCACCCACTGAAATAACACCTTATGACAAAATGAACACATTCATATTCCATAGAAGCATGCCCCAGGTGAACCTTTCCCACACATTACTCTAGCACCAATACCTTGCACTAGTGACCTTCCCTGCCATATTTGCCAAATGAATGTTCCCACAATTGTATTTTCAAACACAGACCTCCACCTCCCCAGAGTTCACCTGCTCCTTCCTCCAACCCCATGGATAGTCCAACCCCCTCAACCCTGCTCACCTTCACACTCCAGCACCGTTGACCTTAGTCACATCCCTTCACCACCATTACCCCTATCCACTGCCAAATCATCCCCTTCCACATTCTCATAGGTTCATCTCAGTTACATCTTCATATTTTTTCATCCTTATGTTACCACAACCCTTGTCTAGACCTTCTCCAAGTATTGCTTGGATAAGTTTCCAAACCTGTTGTCTTTCCCATCTCTATTCCAGATGTCATAACTCCTTCTATAAAATATCCTCAAAGGGAAGTGAACTTGGCCCAGTGGTTAGGGCATCCGTCTACCACATGGGAGGTCCGTGGTTCAATACCCGGGCCTCCTTGACCTGTGTGGAGCTGGCCCACGTGCAGTGTTGATGGGTGTAAGCAGTGCCGTGCCACGCAGGGGTGTCCTCTGCATAGGGGAGCCCCATGCGCAAGGAGTGCGCCCCAGAAGGAGAACCACCCAGTGAGAAAGAAAGTACAGCCTGCCCAAGAATGGTGCTGCCCACACGGAGAGCTGACACAACAAGATGACACAACCAAAAGAAACACAGATTCCCGTGCTGCTGACAACAACAGAAGCAGACAAAGAAGATGCAGCAAATAGACACAGAGAACAGACAACTGGGGTGGGGGGTGGGGGAGAGAAATAAATAAATAAATCTTTTTTAAAAATCCTTAAATAAAACAATAGGCTGATACCATTGCATACAAAATAAACTGCAAATCCCTCAATTTGACACTCAGAGTCTTGGCTCCACCTTAAATGTCTCTATTCCTAGCACTAAAACAGAACCTGTGGTCCTACCACTCTACCTGATCATCCCTGAAAATATATACAATAATTTTCTGCATGCTTTGTTCAAACTCCTCCAACCTAGAAGGTCATACTGCCTTCCCCCGTACATGTGTTGAATGCTCAACTGGGGTATGAAAATCTCTCAGACAGCAATTATATCTTCTATATCTCTGAAGCTCTCCACAGTACTAACACATTACTTGGCATGTAGTAAGAAATTACTAAATCTTTATTAAGCTGTGCTTAAAGAAAGTGAACAAAGGAAAAATAAGCATAAAGCATATTAGATTTGTGAAGCAGGTGTAGCTCAGTGGTTGAGTTCCTGCTTTGCATATATGATGCTCAATCCCTGGTAACTCCTTAAAAAAATGAAAAGTATTAGTTTCTATCAAGGTATCATATTTTATGTCAAAAGATGGAAATTTTAACTTTTCAGGAAGAGTAAAAGCAGTAACCAAAGAGCAATAGTCAATTCAGGTAAATCTACTTATATCAGTATAATTCTAAGTTTTACAACTCTTTAACATGACAAACTCAGGGAAAACTAATTTCAACCAGAGTGAATATTTCCATTTCAGGGTTTAATCTAATCAAGTAGAGTAAATTCATCAGAAACATCTGCTTTGACTCAGAAAATGCCTTGATCAGTAAACCAGCTTTAATGAGACAAGCAACTAATTGTATTATCTCTCTAGCACAAGACAAAGAAAGGTTACTGTACAAAAGGAATAATGTGCGTTTGTATAAGAAAACACAGGCAATGTGCAGTGATAATTCAACCATCTAAGAATTTGGAGATGACATTTATAACAAAAAATATGACATGCCTCTTTTCATTAAACACAAATTGTTCTTCTTTTGTGAAAAGATGCATGCTTGTTGTGGAATGTTCAGATAGCACAAGGAAGTCAAACTGAGTAAATGAGAACAATCATGATCTTACTACCCAGGAACAGTTTCATTTTATTGTAGATTGTCGGTCATAGATTTTTCTTTGTGTGTGCATGTATATGTGTGTAAAACCATATATTCATTCTGTGTGTATAGTAAGAGAATTTAGATCATTTTTTACAAGATTTTTTTACTTGCTTATTCTTTTTTATAATATGCCACAAACATCTTCCCTTGTCATTAAATATTCTTCTATAACATTATGTTTAAGGCCTGCATAGTAATATGTTTCATTATTGTTCTATACCCAGAATGTTTTCAGTCTTTCACTATTCCAAACAATGCCTTGAAAAGAAGACTTAAAGTTTATTTTATTCTGTCTCTCCGTTTCTGTACCTAACTGCAACGTTATTGATCATGCCTATATCACAAGAATATTGGAAGAAATGTTCACTAAATGGTTTTGCAGTTCTAAAACAAAATAAAATTTTATTAATTTTAATTAAATCAAATTAAATTTTTCTTACATTTACATTTTTTGAACATACATAAATGTACTTTTCAATATTCACCATTTCCCTATACTTTTTCCATCTATAAATTCATCAGCCTATCAAGGATGATAAAAATTCCATGGTTTCCATTATAACGAAGAAAGGGGTCTTTTACTTCTTTCAATGTGGGAGAATAGAGAAGCCCATTAATATCAAAAAGTGTCTAGACCACTACTTAAGAAACCAATATGGAAACTAGTTATTTGCAGTAAAGGAGATAACTTGGGAAGGACACATGGAATTTAAGCTTACCAGGGATAGGGCATTGATGGCAATTATCCTCCAGCAAGCATTGATAAGCTCTTTTCTTTTTTGTTTTTGTTTTTTAAAGGAGTTTTAGATTATATAAGTATTACATCAAAAATATAAGGGAAAATATACTTTCCCCTCCCCTACTTTCCCACATTAACATCTTTCATTAGTGTTACAATTGATGAACACATATTGAATCATTGTTACTAAGCACAGTCTATAGTCTTAAAATTTATTTCATTTTACTTTTTAAAAAGAGATTTATTTATTTATCTCTCCCCACCCCTCATTGTTTGCACTTGCTGTGTATGTTCCTCTTCTTTGTTTCTTTATAAGGAGGCACCAGGAACCAAAACCGGGACCTCCAATGTAGGAAGGAGGTGCCTCATTGCTTAAGCCACTTCCATTCCCTGCTTTGCTGTGTCTCTCATTTATGTTTTTCCTTATGTGTCTCTTGTTGCGTCAGGTTGCCATGCCTGCCTGTTGTGTCAGCTCACCATCCTGTTTGTCCTCTTTTAGGAGGCACTGGGAACCTTGCTCCTTGCTTTGTTGTCTTTCATTATATTCTTCTTGTGTCTCTTGCTGCGTCATCTTGTTGTTTCAGCTTCCCATGCCTGCCCGCCATGCCAGCTCGCTGTCTTCTTTAGGAGGTACCAGGAACCAAACCACAGACCTCCCATGTGGTAGGTGAGAGCCCAATCACTTGAGCCACATCCACTTCCCAAAATTTATTTTATAGATACTCTTTTTTAAATTTCCTTAAACTAAGTTCCTATGTGTAGAATTGCAGAGCCAGAAGACAGTCAAAATATTCAATCATTTATTAAGTATGTCCAAATGCTAAAGAGAAAAGCTATATCAAATTATACTGACATTGGTATTCCATGGAAGCCCATGATAGAATATAACAAATTTACAGTAAGGTTGAACTACTTAGTATCCTAATACAAATTCTTTCTTATGCTTTCAGATTGGTTTTGGTATTTAGCTTTTATTAACCTCATACAAGTTGGCTGTTTTCTCCCATTTTATCTTCAGAATATTTTGCTTAAGAAATAGATTCTCGGTTCTTTGAAGTTTTGAACAAAAAAATTTACCTATAAAGCTAAGTTTCTGTTGTACTTACAGCTGTATCATTTCATCATTCAAAATATTGTTTATTTATTCTTTTTCTCTTTTTTCCTTGATAATAATTTTTATTGTAGTAGCCTACATATTACACAAAATTTTTCCATTTTAACCATTAAGTTTACATTTCAGCATTATTAATTAAATTCACAGCAGTGTGGTTTTTTTCCCTCAGATTGTTGAGGATATTATCTTTTAATCTGTCCAGTATGTTAAAATGTTTTCAGATTTATCATTCAAAGGTCAGTTTTATTAAGGCCCTTTTCATAAGGAAGAATTTTAAAATTTTTATCTTTGTTTACCTTTGTTCCTTTTTAAAGGTTTATATATTTTCTACTGCTGCTTGTTTTTGTTTCTCAGTGTAAATATTTGACATATTTAGAGGTTCTTTTTTTTTCAGTTTATATTAGAAACTGGGAATCTCACCTAATTTGTTTTTTCAAATGGTTTGCCAATTTTTCCATCATCAATTATTGTCTTTCAATTCCTCTAATTTTGAAAGCCACTTTATAATATTTGGCTCTAAATTTTAACTCTTCTTTAATCCACAGATATGTTACACAATATTTTTTATTATTACTTTTTATAATATGTTTACAAATGGAAGGAAAAATGATACCTTCCCACATTATCTTCTTTTCCCAAAATCATGTTGTCTTTGCTTTTAGAATCACCTTGTAATTGTTTTTTTATATTCCAAATACATGCTGTTAGAACTCAATCCAATTTGCATTAATATATTGATGAAAATAAGTATAGAATACATTTTTATATCATTCAATCTTCACTTTCAGGAAAGCAATGTGTCTTCTGGTCATTCAAATTTTCTCTTTCTTGTTCACTTTCTTCTTTTCATCACAAATCTCATTGAAGTTTTCTATTAAATACTTTTTTTCAACTATTATACATAGAATTGTTTCTTTTTGTATGTTTGTTTTCACCCACTTTCATATGTATTCCATGTACTTGTGCAAGAAATTCTTGATATCCTGACTAAATTACTTGAAACTGAGATTTTCACATATATTACCAAAATTTGGCCATGGCTTTTTTTTTTTTTTTTCATTTTTTAAGGTAAGTTTTTAAAAATTTTACTTAGGATCCAAATCCATCCTGGGTTGGGAAGCCCCAAGAAGCTCGGTACACTGTTAGGGGTCACTGCCCATCCTTTACCAGATGGTCCAGATTTATCTCCATATTTAATTCCCCTGTGTTCCACAAACCGTGCTAAATGGTTCCACATGCCTTATCTCATTTTATCCTAATGAAAACTCTGAAAGCCTGGAATTATTTTTATCTTTCCAAGGAGAAGACTCTCTGGTTCAGGAGATATGTCAGTATCAGACTGATCTTTTTGTTATATGAGCTAATTTGTAAATTTCATTCACTACTGCAAAGAATTGCTAGAAAGCAATAAAGGATATCTTAAGTTGATCAATGGAATGAAGCCTAGCTCAATGCAGCTACCAGGGAGACACTTGGGAACTGGGGCACCTCTTTCAGTCTAAACTTAGATGTGTTCCCATAGAAAATATGTGGCATAAACATTGCCACTAAACAATGGCATCTAGGTTGATTGCCTTAAAAGTATGTCCCTTAGTAAATTCTGAACAACTGGCCTTCTTTTCCCAATTCTCTGATTTGCTTGTTTAATAAGTAAACCTTAAAGTCCCTTGATCTTTAACAAGCACAGTTTTTACATTCATAAGTGGCAATTTATACTTGCATATTCTCTTATTTCTCCAAAGCTAATTGTTGAGTAAATGTGATTCGGATCTTTTTTTTTTAGAACACTGCTTTATGGGTAACCAAAGAATGACCTTTAAGTACTTGAAAAGCTAATCATCAGTTTAAAAGTCAAAGAGCTAAAATGACATAAATCTATGAATGCCTAAGAGAAGAAATTGTGTGAGGAACGGTTCTTTAGCAATATACACTCTAAAGATATTATTTATGAAATTACAAACCTCTTTAAAGACCTGAAGAACAGAAGAATAGGGTCAGTCTACATAATGCATTTTCAAGGGTACTGGGAACAGCTCTACAGCTATAAAAAATGCACTCAATCATTAATGTGTGAATTTCTAGCACTATGAAGAAGTAAATTAACATGATTGCGCACCTCTGTTCCTAGAAGCTTTCAACATACATGTCCTCACTAAACCTTCATGGGCTTCCCATAACCCAGCTCTTGGGAGAGCTGAAGGAGGGAGAACTGGGACACCTCCCTGACCTTGACAACTTATCTACCTAAAGTATAAGATGGGGCAGTTACAAGTAAATCATATTCTGCGCCCAGTAATCATGCTCCTTGTTTAGACCACTATGATGCATTGTAGGTTTTTAATTCTGACCCTAGAACGTACTGGAAATGATACAGAGACCAACCCTTGAAAGATAAACCCTTACTAAGTTACTCACTTAGAGAGCCTGCAGCCTACCTTAGAGGAAGCTCAAATTAGGGTATGGGTCACATCAGTTGAGGGAGGTAGGTGAGACCCCAGAGGTCCACAACCACGGGTCATACAAACGGGGGGTAGAAGGAAGAGGCTAGAGAGGAACTTGGAGTTTAACTAATTACCCAAGAGAGGTTGAGTTAAGCCAGAAGTAGTTACCTTGAAGCAGTATGATTAAGAGATTTACCATTAGAGGAAATGGTGGTTTCTGAGCTAAGCTCAATTGCAAAGAAATGAGAGAGATATGTTCTTGCTGGAGGGTCCATGATTTCATAAGCTGTTTCCTTAGGAGAAAAAAGTTGTTGTGCCTTTTCATCTTATCGAAACCACATAGTCAAATCCCCAGTAGTCCTTTCATTTACTTATCGAGCAATGAATAAATATAGTCGTGTCCTCGAGCAGATGAGTGAAATTAGATTGGCAGAAAAATAAATAGTGGATGATGCCAGGTCCTACATTAGAGGGTGAGCTCAAAGAAAGAGAGAATTAAAGGCTAAGGAGGGTAGTGTTATTCGGACGAGCATCCTAAAAGATGTGTGAGCTATAAGGATCTTTATATGGAGAGTCAAATGCACAAGGATGAGTGACTTCAGAGACGTATGAAAGAGAAGCTTATTAGCACTCGAAGGTCCTAGAAAAGAGAAAGGCCACCTGGCTCATGGAGACAAACAGGGAAACACGTCAGGAGTGGGGGCTCAACCAAGCAGGTGCAGTGCAAAGGTCACCAAGAACATGGGGACTTGCCTCTCTGGTGTTTTAGGGGTCGAGCTGTAGCCACTGGTTGAGCAAGAGTGAGAACTGGGAGTTTGTATTTGACCTTTTTTTAGGAGGTAACGAGGATGGAACCCAGGAGCTTGCACATGGGAAGCAGGCGCTCAACCACTTGAGGTCCACCCGCGGACCTAATGACAGGTTTGGAGATGCTGAGGCAGCACAATTGTATGAAAAGGCCCTATTTTATCTTACTTCACCGTGATGAGGACACACTTACAACAAGTTTTTCAAAAGAGAGAGAAGCATAGTGGTTAACCAAATGATGGGAAGACAGTAGGGACTGGTTCCAAAAAGGAGGCATGAAGTTTACAAAGGCTAAGGGGCATGTGAGAGGGAAGCAGAGACCAGCCCCAGGGGTGTTGGGGTGGACAGTAGTAGGAGGTAAAGGCGGGGCAGAGCCCTGGAAACAGGGCAGCACTGACATGTCCTCCGAAAACCACGGGACAGTCGCGTGCTGGAGGTCCATGGAGGAAGCTGCAAGACACTGGCTAGGTAAGCCATGAGGTTTTCAAAAACCAGACCTAGCAGCTGGGGATTTTGCATACACTGATGGAAAGTCATTGCTCAATTTTAATTAGGGGAATGATTTAACCAAATACCTGGCAATACAGAGAATGAGTTAGAAGGTACCTGTTATTTTTGAATATGATATTCTTGTTCAAGGGGAGGAAGCGCCTCCTTTGCGACAAGTTCAAGCCTCTTTCAAAGTTCTTCCCTAATTCATTGGCCTCTTAATTTTTTTTTTCTTGCAGGAGTCCTTTGCAGATACGTTTTGCCCTTTCTTTTCTTTCTGAAAATGAGCTGTTTCAGGAACATTCAGTTAATATCAGTTTACACTGACGAAATTATGCAGGGTGGTTTTAGCATTCAATTTTATTAAGAGATTTCAACTTAATAATAAATTTTAAGAAAATTTGAGACTCTTTTAAGTTTTGTGGTCTCGGTTTCCTACAGAGTAGGGAAGAAATTCCCAATACTGGGAACCACAGTGGATAGCAATGTCTAGTTTCTAAAGAGAATCCCATTGGGAAATTGTCAAAAATGCTAGTGGAGAGTTTGTCCTGTTCCCTCATCTCATAAACAAATACATACTAACTGTGCTACAAGGTGCTTCGAGACTCTTAGGATGTTTATGTTTTTTCCTTCACATCTCTTGTCCTTGGAGACATGTATAATTTTAGCAAAATGAAAGGCAGACCAAACACATGCTACTTAGAAAGAAAAAGAAAATTCTCTGAACATATCAAAGTAGGGAACAAGTGGTAGTGCTAACGGTGTTGTTCTGTATGGTTTGGTACAGAATCAAAATAAAAATGCAACTTTGTTTCTTTTTAAGTATGGCAAAAATATCTCATTAGTTTTTGTGTCTTCTCTAAATCAGAATTTGGAATAACTCTGACTAACAGGGCTAAAGTGTTCCTTTGTACTTTCTCTGCAATGAAGAGCTTATGAAGCTATTGAAAAACGCAAGCAAGGGAAATGCTTAAGGCTCAGAACCATTTTAGGGCAATTTAGAAAACCACTTTATATGTAAATTTTGTTCCTAAACACTGAATATACTTATAAATTACCCATTTGTTGAAGTATTAACTTGACATAGGAGTTCCCCTCCCTGCACATCAGCATCTTCACCGAGTGTACTTAATGTACTTCAAGGTAATTAAATGAATTTTTTTAATGCTCTAAAAACCAACATTTTTCTTTATCAGAGTGATGGTCCTCAAAATTCACTCTGCAAAGAGTTTTGTACCATGGCAAACTAAGGCATAGAAAAGTAAGTGAGAGGATGTGGATGTAGCTCAGGCAACTGAGCTCCCACCTACCACATAGGAGGTCTCTGGTTCTGCTCCCGGTGCTTCCTAAGAAGACAACGAGTTGGTGTGATGGGCAGGTGTGGCAAGCTAACACAGCAAGATGATGCAACAAGAGACACACACACACGAAAAAAACATAATAATAAGAGACACAACAAAAAGGAGGGAGCAGAGATTCCTGGTGCCTCCTATAGAAAAAACAAGCAAGA
Source organism: Dasypus novemcinctus (assembly GCF_030445035.2). NCBI lineage: Eukaryota > Metazoa > Chordata > Mammalia > Cingulata > Dasypodidae > Dasypus > Dasypus novemcinctus. The sequence continues at coordinate 19,851,020 of NC_080686.1, forward strand.
CAGCAAGTTGGCATGATGGGCTGATGCAGCAAGCTGATGCAAGATGATGCAACAAGAGACACAAGAAGAAAAACATAATGAGAGACACAAAAAAGCAAGGAATGGAAGTGGCTCAAGTAATTAGTCACTTCCCTCCTATATCAGAGGTCCTGGGTTCAGTTCCCAGTACCTCCTAAAGACACAGCAAACAACAAGGGAGTGGGGAGAAATAAATTAATAAATAGATAAATAAATAAATAAATAAATAAATAAATAAAATCTTTTTTAAAAAAAGTAAATGAAGTCAGATGAGGAAATAGAAAAATGCACAGTTCACCAAAAGACCCTACTGCGTGTCTCACAGTGGAGTTTGTGCAAGCAAAATTGTTTGAAAAAAGTCATAAATGCCATGAAGATATAAGCAATTCTTGTTGAAAATAAATGCTCAATGTTCACCACTTATTTGAACTTTTGCTAAGTAGTAATGGAGTTTTCCATGCCAGTCTATTGGTGAATCATAACAGTCCACATAGGAAGGGACTGTGGAGATCATTTAGTCTAAGTGACTCTGGTGGGTTAAATTATGGTCCCCTAGGTGGCGGTCTTGGTCCAGTGGTTAGGGCGTCCGTCTACCACATGGGAGGTCCGCGGTTCAAACCCCGGGCCTCCTTGACCCGTGTGCAGCTGGCCCATGCGCAGTGCTGATGTGCGCAAGGAGTGCCATCCCACGCAGGGGTGTCCCCCACGTAGGGGAGCCCCACGTGCAAGGAGTGCACCCCGTAAGGAGAGCCGCCCAGCACGAAAGAAAGTGCAGCCTGCCCAGGAATGGCGCCACACACATGAAGAGATGACACAAGATGATGCAATCAATAAAAGTAACACAGATTCCCATGCCGCTGATAACAGAAGAGGATAAAGAAGACACAGCAAATAGACACAGAGAACAGACAACCAGGGTGGGGGGAGAAGGGGAGAGAAATTTTTTAAAAAATTATGGTCCCCAAAAGATAAGTCCATGTCCAATCCCCAGAAGATTGTGACTATTCCCTTATAGGGTAATATTTCGAGAGAAGGAGCTTGTCTTAGATTCTCCAGATGGACCCTAAATCCAATGACAAATATCTTTATAACAGGGAAGCAGAGGGAGACTTGACAGAAGCAGAGGCAATGGGAGCATAAAGGCAGAGATTGGAGTGATGCTCTCACAAACCAAGGAAAGTAGTAATGGAGTTTTCCATGCCAGTCTATTGCTAAGTAGTAATAGAAGAAGCTGGAAGAGGTAGGGGACAGATTTTCCCTGAGAACCTTCAGAGAAAATGCTGCCCTGATGATACCTTGATTTTGGACTTCTGGCCTCCAGACCTGTCAGAGTAAAAGTTTCTGTTGTTGGAAGTCTGTAACAGTCAGCCAAAGGGGTGCTGATGCAAAGTACCAGAAATCTGTTGGCTTTTATAAAGGCTATTTATCTGGGGTAAAAGTTTACAGTTACAAGGCCCTAAAGAGTCCAACTCAAGGTACCGTAAGAGTCACTTCCTCACCAAATGTCTGTTACCATGTGTTGAAGCAAGATGGCGGGTGACACCTGTGAGGGTTCAACCTTCCTCTTTCCTCTTAAGGCACTGTGGTTCCAGCGCCTTCTGAGCTCTGCTGTAGGCTGGAGGGCTCATTTCTTTCCAGGCTCAGCTGCCCTGTTGTTTCAGCTGTAAACTATCAGACAAATTGCTCATCTCTCTTCCCAGGGCTGCAGGATCCTCTTTCATGTCTATGGAGCTCCCTTCCTCTGTTCTGAGGTAACTGCTTCAGTGCTCTGGTTGAGCATCCGTTTATATAGCCTACCAAGGGGGCAGGGACTCAACCCTGCAAGCCCTAATGATGTGGTCAAATCAAAGCTCTAATTCTGATTTAATCAAATAAGTGCAAATCCTTTGAATTTAAGTCAATCAGAGGATAGCATGCCAGAGGAACAGACCAGCGTACAATCAATATCTCTTTCTGGAATTCATAAATAATATCAAACTGCCACAAAGTCACACTATTTGTGGTACAACGATAGAAAACTAATACATGCTTGTTTCATTTTAAAGATAAGGAAACCAAAATTCAGACAGGTCACAAATGAGATTAGCACTTCACCTAGAGGTGTAGGGCAGCACCAGAAGCCACCTCCAATGCCCTTTCTGTTGCCATCATCCTGCTTGACTTTTCTGTCACATTTTATGTATGGGTCTTTTCCTCCTTTCATGATCCCAAGACAACAAGCTCCTCAGGGTTTCCTCCTATCCCTGACTTCTCCTTGTCTCTATTTATTTTCAATTTTCTCTTTATGTTTCCATGTACACCTTCTAGAGTTCACCCTAAAGAGTGTGCTCTTGGCCTCCTCTGCCCATTCTGAGCATTTCTCTGAAGGACTTCATCCAATCCAAGGGTGTGAGAACCCTTCTGTAATTTCCCATTGGGCTGTTACAGACTTACCTTCTTTTTTGAGTTTTTTTTTTTAAGAATTTATTTGGGAAATGGGGGAAAGAACAGAGTTTGCTGAGAAATGGGAGAGAAAGATGGAAATACACACCAAGATTTGGTGTGGGCTCCTCTAGGCAGAGAGCCTCTTTGGAATTCTTAACCCATATTTTCAACTGATTTCTTACTGGTTATCTCTATCTGGATGTCCCATGGCCTTTCAGTTGTAATACTTCAGAAGTTGAACTCACTTTCTTCCCCCACAGACCTTTTCTTTCTCTTCCTTTCCCTGCTTCACTTACCTGTATCCCATCTGAGAATTTTGCAGTCATCTTATATACCTCTCTGTGATAATTTGAAGCTAGGTGGATGCCTGAAGATCATGTCCTTAGAGCTAATCCATTGCTCTGACTGTAAACCCATTGTAGTTGGGTCCTTTTGACTAGATTCTGTGAAGGGACCCTTCTTTTGATTAGATCACTTCAGTAGGACATGACACAGGGTGGATCTTAATCCTTTTACTGGAGGCCTTTATAAATGGGAGAAACATGCAAAGAAACACTGAAAGAAGAGACAGAAAAGCCCCCGAAAGACTGATAGGGAGGTCATAGAGGCTGGAGGCTAGACTCAGTGGAGCACAGAAGCACGGAAGGAGGCCATGAGACCATAGGAGGCTGAAAGAGATGAGCCCTGGAGAAGGGAGAGATGAGACATATGCCTAATGCCTAATTGCCCACAGCTGATCACAAGGAGAAAGTAAGCCTAAAGGAGAAGGCAGAGACTGGAAGAGCCACTACTGTGCCCTTCAGTGTGCCTGATCATACACAGCTGTGTTTGGAGGGAAAGCATCTTTAAATGCTGCTGCCATGTGCCATTGTTCACAGCTGCAACTTGGTAAGACAGAATCTTTTGATGATGTCTTGATTTGGACACTTCCATGGTCTCAGAACTGTAAGCTTTTAACCAATAAATTCTCATTATAAAAGCCAACTCATTTCTGGTACATTGCTTCCAGAAGCCTTGAGCAAACTAAAATACTTTCTTTCTCAGCATCCTCAAACTACCTTCAAAATGTTTTTGCATCTGTTCCCACTAACTGCTGCTCTAATTTTAGAACTCATTAATTCTGGTCTAGAGAACCACAATGGCCTCTAACTGGTCTAACTCGGAATTTCACCTTTTGTACTCATTTTCTATTGCTGCTGTAACAAATTGTCACAAACTTGATGACTTAAAGACAAATTTACCATCTTACAATTCAGTAGATCAGAAGTGTGACAGGTCTTATGGGGCTAAAATCAAGATGTGGGCAGGGCTGCATTCCTTCTGTAGGCTTGAGGGAAGAATCTGTTTCCTGACCTTTTCCAGCTTCTAGAGGTCACCTGAATTGTTTGGCTCATGGCCCACTCCTCCATCTTCAATGCCAGCAATGGTAGGTAGAGTCCTTCTCACATTCATCATCTGTCCTCCTCTTCTGCCTCCCTCTTTCACTTTTAAGACCCTCATGATTACCTGGGGCCCTCTCAGAAAATCCAGGATAATTTCCCTGTCTTAAAGTCCGTTGATTACTAAACTTAATTCCATTTGCAACCTTAAATCCCCCCTGCCATGTAACCTAACATATTTCACAGGTTCTGAGGTTTAGAACATGAACATCTTTGGAGGAGTCATTATTCTGTCTATCACAATCCTCCTCTCTATCCCCACTGCTCTTGTTTAAGCCCTAATGTATGCCTTTTTACAAAGACCTTTTAACTAGCCTCCCTCCTTCCTCTCTTCCTTCTTCCCAGTCCCCCTCACTGTCACCAGTTTTCATTCTGAAACAGATTTAATTATGTCATTGCTCTTCATCTTTTCCCTCATTGCTTACAATTACATAGGACTTCAGTCCCTTCAATCTCTAGCTTCCTCACTTCCTTCTGCAGCCACCGCTTCTCACCTTTGCTATTTCTCAAATATCTGTCTAATCTGATCTTTTCCTCCTGCTGTTCTCCTTTCTGGCACACATTTCCCTTTTCCCCATCTAATTCACAAACACTTCCCCTCAAAGCCTCACATAGACTATTACTTTCTCTTTTGGACTTTTCCAAAACTTTGTGCGAGTCTAGCATAACAGCTTCCATAAATATCACTCATCCCATAGTATCACGGCTAATTTTTTTTATGTTTCTCTTTCCAAGATTGACAGTGAGTGTAGCAGTCATTCATTTATCCATAGTGATAGTTAATTTCATGTGTCACCTTGGCTAGGTGATGGTGTCCAGTTGTTTGGTCACATAAACACTGGTCTACTCGCTCCTATGAAGGGATTTCATAGGAGATGGATTTAAAGCATTAGTCAGTTGACTGCATCTGTTTTAGTTTCCAGCAAATAACAACACAATGGTTTGACTGAAACCATGGGAATTTATTTGCTTATGGTTTTGAGGTTAAAAGAACGTCCAAATCAAGGCATCATCAAGGCAACGCTCTCTCCCCGAAGCCTTTGGCATTCTGGGGCTGGCTGCCGGTGATCCTGGGGTTCTGAGCTCGTCACACGTCACAGAACTTGGAGGTGTCTCCTGGTCTCTTCCCTCTCTTCTGGGTTCAGCTTCTTGCCTCCCGTGGATTTCTCCCTGGGTCTGAATTTCATTCTCTTATAAAGAACTCTAGTAATAAGATTAAGACCCATCCCCTTCAAGACAGGACCTGCCTTAACTAAAATAACCTCATTGAAAGGTCCTACTTGCAACAGGTTCACACCCACAGGAGTGGATTCGATTTAAGGACATGTTTTTCTGGGGTCCATACAGCTTCAAGCCATCACACAACTGTATCCACATTTTCATCTGCGTAACAGACACATCCTGATGGCAGCTCATCCAGCACAGTGACCCTACTGAACTTCATACAAACCCACGCAAGGGGGACATCGTGACAGCCATTCAGGAGCTGGGGTCTGCTTTAAAAAGGCCTCCTTGGTGGTTCAGTCTTGAAGCAGGAGAGGGACGAGATACAGCAACAGCTCGTTTCTTCCCTCTCCAATTCAGTCACTGCTGTGTGACCTGAGGGCATGCTGCTAACCACTGCGGGAAGACGGCATTCGGAAACTGAATGCACTCGTACGCTTCACGAAGTCTCACATTTGCACGCCTTGGCCTAAGTTTCCACTGGAGAACACGGAGGAATAGATTTTAAGTTTGTCGACTTACATCAAGACAAAACAGAACATGTCCCAAACTGCCTGCCTTCACAGACTAACCTCGCAGTACGAAGAAAAGAAAATAAATCTCACCTTCTGAAACAGCTGGTATTTTAGATATCAGCTAGAATAATAGCTCGTGGTTTCCACAATGGTTCTCCCATGTCAACTTTTTTTAAAGTTCTTCTTCAAGGTTGGCTTAGCTCTTTGAACATGGCATTCTTTCAAATCACTTGTCTTATGTTTTTTTCTGGCCCTTCCTGCTGCCTCTATTTCACGGTGGTTATGGGCATCCTGATATACCAGACTGGAATTTAATTAGTTAATCCCCACTCTTGTCACACCACCTGCATCTCTTAATTGCATGCCCCAAGGTTCGTAGGACTGGACTCAATTACAAAAAAAAAAGATGAAGTTTTTCGTAGTTAAGAGATGTTTACTTAAAACTTCACTCTTCAAATGAACTGTGAGGTTAGAGGGTTACACCTGTGGAATTGCAGCCAACAGAAGAGGTTAATTACTAGCAAGATGTTTTCTGATACTTTCAGTTCTAACTGTAAGGTTTTGAAATTCAACCCCAAACGCAAAACGTGGCTTTTCTAGCTGAGTGTAGAAAGAACGATGCTCTGCCTCCCCCGTGTGGCAGAGTTTGATATTTCACCCTGTAGAAACTAGCTATTCAGTCAAAACCGAAGGGGGAGGAAGCAAGCGCTGGCAACAGGTTTATTTTTTATTTTAAATAACCCATGGGATGATTTTCTTTTTTGAACAAAAAGCAATTTTCTTTTTGCTTTTTTTTAAATTTCAAAAGTCAGTGAGTAGCCTTTCATAACTGCAAAAAGTAGAGAATTTAAGGTTCTATTTTAGCTCATGGAGCCCACAACAGGAAGGAAGCAATAAGTTCATATATCTTTCTAGATTGTCTATTTTATTAAATTATAAAAAATAATGAAAACAATAAACCTATATAAATAAACGGAAGTTGCCATCTGTCAGAAAATGGCGTATGTGGTAGGCAGAAAATTCAAGGTGAGAGGCCCGGGAGGGGAACAGCACCACGTAGACAACAAGTCTTTCTCCAAGAGCCCCTGAGAGCGAAGGCGGACGCGAGGGTCTGCTGGATGATCTGCCTCACGATAGAAGTTAAGTGGTGGGCGCGACGCTGACTGGGCAGGGGGGACGTCTGGGGAGTGAGCCCCACCCACAGACAAGGCATTTTCTAAGGCTGATTCTCCGAGCGTGCCACGGCGCGGGCAGGCTCCCCCGGGCAGCTTGGAAAGGCACCATCTGGCCCCACCAGGCCGACGGAGCCCGAGCCTGCGCTTTAGCCAGGTCCCCAGGTGATGAGTGTGCGCTCCGGACTGAGAAGCACAGAGCAAAGGACACAGCCTGGGGCGCCGTTGGGAGGGAGGCGCATTGGCAAGCAAACACCGTGGGTAAGAGTGAGCCCCAGATGGAGAGGGGCAAAGGCAGGCATCCAAAGTGCAGGTGGTGGTTTGCAAACAGGTTCCCAGCGACAACGATGCTGACTTCCAGGAAGAGAAGCAGGGAATTCATTTATTTAGTGACATTAATTCTGCCGAGCTATCCCAGGTAGACCGGCTTGGTGGAAGCGATGGTAAAGAATGGTAAGAGTGGTCATAAGCCAGTAACAATACTAACCGAGTGACAACTCCTCACTGCTGCACCCTGTGCCCAGGGCTTTGTGTGCATTGGTTAATTGGACTCTTGCGACAACACTTGAGATGGTGAAACTGGGGTACAGTGAGATCAGTACTGCACCCAAATCACAGAGCTGCTAAGAGGATGGAAAAAAACAGAATTTGAACACAGAATTCTTAGTCTAATATGAGCGAAGGCAAATTTAGGTGTGAACACACACTCAGCTAGAGAAGCAAAATTCAGACTTTGGTGTATAGATGAAATAGACTTAGAAGTTAGTTAGAAGTCAGATTCCTGGGTCCCAGGCCAAAACGTCTGAACTTGAAAGTCCAGTGTAGGTCCCAGAATCTTAAACTTTCATCTCCAATATTACACTGAAAGAAACATCACTCCAATGAAAGCAGAATGTGTCTGCTCTAATCTGCTCTTCAGGGTGAGTTGATGTGTCAGTTTTTAGTTGCACAAAAGTTCTTGCAATTAAAAGATGTTTGAAAATCTGTCTTAGTTTAGATTCAAGGTCCTTCACAACCCACATTCCAAACCCATCACCAGCCATGCTCAGTCTATGACATGTCATTCCATCTGTCAATCATTTTTTACTGAGAGACTTGGGAAACAGGCAGGGAAATTTGAAGATTTGATGGTACCTTATACCAACGTTCTTGCTGTAGCCTCCAATTGACTCATTTATTAATCTCTATAGGGCTTTATTTTATGGTGAGAAAGTCTCACTCCCATTTACCTAATATTCACTTTCTCATTAAATTAACTGGCATTATCTAAATAAGTTCACACTACTTACATAAATTAAACCCAAGGCCTCCTGACCTGTGTGGTGAGCTGGCCTATGCACAGTGCTGATGCGCACAAGGAGTGCCGTGCCACCCAGGGGTGTCCCCCGCGTGGGGGAGCCCCACGCTCAAGGAGTGCATCCCATAAGGAGAGCCGCCCAGTGCGAAGAAAAAGCACAGCCTGCCCAGGAGTGGCGCTGTACACACAGAGAGCTGACACAGCTAGATGACACAACAAAAAGAGACACAGATTCCCGGTGCCACTGGCAAAAATGCAAGCAGACACAGAAGAACACACAGTGAATGGACACAGAGAACAGACAATGGGGTGGTATGGAGGGTAGAGAAATTTTTTTTTTTTAATCTTAAAAAAAAAATTTGTTGGAGTATTACAATAATTGAAAGGACTCCTAGCATGGATTTAAAAGTATTTCTTCATCACCTCTATTCTGTTCTTATCTTATCCTGTTTCTTCCAGGGGTATAATTTTACTCCTGACAGCCAGAGAAGTCAGAGTAAAGACTCAGACAAACCAGGGCTAAGGTTACAGATTGACAACCAATGGTTTGTAACTAGAGAACCAAAGAAAATATTTATTTCTAGTTAACAGCTGATAAGAGGTGCTTCCCTGAAATTATTGGTTATGGATATGAAACTTGACATAGTTCTGTATTTTGGAGATTTATGATCTTAGTAACAAGGATAGTAAATAAATAAATGAACCACTGAGTTTCAAAAATTATCTTTTTATATGCTCACTATAATAGAGAATTCTCAGGATATAGATCATTATTTTTGAAACCATTTCTAAAATTTCAGTGTTTAAAAAGCACAGAAAACTTTTAAATGTCTTAACTCCATAATAACCTCAAGTAATGTATTCATCTTTCCTTTGAACTCTTTTAACTTTTTAACTCTTTTAGGAGGGAAGCGGACTTTGCCCAGTGGTTAGGGTGTCAGCCTACCACATAGGAGGTCGCGGTTCAAACCCTGGGCCTCCTTTACCCGTGTGGAGCTGGCCCACATGCGGCGCTGATGTGTGCAAGGGGTGCCCTGCCACACAGGGGTGTCTCCCATGTAGGGGAGCCCCATGTGCAAGGAGTGCGCCCCGTAAGGAGAGCCGCCCAGTGAGAAAGAAAGTGCAGCCTGCCCAGGAATGGCGCCACACACACGGAGAGCTGACACAACAAGATGACGCAACAAAAAGAAACACAGATACCCGTGCCACTGATAAGGACAGAAGTGGTCACAGAAGAACACACAGCGAATGGACCCAGAGAGCAGACAACTGGGGGGCAGTGGGGAAGAGGAGAGAAATAAAAAAATAAATAAATAATTTTAAAAAACTCTTTTAGGAGGCTCTTATAAGGAATACTGTCTTAGAATTTCCAAAGTGCTTCACATGGATTCAAGTTTGGCTAAAGGAAGCAGGCTTCAACCTCCAGGGAATTGTTACCCATTTCCACAGAGTCCTTTTGTTGTTACACTTCACCTATCAGGAAAAAAAACCTGCCCAAATTATGTCTGACAAATCAGGAATATTTTGTGTTTTACAAACCCCAATCTTTTCCTAATAATTAGTTATCCTGAGTGTCTCATCTTCATAATACAGCCAAATATAAAACACAGGTTGATTTGGAGAGAGGCCAGGCCTGGTTCAGCTAAAGCGAAAGCTTTTGATTATTTGGCTTATTGATAGTGTGACTCCTCTTCTTTCTGACCCCAGCCCACCGTGTTGGCATTCCATAAGGCCGTGGGGTCTCTGTATTCTGCTCTTGCCACGTCCAGCCTTTCACAGGCAGCCAACCCTCTCCCACTAGGAATAAATAAAACAGCAACTGGATCTGAGCCACCACAGTCTCCAACATTCATCAGCTCCCAACCTCCAGGGATCACCGTTTCCCACTTGCGTTCTTGTCCACCTGACTCCACTGCCGGTGGGCGTCACACTCATCTGCCGGTAGGAGCATGGCCTCTGCCACTCTGATACAACAGAGCAGATTTCTGGACTCCCAGCAGCAGAAGAAAGAGGATCAGGGAAGTTGGTAGAGATGTCAGTTCTGAGCGTAAAGAGCATGGGTTCACCCAGGCTCAGCAAGGTGCCCTGCCCACCCCCAGTACCACAGACCAGCAAGGCTGTCACAGAGTCGCCTGTATGGCCCTGGGCAATGGAGGAGCCATCAGCGGCTGCCAAGCTAAGATGTTGTTGAGTCCTAGACTTCCAGCGGGGCAAGTCCAAGCCAGAAAATAGTCCACAGTAGTTGTCAGCTGATCTATGCAGATAGGCATTGGCTGGAGATGGACGGCTGGACCCTCCCCGCATCGTCACAGATGGGTGCTGTCTGAGCATGGCATCGTGGACCCTCCCCTCATCCTCATGGATGGGTGCTGACTGAGCATGGCCTCATGGACCCGCCCCCCATCCTCACTGATGGGTGCTGCCTGAGCATGGCATGGTGGACCCTCCCCTCATCCTCACAGATGGGTGTTGCCTGAGCATGGCGTGGTGGACCCTCCCCCATCCTCATGATGGGTGCTGCCTGATCATGGCATCGTGGATCCTCCCCATCCTCACTGATGGGTGCTGCCTGAGCATGGCATCGTGGACCCTCCCCATCCTCACTGATGGGTGCTGACTGAGCATGGCATCGTGGACCCTCCCGCCATCCTCACAGATGGGTGCTGCCTGAGCATGGCACCATGGTCCCTCATTCATCCTCACAAAGGGGCACCGGCTGTCACTTTCGCAGTCATCTTTCACCTCATCTTCACTCATAAAGCCTCACTGGTGATAGAGATCTAATAGCTGTATTTCATAACCCCAATATTCTGCCTTCTTTTCCTAACAGTCCCTGCCCTCCACGCCTTCAGGGAGAAGAGGGCTTATGTCCCAAGCCAAACCAACCACCGTAATTGCCAGGAGTTGTGGAAGACAATTTGCAGGTGGGGTCTGCTGGAAGAATGTGGGTCTAGGGTCGCTGACAGTCAAGGTCACTTTTTGTGGGGAAAACCAATCTATAGAGGGAGAGAATGAAGACAATTCATAAGCAGACAGAGAAAGAGAAGCCAGGCAGAGGAGAAAAAGGGAGAGCGGGATGGCAACGTTACTCAGTCAGTAGAACCTCTCATTTCCAACCCCATCTTTCTCAGACATTTGAGTCAGTGAACTGTTTCCTGTTTATATTAATTTGAATTTATTTCTAGAATACCTAATCAATAAGTACAGGGCAAGACATTCAGATCAGATGGGTGTCAAAAAAAGCTGAGAAGAGATGGCGAGCTGGTCATTTGGTGCTGTCAGACTGTTCTGAGAGGGTTCCAAATCCTGTCTCACTTCATGCTCACTGCAGCCTTGGGGCAGTACTGCTGGCCTGCCTGTTTACAGCTGAGCGCCTTACCCCAGATCATGCATCAGAGGTCACCAGAGGTTCTGAGGGGAGGGAGAGGGAAGAATAGGTGTAATATGGGGCATTTTTGAGACATTGGAATCATTCTGCATGATATTGCAATGATGGACACAAGGCATTATGCATTTTGCCAAAACCTATAAAAATGTGTGGTGCAAAGTGTAAACCATAATGTTAACTACAGACCGTGCTTTATGTTGTTAATGGGAGAAAGTGTGGGAGGGGGAGGGCTGAGGTATATGGGAATCCCCTACATTTTTAATGTAATCTAAAGTTCCATTAAAAAAAGGGGAAAACAATTTTTAAAGGCAGAGGGGATTTTCAGATGCAGGCTATCTGCATTCAGATTTCCAGTGATGAACTTCCATGCTCTAATGCCTGCTCTCGTTGGCACAGCTCAAGAACTACTCCTTGGACTGTTGTGGAAGTAAACACAGTTGTTTGTGGATCCGTCCAGTCGGTCACCAGGGGTCCAGGGCTCCCTGGGACCTTGCAGTATGAGAAGAAATTCAGCTGGTATGGGTAATGGTTGGGTCATTTGGTTGTCTGGCAGATCTTACCATTTTAAGTGTTTCCTTTTGTTGAGATATTTAATCCGCCGAGATTTCCATCACTGTTTGACTTGTAGTACGAAACAACTGTCTGACATGCTGAACGCTGTCTTATCACTTCTCCCGAGGATGAAAAGTGTGTTTGATAAAGATCATTTCCCCTCTGCCCTATGCCACACCACGACTCACCTACCAACAACCGCTTTAGGCAGAATTACATCCAGCTTAAAAAATATTTTCCATGACAATGTTCGCTTTGAAAATTAGGTCTGGTCCTCTGCCAGTTGGAGATTTGATGTAACCAAAGATCTTAATCCGGCTGGAGAACTAAATTAACTGAGAAGAGAAAGAAAAACTTTTGCAAACGTGTTGTTTGCATTCCTACTGTGAAATAAGATCAGACCCAGCACATATCTGGGAAGAACTCCCACCAGAGCTATGGAAACCTTGTTTCCTGATAGGAAATCTTGATTGAAAAAGAAACCCCTCTGCCCCTCTGCCTAACGAGATGTATTCCTTAATTTCCTGATTATCTTATGTTGATCACAAAAGCGTGATTGGTTGATAAACAGTGGGGGGCAGTGGGGTGTGGAAGGAAGGGGTGAAAGTTCTAAAGAGTAAATGGAGGACATGTGAGTCGGTGGATTCCTTCAGTGAATTCACTGGGAATCATATTTTCTCCATTTCCTCCAAGCTCCAAAATGTTCAAGTAAAACAAATTAAAAATTTTTGGAGATTGCAAAAAGAAAAATGAAAAAAATCTGATATTATCTCCAAAATGTCAGGGGGTAATAGGCGCTTACCAGGTCACCCCTCTTCTAGTAAAACTTGGATCCATGTTGAAGCACTTTGAAAACTCTGAGAAGATATTCCTGTTAAGAGCTACCCAAAGGAGTTAAGGGGGAAGACAAGTCCTTTTTTTTGGAGGGACTGGGGATTGAGCCCTGGCGTCATACATGGGAAGCAGGTGCTCCATCACTGAGCTACATATGCTCCCCAATGAGAGTCAGTTTTTTCATTTGTTCATTTTGTTTTTAGGAGGTCCTGGGTTCGACCCCCGGTCCAGGACCTCCCACATGGGAAGCAGGCACTCAGTCACTTGAGCTACATAGTCCTTGAAGCTATTTGAAAGCTGAGACATTGAAAGCATTTCTGTGCTTTCAAAAATACAAAAATTTAGAAATGATTTTTTAAAGTGATGGCCTACATCCCAAGCATTCTCCATTATAATGAACAAATCAAAAGATATTTTTGAAGTCCAGTGTGAATTTGTTTATTTAATATCCTTGACTTCTGCATCAGTGGTTTCTAAGATTGTAAATCTCCAAAAGGCAGAACCACATTAAATTGAGTTTCATGCCCATAACCAACAATTTCAGGAAGATGCCCTTTATCATCTGTTGCTTAGAAATAAATATTTTGTTCAGTTGGAGAAAGAGAGACTTTGTGGCCTCCTCTGCTGGATCATCTCGATCTACTCACCTGGAGTTTTATGGTACTGTATACCAGCCATGCACTATTGAGCCCCAAGTTCTCTGAATATATTCTGCCAGGCTCCTGGCCTCTCCCTCAAGTGTATAGAAGTCTCTTTCTACCTGTAAGTCACATATATGTCACCCCATAAACTTCAAATCCCCTTATTGACATGTTAAAGAAAAGGGAAGCTTGAGGTAACTTTATTGCACTGTTTGAGTTAAACATTTGGAGTCACAACTTCACTCAAACTTCCAGGACATAAGGAAGGAGCAGGAATCATGGTGCCCAGGGAGGTGATACTTGCTCTCTCCACACCGAATCCCTGGAACCAGCACTCAGAGCTGAGAAGAAGCTAGACACCTGCTCCCAGCACTCAGGAGATGACCCCTGCTAATGGCACTATAGAGAAGTCATAGGGAAGTGGACTTGGCCCAGTGGTTAGGGCATCTGTCTACCACATGGGAGGTCCATGGTTCAAACCCCGGGCCTCCTTGACCCGTGTGGAGCTGGCCCATGCGCAGTGCTGATGCGCGCAAGGAGTGCCCTGCCATGCAGGGGTGTCCCCCATGTAAAGGAGCCCCATGCGCAAGGAGTGTGCCTGTAAGGAGAGCTGCCCAGCGCTAAAGAAAGTGCAGCCTGCCCAGGAATGGCGCTGCACACACGGAGAACTGACACAGCAAGATGATGCAACAAAAAGAGACAGATTCCTGGTGCCGCTGATAAGGATAGAAGCAGTCACAGAAGAACACACAGCGAATGGACACAGAGAGCAGATGACTGGGGGGGTGGGGGACCAGAAGGGGCGAGAAATAAGTAAAATATAAATCTTCAAGAAAAAAAAAGAGAAGTCATAAAACAAGAATCAGATTGGAACCCTGTGTTCAATGGGTTTCTATTTGGTGGTGGTAATAGCAACATCGGGAATAGCCTAAAACCCCTAAATCTATCAGGAGAAAAAAAACTATACAATTAGAACCTTCATCAATATCCTGGCTACAGTTGGTCATGAAAAATAATTCAGAATTTTAACAGGGAGAAATACAGAAATTTTCACATGTAGTTATTTTCCACAAAGAGAGAGGAAGCTTGTCCCAAAGAATTTTAACTTAAAACCAAATTAGAGCTCAAATGTGCATCAACTGGATGAATAAAGAATATGTAGCATATTCATACAATGGAATATTATTTGGCAATTAAAAAGGAATGAAGTACTATTACATGCTATAACATGAATGAGACTTGAAAACTTGCTAAATTTTAAAAGCCAGTCATGTTTCATGACATGAAATTGTCCAGAATAGGCAAACCCATTGATAAATAAAGTAGATTGTAGTTCCCTTGGACTACAACTATTTTTACCTCGCAGATGGGAGCTGGGTAAAAATGGGAAGTAACTACTAATGGGTATGGGGTTTCTTTTGGGGGAGATGACAGTGTTCTAAAAATGGTTGTAGTGAAGTATTTGTCAGGGTTCTCTAGGGAAACAGAACCAAGAGATATCTGTCAATAGTAAGCAGTTTTCCTAGAGTCTCTCATGTGACCATGGGAATGTAAAAATCCAGGTTCCACAGGCAAGCTGCAACCAGGGGCTCCAATGAAAGTCCAATGGAGATTCTTGACAAGATTCTAGGAGACATAGGCTGTCCAAAGACAAGCTGGGAAATTCTCACTCAATGCTGGAATCACTTCGCCTTTCAAGGCATTCAGCTGATTGGATAAAGCATCACTCACTGCTGATGGCAATCTCCCTGGTTAATGTAATTATAATCAGCTACCTATGATTTACCACTGCAGTTAAGTTAATAGTGACTAAAGTCCATAAATGTCCTTGTATTACACTTAGCCCACTGCTTGCTTGACCAAGCAACTGGGCTCAATTGCCTGGCTGAGTCAACACAACAGACTAGTGCAACCATCACAGGTGATCATTGCACGTCTTTGTAGCTAAATACCATTGACTTGTACACTTTCATTGGGTGAATTATGTTGTGCAGAAGATTGAATTATGTATCTCTGATTTAGACATGTTCTTAATCTGAGTCCCTATGAAAATGAACCCTTTGTAAATATGTTTGTTGAAGGTGTTATTTTTAGTTATGGTGTAGCCCACTGGATTACTGGAATCCTTCTTAAGCAGAGAGAATTCAGACATAGTCTGAGAAAGCCAGAGGGAGGAGCCAGAAAATAGAAGTCAAGGATTACTGAAGAGAAAGAGGAAGACATCACTATATGACATGAGGCAGGGATATAAGCCATGGAACCCCAAAGATTACCAGCAGCTAACACTAGAATTGGGGAGAAAGCATAGACTTGCTGACACCTTGATTTTGGATTTCTTCTCGACTTCAAACCATGAGCTAATAAATTCCTCTTATTGAAGCCAGCCCATTGGGTGGTGTTTGTCATAGAAGCTCAGGAAGACTAAGACAGATGGTATACGAATTATAGCTCAATAATGATGTTATATTTTTTGAAAACTTAGTCCTAGAGATTTATATTTCCCTTGACTCTAAGCCAGAGGTTCTCAAACTTGAGCAAGTCTCCACTTTGCCTGAAAAATGTGTTTGGGTGTAGACTGCTTGCCCTCACCCTTTGTGTTTCTGAGACAGTAGGTCTGGGCCAGGGCCTGACCACTGGCCTGTAGTAAGTTGACAGGTAATCCTGATGCTGCTGATCTGGGGACCAGACTTTGAGAACCCCTGCTCTAAACCAGCAAACCTTTGAAGCATTTGCTACCAGAAGAGCCCTAGCTCATATTTCTTTATGGCCCATGGGTGTGTGTAGGTTGACACCTGAGAGGATAAAATAATTGGCAGAAAAGCAAAAGTCAGCCGATATTCGGGTTGGAAATAAAGTCCAATCTAGCCTCACCACTGAAATGTTGCTGTGCAATGGGAGTTGTTAATGAGCAACTATGGACATAGCTTTGTCATCCTTAGTTCCTATGATAGGAAGAACAAACCAGGAACAAGGAATTCTCTGGCCACTGGTACAGTGAAGGAAGCTGCAGTTCTCTCATATATCACTCTTTTAGGTACAGGGTTATGGCATATCTGCCTGTGGCCCTATTAGATTCTTTATTTAATTAATATATTTCCCTTTGTAATGAAATAAGACATTTTTAGTTCAAAAAATAAATAATGAGTTTAATGGAATAGTTGGCACTTTGATTCCCTCTATATACCTAATCTTTCTTCTTTTCCGTGGCATGATTCCCGAATTTACCAGCTATGGGATTTTAGCCTTGACTTCATTAAGCCTCAATTTTCTCATCGATATAAGGAGGGAAGGATGCTAATTCGCTAGGGCTGTGGAGAAGCTTAAATGGGGTAGTGAATGTTATGTGCATAGAATAATGTTGAGATGTCAACCACTCAAGGAAGAGGCTCTGGAAGCGCTTATTTCCTCAAGTTCTGTAAGATCAGAGAATTGCCATTTCGGACTTTAATTCTCTTTTGACATAATCTGTGCCCCCACCCTGTATGCCTGTAAAAAAACATGTCACATGGCTCTTTCTTGGAATCTGAGGAAAGCCTGCATGTTCCCCCATTCAATTCTGGCCATCTCTTGCCATCCTTTGCTCCAGTCCAGTAGTCTTGCATTTGGGTCACCTTTTACTAGCACCGGCTGGTTCTTCTTAATTTTTTTTAAAATTTCTCTTCCCTCCCTCCCAACCCCTCCCTCCCCCGCCCCCCCCCCCCCCCCCCCGTTGTCTGCTCTCTGTGTCCATTTTGCTGTGTGTTCTTCTTTGTCCACTTCTGTTGTCAGCAGCACGGGAATCTGTGTTTCTTTTTGTTGCGTCATCTTATGTGTCCGCTCTCCGTGTGTGCGGCGCCATTCTTGGGCAGGCTGAACTTTCTTTCGCGCTGGGCGGCTCTCCTTACAGGGTGCACTCCTTGCATGTGGGGCTCCCCTATGTGGGGACTCCCCTGCGTGGCAGGGCACTCTTTGCACGCATCAGCACTGCACCTGGGCCAGCTCCACACGGGTCACGGAGGCCCGGGGTTTGAACCGGGGGCCTCCCATGTGTTAGATGGACGCCCTAACCACTGGGCCAAGTCCACTTCCCTGGTTCTTCTTATACCTGCCTGCTTTGCTTAAGATGCTTTCCTTCTCTGGGTGTAACCCAGAAGACTGAGATTCTCTTAGCAAATCAATACCTCAGTTGGGCCTGTTTGCTAGAACCACAAGTTCCCTGAATCACAGATTAGCGGTAGTGGAGATTATTGATTTGGTTTCTTAGTTGCAAATAACTATACCCACTTTAATTAGTTTCCTCTTAGAAAGAATTTACTAAAGAATAGTAGAAAGCTCCTAGAATCTTAAGAAGGCTGGAGTTTCAGGCTTGGAGGTTACGCAGCCCGGTCAAATTATACTGTGGGTGCTCAATCGAGACTTAGAGCCACTGCTGCTGGCCAAGGCTCTTAGATGACACTGTCCACACAGTCTGCCAGAAGCTCCTTCTCAGAGGATCTGGAAGGGCTGCCCCTGGAAGCCGAATGTCTCCTTGCCAGCCTCAAGTGAATCTTCACCCTGTCCTATATTCTTCACATGACTTTTCCTGGCCGAAGCCACAAGATGGCTGTGTCAGATTTGCAGGGTCTGAGTGACGTATCAGTGTCCTGTTCTCTAAGAAGGCGCATGTCTGGCCTCAATGTGTGAAGCTGAGATGATAAGCAGAGGAGTGTGATCCAAAGTTCTGGGCAGTGAAAAATCCAAATGAATATTCATACGGGTAGATAGGCTTGAGGACAGCCTTCCCGAGTCCTTGCACAACAGTAAGGTACTGGGGACAGAAGCTAGAGGCCCATGACCCTCAGAGGGGCACCAAAGTACTTAGAGGGTTGGTGGATCAAAGGGTCCAGTACTAGGAAGTGGTACCAGGAGAGTGAAGAGCCCAAGACCCAGAGAGCCAGAGCACACTGTGGGAGGCAAGGACACTCCAGGCCCAGGTGGGCAAGAACAAAGGCCAACATGCAAAGGCTGGGTGTACAAGCTGTCTCAGTAGAGACCAGATGGAAGCAGAGGATGGCGCTCAGACCATTCCCCAATGCCAAGATGATACGGAAGCACCTGGAGCCTTGGGTAACCCCCAGGGGAAGAGGAGAGCAGAGAAGGAAGGGGAGACTGTGAACTGTGATAGAATATTAATCCGCAACAACCACAGCCCTATACCAGAAGTGACAGTGTGACCTTGGGTTGGCAAGTTTAACCTTTCTCTCCATCAACCAGAAAAGGGTGTTGTTATGGACTGAATTGTGTGCCCTCAAAAGATATGTTGAAGCCTGAATCCCCGGTACCTCAGATGTGACCTTGTTTGGATATAGAGTCGTTCCAGGCAGAATTAGATAAGTTAAATGATGTCACACTGGAGTAGAGTGGACCCTTAACCCTATATGACTAATGTCCTTATAAGAAGGGGAGAGGAGTCATAGGCAGACAAGGGAGAATGACATTTGACAATTGAGACAGAGAAAGCCATGCAAGCCACTGCTAGAAGCCAGAAGAGAGGCAGGGAACAGAATCTCCCCTCGAGTCTTCAGAGGGAGCATAGCCCTGTCAACATCTTGATTTTGGACTTCCAACATCCAGAAGTGTGAGACAATAAATTTTTGTTATCTTAAGCCACCCAGTTCATGGTTCTTTGCTATGGCAGCCCTCTGTTGAGACTTGGTTGAGCTCAATTATTAACACATTTATGTTTTGTAATTTATGATTACAAATTCTAAACCTACTTGCTCACATTATTGATTTTCTGTGGCCTTGGTGAAGTCTGACTTGTGCATGATGACATCTGGAGAAGCAGATCAGCAATGCCAGGTCCCAGTGGCTCTTTCCAGAATAGGAATCTGCATGCAGAAGAGGTCTTTGAAATGGCTTCCCCCAAAAAGATTCAGTTTTCCACAGGTAAATTATGCTACCTCTCCTTAGTAGCACTCACTCAAACACTCTCCTGGGATCTTTTAAAATAACATTTTAAAAGTTATCACTGTCCCTAAAATCTTTCATCCTACCCATACTTCCCCAAGGAATAGAAACGCCAAGCCTGTTAAATAAAACCCATTAGTTTTCTCTATACTTTAAATATTCTTATTCCTACACAGTCTCTCCTGCTTCCTTAATTTCAGGGAAAAAAAAATGGGTATTTCTCCTCTTTTCTTACCTAGGTCACTTTCACCTGTGCTTCTGACAACTCCTGCTTTCTTGGTGATCCTACTCTTTAATTGTTCCCTCTCTTCTCCAGCACCCACACTTTCTCTCTTCAGGTCATTTTCAGCATTTCCTGAGCCCCTCTTATGCTTCAGCACTCTTGGGAATAAAAAGGAATAGGAGGCCAGTCTTTGATTTCAGAGAGCAGATGGTCCTTTCAAAGAATGGAGAGAAGGGCTCTCCACTGGCTGCAAATATGCTGTGAGGAGCACTAAAGAACCGAGGGTTTCCCACCTGCATGGCTGTGCCCCCACAGCTGGTCCTTATTAGCCCCACTTGCACATGGCTTTATCCTACTAACTGCTCCCTTCTACCTGTTTTGATAAAATTCAGATCACCCAAACAATGGTTGCACATCCACAAGGATAAATCCCTCCCTCTTAGGAGAACCATCCTTTACCAACTCTTCTCCAAAGCAGGTGACCTTCAGCTAAGTCCCTCCCGTCAAACCCCATAAAGCATTATACCCTTCCTCCCCAAGTTAAGTTGCTCCTTCAGATCCTCCTCATCCTCGTTGTTTCTGAATGAAGGTTTATGCTAAAGGTGTTCTTGTTTCTTCTTGATTTCCACAGGTTTTGGTGTTGTGACTTGGACAGCATTTCTCAGTGCCAACACAAAGAGGGACTGTCTAACAAACTCTCACAATTACAGAAGGTCAAATCCCCAAAGCAAGTTTCTTATTTTATGCATATATATGTGTGTGTATGTGTGTAATATACATAAATTCACTAGTGGTTCTGCTTCTTTAATTAAACTTGGACTGACACAGAATTTGGCACCATGATGGCTCCAAAAGAGCTGAATCTTAAGGATGAGTTTTTTAAATTAATTTCGGATTCTTTGGAGTTTGTTTTTCTACTTGATTAGATTTAAAGCCATTAATTGCCCTGTTTAGGGGTCTCTGGTTGCACATGGCAAGCAGTGACAAAACAGGAAAAAAAAAAATATATATATATGTGTGTGTGTGTGTGTGTGTATGTATATATACTTATATATCTGTAATCAAGACCTACTCAAAGGCAAGACTCTGGGTAATAAAGCATTTACAACTCTAGAAAATGTTAGTGAAAATAAGTTTATTGCAGTTGACTAGTTGCTTGCTTCTAAGTATGCTGTAGGACTTAGGGGGGAAATGATGTACTCAGTTTTGACTTCCCAGCTCAAAGTTTGCATAAGGGTCTACAATGACTCACAGGCTGTGGCTAATGGTTTGACGGATGGTCAGGTACTTGTAAGGAACACAATTAGAAAGGAGGTCTGCAAAGTGATATGGGGATAGAGCTCTCTAAATGGGTACAGAGTGTGAAGATATTTATGTCCCATGCTCATCAAAGGAAGACCTCAGTAGAAGAGGACTTTGATCATCAAAAGATAAAATGACCCATCCGTGGATGCCAGCCAGCCTCTTTCTCCAGTCACTCCTGTGATTTTCCAATAGGTTCATAAATAAAATAGCCACAGAAGCATTAGTAGAGGTTATTTACAGAGTCATGATTTGGCTACAAGACACTGGGAGTGTCCAACTTGCCAGCAACTGAGACCTACACTAAGGCCTGAGGGTGTCAGCTGGATAACTTCCATCACGGAAAATACAGAGCTTTGTTCTTACTGGAACAGATATTTACTCTGGATATGTATTTGTCTTCCCAGCCCACAGATATTTTACACAGTTTTGCTTTGCCAAGGAACTTATTTCATACCAGATGAAATAAGCCAATGGGTCCAAACTCATGGAATTCACTGGTCTGACCATATTCCCCTTCATCTGCAAGCAGCTCGCTTGATGGAACAGTGGGTTGGCATTTTGAAGACTCAGTTAGGTGGAGGTTGAGGCTCAGGTTGTCCTCCAGGAAGCTGTATAAGCTCTAAATTAGTACCCAATATATAGTACTATTTTTCTCATAACCAGAATTCATGGGTCCCAGAATTCATGAGTCCAGGAATCATGGGGTGGAGATGGAAATGGTTTCACTCACTGTAACCCCTGGCATCCACTAATGAAGTTTTGCTTTCCATCGCTACAACTTTAGGCTCTGCTGGCTTTGAGGTCTTAGTTCCAAAGAGAGGAGTGCTTCTACAAGGAGATACAAAACGATTCTACTAAACTGGAGGCTGAGATGGACATGTAGCCACTTTGGGCGCCTCATGTCTGTGAGTGAGCAAACAAAGCAGGGAGTTACTGTACTGAGCAGGGTGTTTGTCACTGTCATTGTATGCTGCCACACCATGGAGGTAAGGAGGACACCTGGAATACAGGGTGTCCCTTATGGTCCTCTAGGATCAATTAGTACTCCCATGTCCTTGGATTAAAGGCAATGGGAAACCACAAAAATCCAATTTAGACAGCACTGTTAATACCCCAGATCCTTCAGGAGTGAAAGCGTGGGTCATGCCCCCAAGCAAATATGTTTGATGATGACAAAAGGAATATGGAATGGGTAGGAAAAGTTGATAGTTTTAAATAGCAGCTATGACCACGTGGTAACAGAAACTCAACAGTCATGAATAATTTCTCCTTAGTTTGATAAAATCATTATCTCTCATCTATCAAAATAATTATATATACATACTGAATATCCCAAATAATTTTTTTCTTCCTCCCTTCCATTGCCTAACCATCTAACACGAGCTGTGTTCATAGCAGTTAATTTTGTATTTCAGTATTTATGTTATAGGATATTAAAGGGAGTATGAGTATGAATCAGCCGGAAGAAGTATAAAGAACACCCAGATTACAAATAGTGACTTTGTATTCTCTTCTGTGGATTTGACTTCTTTGTACAGAGGCTAGTTGTGTCTTAAGTGGAAACATAACTTCGTCACTGTCTCTCTTTGGAAATTAAATGTGGTTTAAAGGAAAGTACATGTTACCAATTTGCCAAGGGGTGGGCTGTGAGGGCTTTATTATGTATCAGTGTGGCTGGACTGAATTGTATTTCCCAGAATCCTCTTCCCTGTGTGTTTCCAGTTTGGGTGGGCCACAAGAGAGATTTTTGTGTGAAATCTGGAGGGTTTAAGGGAAGCAAAAGCCATTTTGTTTTTATATGCTTGGGTCAGCAAGGGTGCTTTCATAAGTCCCACATATTGTCACTTACCTCCTGGAGCATTCATGGGGGGTGGGAGGCAGTAACCAGTTTAACAAGAGCTCTACCCTCCCCCCACCTCCTCCTCTATATTCTTTGACTTTTGCACCTGGTGAGCTTTTAACTCTGTGACAAACAGCACTCAAGAGGACACTCACTTCATCAAAGTTAGAGAAGGCGGAAACTGGTCCAAGTTCCAGTCTAGGTAGCTTTTTCTCCTGTGTTCTGTCATGGGTTCCAGCTTGCATTGTCCATCCTACTTTATATTCTTTCCTTCCCTACTGCCTGCCCTGAGGACTTCAAGCTTCAGCATCAGAGGGGAAGAAAACAGCCTTACAGGGACTGCTTAACCAGTTCCCACAATTGCCTGAGGTCAAATGTCTTTAAAAATTCCACAGGAGGGGGTGTAGCTCAGTGATCTGAGTGCCTCCTTCCCATGTACAAAGTCCGCGGCAGCCTCTTTGGAGAAAACGTGTTTTTCAGTATGCTATAATCCCCACCAATCTTTATTGTCTTGTCTTCCAAATGCCCACTCTACATATTTATCTTCTTACCTTCCCATGCTGGACTCTATAAAATTTATATTTCCTTGCAACTTCCTAAAACAATCAAGAGAAAGAAAATTCCTTTGGTTGGTATGCTATAGGATAGTGATTGGTCTTAGAATCCTCTAGCAGAAAAATAGAATGAAAATGACTATTAACTTTCATGGTTCAGCAAACTTTCAGGTTAATTTTGATTCCTTATTTTCACTTCTAATCTACTTATGACTTTTCTAATTTTTTCTTATATTAGGGCTCTGGAATTATCTGAGTTGAAACACCCAAGCTCACAGGGACATATTAATAGAGTGACCACATGATTTATTATCTAAATGCGGATACTTCTGAGAAAGAAAAAGTATGCAAAACTAGTTAAAAGGCTAAATTTTAAAATGTCTTTATTTATTGGCCACTATTTGGTTTCATTATTTTTGTGGACTTACAAAATAATGCTATTCAAAAGCTATATTCAAAAACAGAATTTAAAAAAACAGTAACATGACTGAACATATTAAAACAAAAAAAAACCTTCTTATATTGATTATATAAACACTTTAAAATGGCATAACAATAATTACTCTTCATTCAATTTCATATTCTTTAATTAGATTCCTAGGCATTTCTGATACTAATGCTGTCACCAGTATTTTTCTGAATAGAGAATTTTTTATATGATCTTATTTTCACTTTTTTATTACAATGAAAAGTGTGCTTTATTGTAATATATTAGAAATTTTTGGCCCTTTCTATAGTAGATTGCAAAAACGGTGATACATTCCTTCTACCCTGATTTGCAGGCCCCTGTGCAGTGTGATTATGCCACCTCTTGAATCTAGGCTTGGCCATGTGAATTACTTGGGCCAACAGGACATTAGCAAGTGTGATATAAGCATAGGACTTCTTTGTTTGTTTTGCTTTTATCTTTTTAAGCATAGGATTTGAAAGCACTTAACACTGGGGCTTACCCTCACTGGTCTTGGGACTTCTGTGATAACCACATACATGAGCTCAGGGCAGCCTGCTGAAAACGTGTAGTCCAGTCGCTCCCTTCACCAGAACAGCCAGCATCAACGATTCAGCTTGTGGTGAGGCCATCCCAGACCATCCAATTTCCAGACAACCTACCAGAAGACTGTGATCACACGAGTGAGGCTGCCTGGACCCAGCAGGAGAAACACCCGGCTCAGCCCAGCCCAAATCGCCATCCCATAGAATCATTAGCTTAAACTAATGTTTTTTTCTCTGTATAGAAATAAAAATGACTCCTCTGTAAAGAAAAAAGTGTATTTTCGATTGAGAATATGCTTTCCATACAGGTGCTGAAGTACCTATTAATCTCAGAGATACTGTCAATTCTAGCTTTGACATGGGTAAATGATATGGCCCAAATATTTACACAGATACTGTCTTTTTGTCTTCATTTAGAATAACTTTCTTCAACACATATTTTTACAAGACAAAACTCATCCAATGAGTTGACAGTATTTATGATTCTTTTGAATGTTTCTCCAAATTTAGAGGCAACAAATTGCATGCATTCTCAATTTTCATTCCATTCCATACAAAACATAAAGTTATCTCATTTAAACGAGGATCTCCATTAAAATATTTTTACCCCAAGATATTCCTATGCGTATTTATAGAATTTTAAAACCCAATCTTTCACACTGTCTGTCCCATCATTGCTTAAGAAGTTGTATTCCTCCATTGCTTTGGTAAGAATTTCATTATTTTCCTGTTTACAATTTTTGTTTCAACAATTGTAATTTGCTAAAAGGTCACTGAAGTTTGTGATGTTTCTTTTATTGAACACATTGAATAAGGGTTTTCAAGTGATTTTGAATAAAAAGGAATCAAGATTTAAAGGATTTGCTTATAAAAGTTCAATAGTATTGAAGGACACTTAAGTTTGGTTTATAAATAATCCACCAAGGTTTATTTTAAAATGCCAGATGTTTACCTTTTTAAAGAATAAACTTTCAAGAACTTTTTTTTTTTTGCATGGAATCAGAAAAAGAACATCATCATGATTGGAAATAATATAATTGAATTTCCATTTTAAATATCTGATGAAACTGATATAAAGAACAGGTCACTTAGTTGTTTACAAAATTCTTCTAACAATGGCATTAATGTGTTACAAGTATTGTCCCACTTACAATATATGCCAAACAAATTTTGAAATAAGTGAAATTAATTTAACTGTACAATCATTTAATCCAAATTTAAAGTCAGGTTTTCTGTGAAGTGCACATCTTTAGGAAGTTTTCTTAAGGGAACTAGTAACTTTTAAAAGACATGCTATTTCTTTGACAGGTTTGTGTCTTTGGGTTTCTGTTTTTATTTTCTGAAAATTACACATTCATCATCATTTTCTTGAGAAATGGAAATTTAATTCTTAATTCTCCATTAAATATGCACTTTTTGAGCTCATTGCTGTTTAAAGGGCCTAATGCAATACACACACACACATACACACACATATGCCATGAAATAACGAGCTTTAGATTTTTCCTATATAATAATTTAGAATAATTTACATAATTTCTCACATTTCCTACTGACCTGGCCATCTGGTGGCCTGGCAGCTTTGTGACCTACAGGACACATCAAAGACTATGGCACAGCTGACTGGCACCCAGAATGCTTGGCAGGAGGTAGCATCAGAAACTTCCAGCTCCGCTCAACATCTAAAAGTTAACTGTCTCCAGTCACTTGCATCCAAAAGCACTTTGTTCTATCATCAAGGGCTCCACAGGCTGCTGTTTTCTGAAAGGAAGGCACTAATTATGTTGTGGCTGGAAAGAATCTGGAAAAAAGAAATTGGGTTATCACTGGCAATTTTTCAGATTAAACTATATGCTAACGGGAGTATTTTATTCATTACATATTCATCTCACACACTACCAGAAAAGACCAGCAGAACCTAGACATACAAGGTAAAGAGGACAACCAAATCCATATTGGCTTATTTTAGTGCAACTGTTATAATGCTTCATTTAAAAAAAATAAGTGCAAAACCTGGGACAATTACTAGACTATGTGGGATGTAGTCAAGAGGCATTAATGAGGACACTCTGAGCAAACCAGGACATATGATAATTCTACTCATAAACAAATTCCTGTTGCATGCTTTCATTATTTTGCTCATCTATATAGATTATGATTTTGTACAATTATTGATCACTCAATGCTTTTCTGGCACATTGAGACCAAACAAGCCTGTGATGGCAAACCTGGAGCTGAGCTGCAGTAGACAGGAAAAGTGTTTAATCCAGTCCACAGAAAGCATAGGAACACCTTTATGGCTACCAAGCAGGCAGCCAACTATATGCAATGTGAAAGGAATTTTACTATTCAAAAAGCAAGGAGATAAACCCCTCTTCTGTGATAAAATGAAGCTAACATGGTGCCTAAAAAATGGAGGATCAGAGAGAGAATGCTGAAGGAGAAACCCCGTAGGGCTAAGAAAATGAAAGGACGCAGTTCCAAGGTTAATGAGATGTAGACAACAAGCATTTCACTGGAGAAAAGCAAAGTTTTAAAAAAATGTAGTTGATGAAACCTCTCAGTGTAAAGTCTGGACTTTGATAATTCCATTGAGAAGGTTCAAATGGTCCCCAATTAAACATGGGCATGCATTCAGGGAAGCAGGCATTGCAATCTTGGCCCCTATGACATGTGGACCATGTCAACCCCACAGGTGAGGCTCTGTGGAGCAGAAAATTTCAAAATACTATCAATCACTAACCTTTATAGGGGGCCTTCTGATCAGCCTTACGGGGAAGACATTATAATTATCCTCAGTTTGCAGATAAGAAAAGTGAGGCACACAGAGGATAATTCATGTGTCCAAAACCCAGTCTAGTGGTCCTGGTTCTGTGTTCTCCACCACACTGTCTGCTCCAAGAAAACTCTCTCTGGGCTGCTGTTGTTAGTTGCTATTTTAGTAGTTCTTTGAGAGATGGAATTACAATTAGCATCCCACCAAATAGCACTCATGATTGTGGTACATGGTTAATCAAATTACTTAAACCTTGGGAAGTCCTCATTCCATGGTCAGTAGGTTAAGGGGGTAGTTCTGGGCAAGTGATTTCTGTTTTCATGAAGTTCTAAACTGAATCACATCTAGTCGCTATGAAAGATCAATAGATGGTGGATTTCATGGGAATACCTCGCAACAAATTCAGTGCTGAGTAAGCGATTTCCCTTGCAAAAGAGAAAGGATAAAGTACAACTGCCTGGTAGAGCAAGTACTTGGCATGTGCTAGTCTCTGTTCTTGCTGTCTGGAAGTCACTGCTTCTTGATTTTTCATCCTTTTTTTCTTGAATATATGCTGACCTAAACACCTTTTCTTGTGTCTAGTACATCATTAGAAAAGCTCTTATTAATTCCTTTCTCCATTTAAATAGGTGATTTTCCCCAAGAAGTAGACCTGGAACACTCTTGGTTTGCTCGGAGATGATTTTTATTTTTCATTATTTCAATAGTTAAACTGCTGGAGTCATTAAACATTGCCACTGGGTGAACTGAAGATGAAAAGCTGCATTCTCTTTGAGCAAAAGTAAACTTATTCTTCTCTAGCTAGAAATAATTTTTGATGTCTTGACAAATGACAGAGCTCAAGCACTGACTTCACTGTTATGTTTCATAAATACATATATTTATTAGATTCAATGTACAACACAAGTTTATGCAAATTATAAAAATAGAAGTTTATCCTTAGAAATAAAAGCTTAGAGATTAACATTTCTTATAATCCACTGACAATAGTTTAAATGTCTGCATTATGGTAATCTTAACATTGATTA
Organism: Dasypus novemcinctus; assembly: GCF_030445035.2. Taxonomy (NCBI): domain Eukaryota; kingdom Metazoa; phylum Chordata; class Mammalia; order Cingulata; family Dasypodidae; genus Dasypus; species Dasypus novemcinctus. Next base: position 19,879,171 of record NC_080686.1, read on the forward strand.
GACTACATGTATTTGGTTTCAGAAGTAGGTGTTAATTTTCAAAGCAATGATTATGAAATTTGAGTGATTATAACTCTTATATGTCAAGAACTTTAAAAAAAAAAAGTGAAGAGATTACTGTATTTGTATACCATATGTGATAGTTAGGTTCATGTGTCAAGTTGGCCAGGTAATGGTGCCCAGTTGTTTGGTCAAGCAGGCACTGGCCTAATTATTTTTTTGTTTTGTTTTGTTTGTCTTTATTTTTTTAATGTTACATTCAAAAAATATGAGGTCCCCATATACCCCCCACCCCCCTCATCCCACTCCTCCGCCCATAACAACAACCTCCTCAATCATCATGAGACATTCATTGCATTTGGTGAATACATCTCTGAGCACTGCTGCACCTCATGGTCAATGGTCCACACCATAGTCCACACTCTCCCACAGTGCACCCAGTGGGCCATGGGAGGACATACAATGTCTGGAAACTGTCCCTGCAGCACCACCCAGGACAACTCCAACCCCCGAAAATGCCCCCACATCACATCTCTTCCTCCCACTCCCTACCCCCAGCAGCCACCATGACCACTTTCTCCACACCAATGACACATTTTCTTTGATTACTAATCACAATAGTTCATGAATAGAATATCAGTAAGTCCACTCTAATCCATACTCTATTCCTCCATCCTGTGGACCCTAGAATGTCCATGTCCACTCCACATCTCTATCAAGGGGGGCTTAGATTCCACATGGATGCTGGATGCAATCCTCCTGCTTTCAGTTGTAGGCACTCTTGGCTCCATGATGTGGTGGTTGACCTTCTTCACCTCCCTGTTAGCTGAGTGGGGTAAGTCCAATAAACCAGAGTGTAGGAGCTGCAAGTCTGTTGAGGCCCAGGGCCTGACTATCACATGGTCAGTCCAGAGATTCAGGTCCCCTGTGTATACATTAAACCCCAGCACCAACTACAGTTCCGGTAAGTAACAGGAAAGGCTTGTGGATAAAGATCACATCTGAGTCCAGCTCCATTATACAGAAACACAAACTCCAAAGTAGGGCCAACTGACTAATTATTACTGTAAGGACATTTCACTGGCTTAAATCATTAGTAAGTTGAGTGCATCTATGGCTGATTAAATCTAAAATCAACTGAGAATATTGCTTTCTGTAATGAGAGAGGTCTCATCCAATCAGTTGAAGGCCTTAAAAGAATAAGTGTTGATTTCAGGAGTCAGAAGGAGAATTTTCATCTCATTCAGTTATCCAGTTCCTCCTGGAGAATTCATCGAGGACTTTCACTGGAGTTCCTGACTTACAGCCTGCCCTACAGACTTATGCATCCCCACAGTTGCATGAGATAATCTTATAAAATCTCATATTTACAGATATCTCCTGTCAGTTCTGTTTCCCTGGAAAATCCTGGCTAATATACTATGCTTAATTTTCTTATAATTTCCTCATGCTTCTTAACAATTGAGTAATAAAGGATTGATATTCAGCAATATAATTAAAAATAAATTAGAGCAAATATTATGTCTTCTAGAGGATGTGTGCCCTTTTAAATTAATTTAAATAAAAAAAAATCTCCCTTTAGACAAGATGCTCACTTCCTGGAATCGAAAGTTACTATACATACATGTACTATGTATGTATGTATGTATGTACTATACATACAAAGAATCAGGAAAAAGATACTCATAATCAGAAGGAAAATACACCATGAGAAAAGATCCAGCAGTGATAAAGTTGATGGAATTATCAGGGATTTAAAGAAAAACATGACTAAAATAGAGAGACAAATAAAACTGTAAAAAGAACCAAATAGAAATGTTAAAGCTAAAGATCACAGTATCAGAATAAAACATTACCTGGATAGACTTAACTATTGCAAGAGTAATTCAGACCAGTAGATATAACTTGAAGACATGACAAAAAACACTACCCAAATTGAAGCCCAAAGGGGGAAAAAACAAACTGGAAAAAAAATGAACAGAATTTCAATAATTTCCAGGACAAAATTTAAAAAAAGTAATTGGAATCTCAGAAGGAGAAAAGTAAAGAAGGGAGAGACAGAAAATATCTGAAGAAGTAGGAGCACAAAATTTCCATATTTGTTAAAAAGTATCGTGGTGGTTTGGAACTCTATACACCCCAGAGAAACATGTTCTTAAACTTAATCCATTTCTGTGGGTGTGAGTTCATTATAAGTAGGACTTTTTTATGAAGTTACTTCACTTAAGGTGTAGCCCACATCAATCAGGATGGGTCTTAATCCTTTATAAGTAGAATGAAATTCAGACAGAGAGGAAAAGCCACAGAGGGAATAGATACACGATGGACATCAACAGAACCCAGAAAAGAAGGCAGAGACCATGATAAGCTGCCATGTGCCTTGCCATGTGACAAGCTAAGGACCAAGGATCACTTCCAGCCAGTCCCAGAACATTACAATCCTCAGGATGAAAATATGGCCTTGATGATGCCTTGATTTGGACTTTCTCTTAGCCTTAAAACTGTGAGCAAATAAAGTCCCATTGTTTAAATTTGTTTGGTAAGCCCATGAAACTAAAACGGTAATACAAATCCAAGAATATCACCCAACCCCAAGCAAGAAAAACATAAAGTCCACACCAAGACATGGAATAATTAAACTGCTGAAATTCACTGATAAAGATAACATCCTAAAGCAGCCAGAGGAAAAGACATATTACATATGGGAGATTAAAGCCAAGAATAAGTGCTAACCTTCTATCAGAAGCAATAAAAGCTATAAAACTAATAGGAAGAGTAGAAACCTAAAAGGTCAAACAAATTTGCTAATAAAATTCTAGTATATATGGCAAAGAGTTGTCATTACAATAGACAACAGTGATACAAGGGACAAAAAACACAAATGATTCACAAAGGAAATACAAATGACTGAACATCATATCATAAATGCTAACCTCCTTAGTCACATAAATACAAATTAAAATGAAATCATTTTTCACCTATAAAATTGGCTTTAAAAATATTACCTAATATTTGTGAAAGTAAGTAGAAGCAAATACATTCATTCACTTCTGATGGAAGCATAAATTGTCAGATTATTTTCAAAGTCTTCATAGAATATTTACTGACATTTAAAAATGCCAAAGCTATGCTGCTGAGTGGAAAGGCATAAGAAATATGTATGGTATATTTCGATTGTTTTTACAGTATATATGTACAATCTGTACTTCCATAGAAAAATACAGAAAAAAATACATAAAAATATGAACCATGGTTATATTTGAGTGGTGGGACTAAGGGTAAAGTTTACTTTTTACTCTGTTTATGTTACACATTTTCCTTTTGGGCATACATTTAACTTTTTTTTTTTTAGGAAGTACCAGAGATTGAACCCAGGACCTTGTACATGGGAGGCAGGCACTCAATCACTGAGCTTCATCTGCTATCCAAAGAGAGTTGGCTTTTTCATTTGTTTTTTTTTTTTTTTGGACATACAGGGGGGATTAAACCCAGGACCTCTTACGTAGGAAGCAGTCACTCAACCACTTGAGCTACATCCGCTCCCCACATTTAATTAGAAATAAACTTAAGAAACTATTTCCAGTCCCAAACTCACAATAAGCTTCTAATACTCTTAAATGGATTTAATGAGAATCTGAAGTTGGCTAGTGGAACTGAGGGAGAGGACAGACTCAAGACATTTGGTAGACATAATAAAGTACTTGGAGATTGAATGAATGTGGGATTAAAACATCTCTAAGTGTTCTAGTTTGGCAGACTTTTTGGATATTGGTGTCCTTAATTGAAGAGACTACCAAAAAGTTTGGGTATAGTAACATAATTACTTTAGCTTTGAACATGCTGAATTTGAGGAGCATGCAACATATTCAAACAATCAGCATTTGAAATATGTTCTAAAGCTCAGGAGAAACCTAAGTCAGGGAGATATAAATGTGGGGTCACCAGCACATGGATGAGTTGAAAATTTGGAGAATATGAATAGGATGAATGGAAGTCCTAGAACGGACCCTCTGGAAATATGAACATTTAAGGGAGGACCTCTTTGACTACTGAAAAGCAGTCATCAGAAAGATAGGAAAACCAGAAGAAAATGAGGCCACTAGAATCAAAAGGGGAAAGACAGCTTCAAGGAAGGGGTAATCAACCACACCAAAATTTTTGGAGGTCAGTGTTGGCCATCAGTAGACCATTTGCAAAATAGGAATAGCTGCCTTCCCCTTCATGAAGTTTTAGTGGGCCTGAAATAAGAAATGTAAAGACTAATTATCTGACCCTGCTCACACAAAAATAATCAGATTCCTTGCACTTATATGTGTATGCATCACCTTTTTCTTCCTCAAATAACTACCAAATGTCCATTGTGCACTTTCGGTTCCCATTTTACCACCTTCCCTTTCTTGTTCTTGACTCTCCCAGGTATGCTGCCTTCGCATAACCCATTACAAAAGCTGTTCCAATGCAAGATGTATTTTAGGGGAAGAGGGCCAAGGGTAATGATGATAGCTTATGCTGGCGTTCAAAGAACAGAAAATCTTATTTCATGTCGTGATATGTGACAGGCATAGCAAGAGAATTAGCAAAGAAGGGTCATATAGGTCATCAGCAGCATTACAGGAAATTAAAAAGTACCATGAGGAAAGCTCAGTAGTAATCCCATGGAAATCCAGAGACTTTCTGAGTGATTGGTACAGACTCGAAGTAGATGTCAAGGGTTTAAATTTCCAACAATAGTTTAAAAAATTTTTTTTTAATGTGAGGGAGAGTTGCATAAGGAGCACCATCCACCCACTCTCCTTTCTGAACCAGGCCCTGAGAATAATAAGTACAATTATGAAGATATATTTATGGAGTATCTACCATGAATACACTTCTACGAAGAACTCAGAAAAGAAAATCACATACCGCAAAATGCTCTAAAAGCATCAAGGCATCTGCTGCTTTCAGTGTTCAAGTAGGTTATTTTATCTTCCTTTATGCATTTGTGGCAGGGTGTGAGAGGAATCATAAACTACTGGAACTTCACAGCTGGACAGGGTTCACCAGGTTTGAGAACCAGCTCATCTATCTCCCCTACCCTGACATCTTTGCCAAGTGGAAATAAAACTAACTAAATTTCAGTAAAACCGTGCAGCACTTAAAGTTAAAAAATAATGTTGTGGTTAACAAAATGGAGCCCATCCATACAGGCTGAGAGACAAGTAGTTTGGCAGTTAGAGAATGACAACTGTTGCTCTCGTGAATGTGAATTTATTGATCTTCAGAAGCCAAACTATAAGCTAGAACATCTTAAAGGGGCGAGATGGCGTATCTTCTTTTTATCATTCACAAAACTTAAAAAGTATTTCTCATCATAGTTGCTCTATTACCTCCTTTCTAAATTGTGTACTTACCTTTTCTTCTTTGCTCTTTTCCTATCCTCCATTTAAAAAAAACTATAATAAATGGATTTGAGTCATAGATTTATTAGAGCGATGTTTGTCATTTACATCCATTCTCAAAAAGATGACTGTTGAGTAGACGGTTAAGAGGAAGAGCAGAATCCCATACAACTTAAAAGTTTAAAAACAGATGCAGCACACCGTCTCTTTCAGACATGACCAATTTATTCAGAGAATTCACATTTCAGTTTGGCAAAGTATATCCAGGGGCAGAGAGTTTAGGATAATCATTTCACTGGAGGCAATCACATTTGCTAGAGCTAAGAGGTCATAGTGTAGTATCTGAATGAAAGAAGGCAAAACTTCTTTAAATGATTTTAGTGGGGGCAATAGCAGATAATCATAATTGAAATATTTGCAGAAGAAACAAAGGAAACAACCAGCTTACACAAGTAAGACCTGAAACATGCTAGTGTTAGTAGTAGTAACCTTTTAGTCAATTTAATTCAACATACATTAAGCACCTTATTTGTGCAAGACACTGGGCTAGGTGCTGGGGTTGAGGTGGAAATACAGAATCAACAAGACACAATCCCTGTCCTTAAGAAGGTTACATTAGTAACAACATATATCAAAGTGACTGCTATAGGTGAGGTACATACAAACTGCTCTAAAAACAGGAAGGAGGGTTTACTTCCTGGTAGATGTTAAAATTGGGAACCACTTACATTTGGTGCGGGTGAGAGGCAGGTCAGGAGCACTGAGTAAGCAAAACTGATGTCTAACGTCTTGGGACCACGAAATACTCTAGTTCTTCTACAGCTTGAAAATGTGCTTAAGGGGAAGGAATGTTCAAAGGAAAAGTATTTAATCCCTCTCATCATTAAGGTAGACCAATATAAGAAACTACTTAACAGGAAATGAGGATAACAAAAACAAAAATCTGAAGAGGCAGGGACGTGGACATGGGTTTTAGTGTGAACTCAACCCCTTGCGTGCACGTGTCTAGTTGCTTAAGTAATACTGCCAAATGGGAAAAACACACACTAGCGGTGCCACTATTAGTCCTGCTGGAACATGGTGCCCGCCTGTTAAAGAGGCTTTTAAAAGCTAGTGTTGGCTACTGTCAAGTAGTGGAAAGAAATGGTACAAAAATTCAAGTCCATATTTACATGTAAATTAAAGCCCGTAAATGTTCTCTCTTTAACTCAACATGACAGAAGGCAAGGAAAATTTGGGGAGATGAGAACATTTTGTAGGTTAAGTGACCTAATGACTTTGGGTATGCTTTATTCCCTACTTTAAAAAATACAGAATGAGCATGTCTTTCCTGAATAAAAATTTACTATGTGTATAACATACACCTCACAGAGAATTTTAATGGAACATATTACTACTCAAACATCAGTTTCCGCTTTTGCAATTTACAAAGTATGTTAATTATAATACTTTAGGGAACCCTTACAAACAAAATATATAATAAGTTGTTTTATTATTCATCATCCTGAACTTCTGACAGTTTGGATTATATTATCTCAAAGGAAAACTACTTATATATCTCATTTCCCACCAAACTAATTCACCATGCAACTTAAAAAAATTAAAAAAATAAATAAAAGCTTTCCTGTAAGCCTTTACTAATGGGAGATAGGAAGGCATACACCTTTCAGGTAATGATGAAATAAAAATAAACAACACACATAAATCAGCACCTCATAAAACCAAAACCTCCTTTTGAAGTATAAAGTTCAAGTCTTCTCGCCCTTAGTAAACTGCTAATCAGAATCAGAACCCCTTCCCGACTTTGTCATACAACACAGTAATTTTAACATTAATGACTGATATGCTACCATCAATAAATAGCTATTTTTTTTTAACCAAAACTATTCTAGAGACTAGGAGAACAGATATAATAGCAAATTGAAAAGATTTGAAAGTAAAATAAAAACATGTGATCTATCCTGGTCCTATATTAATTTAAATTAAAAAGCTAAAGATGAAGAACGATTTCAAATATATATACATCAAGATGCCAGTTTGTTATAAAAAATGTACTTTAGTTGTAAATGTTAGATTATGCAAAAATAATTTTATATCAACTTTTTATTTAATTTTAATGAATTCCTCCAAATCTAATATTAAAAACATTGAAAGAACTTAATTTTTAATGGCAAAAATTTCCTATTTTCCCCATCTATTAAAAAATGTTTTATTTTCCCTATTAACATACAATGCCCTATTGTTAAGGCACAACTTTTTTTTTTAGGATAAATGTGAACCTATGGAGGATTAGGCTTATTTTACACAACAGTCACAAGTTAGACTTTCTGTAGCCATAGCCTGAAAATAGTTAAATATGTCTTCAAATTCAACCAAGATCTCAAAGAGAAAATTCATTGTTCTCATCCAGACCAATGCAACACATAGCCAAGATACGTAGTTGCGGGTTTGTAATCTGTTAAAGACTGTCTCCAAGGGGGTAGGTTGGCCATGTTCTTTTCTGAAAGGCAGGGGTTGCACTCCAGCTTTCTTTGATTCTGCTGGGCTATCAGAGATAGTTGTTGCCTTCAAATCTGAACGAAATCCAATTTTAGAATTAAACATCTGATCAAGGACAGAGTTCCTGATTACCGGGGTCAGGGCAGATGTTTCCTCTGCATCCTCTTGCTGCAATCCTTCCACTGAGCTGCCTCCATTTCCTCTGCCTCCCCTTCTTTTCCACTACCCAGCCCATACCCCCTCAGGCACAATTTGCAAAACAGCCAAAGGATGCACACAGCAAACAGGAAGAAACTGCACAACTGTTACATAAAATGCACAAACCAAAATGTGTTTGTTACTTCATTATATAATCATAAACAACTCGTCTGGATATTATTGATTTAAAATAAACAAAAGAGAAACATTTAAATTGGGGGATGGGGCAACTGGAAAATATAACAAAGACAAATACGACCTGTCTTTAGACCCTTGTAACCTCAATTCTAACAGGGATCCAAGCATGAAGCTTTTTCACTAACAGGCTTATCCACCCAACTCCCTTGTATTTTCCACACTTATATTTTTGAGAGATGGGTTGGAAGATACTCTTTGAAAAGAGAGAAGTACCGGATTAGACCTCACAATTTAAAGCTTTGTGGATTTGATGGTGATTTTCCTTTCCTTTCTAAGAGAAATGGGTATATGGAGAAGTTGGGGGCAGGTGTTGGGAATAGAATATGTTGGCTAAGAAAGAGCAGCAGAAAAGAAGATAAAAGGGAAAAATTAAGAGGCAAGGGAAATAGCTAATAGGGTAGAGAAAAAGGGGGCAGAAGGGAACAGATGACGGATACTGAGGTTACTGACATCTCTGCTGCTACTGAACGTGACGCATGAAACTCAACTGTAAGGGAAATTATCCGCTAAATAAGGCAAAGAGGAAGGAAAGGGAAGACCAAGAGTTGGGGAGGTGGGGGTCACTAAAAGTCAAATGCCTCCTCAGTTATTCTGCACTGTTTTTGAAATAATTTCATTTTTGTAATCCTGGGAGATAATTATGGGTCTCAATAAATAATTCAACTTATTCGTGAAGATGATGTTCTGGTATGTTCTGGCACAATAATGTTTCATAAATAAATATAAATACTGTTCTTTGTGCTCATTCTAATTCTGCAATATATATTGACTTTCAGAAACAAAAAGTTAAAAAAAAAAAGAACGCTCTATAAAAGCACTTGAAATTAGTAAACAGACTATAGCCAACAAATTATTTTAAAAATGTATTCAACTGTCAGCTGCTATCTTAATTTTTACACGAAACACAAACCTTTCACAAAGTGATTATCTACATGCAGATTAAAGAAATTAAAAATAAAACCAAAGCTATCATAGTTGTGTGAACTAGTTCTGTTTCCATTAAATCAGAAAATTCCCCTATAATATTGGGGGAAACCCTTCCAATTAAATTCCATTTCCTACTATGTCAGTCCAATTTCCCTGAAAGTTTGACATTTTACAACTAAAATAACTGATTATGTGACAGGACTCTGGCAACTGCAGCCTTTGTCATCTCTCCTGAGAAAAAAAGGTTTCTTCATCTTCCTGCAAAGTAAAAAGATAAGGCCTCTGATATTCCTTTTAGAATTCCAAGTCCTGTCTGAAAACCAAGTGTTCTAACCAGCCAAAACTTTGAATGAATTTTCACTAAACAAAGGTCTACCGGATAAGGCCCACCAACCTATCAGATTTGTGATCTTTTGCTAGAGATTGGACGGAAACTTGTGTACTGTACCAGACTCAGTTCACTAAGGAGGAATTAAAGGCCTCAGGAGAGTATGACATCCAAAATTCAAGTTCAGACCTATTCCACCAGGCTAGAATATCCATTTTTTATTGATTTTACCTTCAAGATAGATAACTAAACGGAAAGTTGCCTTAATTTTTTTTTTAAAAAGAGAAACCCCATTCCTTATCAATAAGTTGTGGAACACAAGGACATCAAAGTCACATGAAATAGTGGTACTAATTGCTTACATAAAGTATCCAGATACCACACTGAGAGAAACCAGACATCCTGATGAAAACTGGTTCACAAAGCAAAGTTCAGTTACAGTGGCACAAGTGACTATGTCCCAACCTTTCTTCCAAGAAGATTCTCCAGACTGATTAGGAAAAAAATTTATCAAAAAGTTAACTTTAACCATCACTGTTTTAATCTAAAGAGAAACAACAGGGCCTCTCAAAAGTTATTATATTGAGAGTTTGGATAGATTAGATCCATTTATTAATGGTAAAAGCAACCATAATGCATTGTTAATCATGAACTTTACAGTTTTTTTAAAAGAACTAAAAATTAAAATTTTGTGGTTTCGAAAATAGGGACAAGCTACTTCAATTCATGTAGTGACAAATAACTTTCAATTATTAAGAAAATAATTTATCATCGTATATTCCCTAATACCATATCATTTCTAATAAGAAAAGGTGCCAAAATCTTAAGGCTAACACTGAAACCTTAAACCAAACCTTACCAGTTAAAGACTAAACATTGGTCAAGAGGAAGAGAATGATAGAACCATGCATCTCTCACAGGGAAAACAAAACCCGACAGCAAGATGGCAGAAATGTTAAACCCATGGGTACAAATACACTTTTCTTAAAACAAATACAAACCCAAAAACAAGAAATTGCAATTACAATTCAAACCATCATAAGTCTATATTTTCTACTGGCTGGTGAACTGTTATTAAAATCTCAAAGGAAAAAAATCAATTTAAGATTTTTCAATTTTAATCCACGAGAAATATTCAGTAACATAGAGCATTTGTTGCATATTAATGGATGTGTGGCTTCTTGTGCTTTCCATCCAAACAAGGGGTAGAAATCCCCAATTACTTTATTTTCAATGAGATTTAACTGTAAAGTTACATTACATATCTACACAGAATCTTTTCTTCAGACCAATTCTATCTGAAAGTATTAACAAATCATGAAGACTCATGATGTTGTATGAAAATGGAAACTCACAATGTAGACTTGGCTATAGATTTTAATTCACAAATATAAATATGCTCCTTGTGTGTATGACAACTGTACGAAAATAGTCTCAAAAATAAAGACAATACTGGAGACATGAAGCAACTCATTTTCCCTGATCTCGCATCCTATTACAGGGAAAAAAAGTTTCTGATGCTTCATAAATACTCAGAACAGTTCAGGATGGTCTTAACAATGCATCGTCTCTACCAACCCTTTAAAGCCTCCAGCGTTTCAGGTGGACCATTTACAGCTCTAGAAGTGTGTGTCCTGTAACCAGGAATGCTTATTTATGTCCTGTCTTCTCTAGATCCGGAAGTTTTCTGACCAGAGCCTGGTGGTTCATTCTGATGCTAGCAAGGAGTCCTCCTTCAACACCGTCGGAACCGGTGTAGCTGATTTCTTCCCCACTCAGGGTGGTCATATGCCCTCCAAGGGCTTTTAAGATGGCGTTGCCAGCACAAATATCCCACTTCTTGATGTATGTCACATGGATATAGAGATCAGCTTTTTCTTGACTTTTATCAGGCACATCCAAGAGGGCTAAAACTTTATAACCTAAAAGAGTAAATGCAAAACTTAGGAAGCTGGATGAAAGACTTTAAGAAAGTAGCTTATATTTCTGAGTAAGTATACTGTTAAAAGGAACCACGTAGGGTGTGGGAGAGCTCTCTGCACTATCTTTGCAACTGCTCTCCAAAATTATTTCAATCTAAAAATTGTGTAAAAAAAAATTTTTTTATAAAAATAGTATCAATATTAATTTCAAATAAGCAAAAATATACAAGATATAATTATTATGCTAGTCTGAGATATAACCAAATATATACCTATACAAGTGTACTTCATTTTATTGTAGTTCACTTTACTACACTTTGTAGATACTGCATTTTTTACTAATTAAAGGTTTATGGCAACCCTGTATAGACCAAGTCTATTGGCACCATTTTTCCAACAGCATGTGCTCACATTGTGTCTCTGTGTCACATTTTGGTAATTCCTACAATATTTCAAACACTTTCATTATGATTATAACTGTTAGCACGATCTGTGATCTTTGCTGTCATTACTGTAATTGTTTTGGGCATCACGAACAATGCCCACAATAAGACAGCAAACTTAATCGATAAATGTTGGGTGCTTTCTGACTGCTCCACCAACCAGCTATTCCCCCGTCTCTCTTCCTCTCCTCAGGTTTCCCTATTCCCTGAGACACACCAATATTGAAATTAGGCCAAATGATTAACTATACAATGGCCTCTAAGTGTTCAAATGAAAGAAAGAACCAATCGATGCAGTAAACTTCACTGTTGTCTTATTTAAGAAATTTCCATAGCCACCCCCACCTTCAGTAACCACCACCCTTATCAGTCAGCAGCCATCAATATCAAGCAAAAAGACGGCTCACTGAAGGCTCGGATGATGGTTAGCATCTTTTAGAAATAAAGTATTTTTTAATTAAGGTATATATGTGGGTTTTGTTAGACATAATGCTATTACACACTTAAAGAGACTACAGTATAAACGTAACTATTATTGCACTAAAAAAATTAATGGGATTCGCTTTATTGCAATATTCACTTTAATGTAGTGGTCTGGAACTGAATCCACAATATCTTTGATGTATGCTTGTAAATTTTTAGAAACTACTTTCTGGTTTTATATGGAACAACAAATTCAGAATGTGTCACTTTCTATGGAATGACGTAGCATTATACACTGAAGCTCAACACCAACGATTTTTCCCTTGAAGATCTAGGCAGGCCTGATTTGAAAAAAGAAAATACTACGTAGCAGTACCATCTTAATTCCTTTTTGCAAAGAGGCAAGATTTAAACAATAAAATAATGAAACAAATATAGAAGAAACTGGGTCCAGAATCTAGTTTGTCCCATTTCTACTGGGTAGTCTTACCAACTTGACAGAGAACCTCTAAGAAAATAGTGAAATCACATTAAGGTAGGCAGACACACATAACTAGCTCGTGAGCTAGTTGTATGTATCTGCCTATCATACAAGTTACAAGTTAAGAAGCTTCGAGGTCCCTTTATTGCTGTTAAGAAGATTTACAGTCCCTTTACTACTGTGTGGAAAAGATCTTCATATGCCAATGTTTTTTTGACCATAATTTGCTATTTCTCTGAAATAAAACATTTCAATTGTGCTGAAGAGCACTCACCATAGTAAGGGGTGGCAAATGATAGCCCATGACAAAATCCAGGCCATAGCCTGTTTTTGTACAGCCCTTAAGGTAAGAAGGGTTTAAATATTTTTAAAAGTAAAGAATATACAAGACACAGTATGTGGTCTACAAAGCTTAAAATATTTACTATCTTGGCCCTTTCTGGAAAAACTATGTTGAACCTCTGGTCTATAGCAAAGATAAAATAGTGAAGAATATGTTTCAAGCTAAGTGGGCATTTAGACACCACTGCTAACTGCAGATAAGTAGCTGCTCTGGGGTAAGCTGAGGAGTTCAGGGGTATCCAAATCGACCCAGGCATGAGCCAGTCGAATACCTCGGATGATTCTTGGCATCCTTCTGCCACATGAGGTATCCTAATGTGCTTGCTTCTTCCTCCCCAACCTGAGGGCCTCACAGTTAAAGTTACAGAACAGACTGTAAATAAAGCAATCACTGCTAGCTCACCACAGACAGGAAAATGCTTTTGTAGTATTCGAGGGACAGACTATCAAATGCTTGAGACTTTTTCTTATAAGGCTGGTGTATCTGAAAACCGCCCTCGAGACTGCTCAGTGAGGGACCAGGCATGCCTTTAATGTACTCTCCCATTCTCACTCTCCTCCCAAGTGACCTGAGCTGTGGCCACACTAGTAACCCTCGAGGGACGCATAAGGTAGTGGGGACATACCAGCACCGCCAGCCGGTAGAATTGTAGTCTGGTTTCCAAAGGTCTGAAGAGCAACCTGCTTGACCATCCCTGAATGGGAGCGCGACACGACGATCTTCGGGGTTTTCTCGTTGTAAAAAGTGCGGGCTTTCACATTTGAACCACCATCTACCATTGCCCATGCTGTAAAGCAAATATCATATCCATTACAACTTTGGGAGGCACTGGAGCTTTTAAAACTAAAAGTGATACTCTTCAGGACCCAAAATACCAAAGAAGACTGAAATAATATCCTTTTCCACAGAGTTATATGCATTGATTTCTTTTTCCAAAGCAGAAAGCTTGACTGTATTTTCTGAGTACAAAAGTAGTGCTTTTATTTTTTTAAATAACTAGATATGTACTAAAACAAAGCTCAAAAAAATTACTTCTCTCCAACCAAAGATAATGACTTTTAATTACCTGGCTTAAGAACTTCCAGGTCCCAGAGTTCCCTGCAGGTGTCAGCCGAGACTTTGCTGGGAATGCACTGTAACTGAACTTCTTTCTCCCTACACCTAATTTTACTTCCTTCTCTTCTTTCATAAATTTGATTCCAAGAGCACTCCTTAATAAACACAGGGCATACTAATCTCTGTCTCAATGTATGATTCCTAGGGAAGTCAACTTGTGACATACATACAACTAATTTTCTTAGATAATTCAAATTTTAAAATTGAGTTTTCTCCTATATAACCTCAACTTCTAATATGTTCGTGGTTTCGATTATCTGCATATTGGCTTGGTCTCCTAAGTGGCTTTATAAACATAAATACAGCTAAAGAGCTGGGTTCATGTTTGTTTTATAAAATAAAAAAATTTTTAAAAAGCCTATGCAGGACTATAAAGTCCATCTAGTCAAAATAGAAAAGAAATTATTAAAAAGGGGAGGAGACCCCGGAAATGGCTGGGGATGCTTTCCTTGGTTTGGAAGTTTGCTCACTGACAATCAAACTACACAAGAAAACAGACTTACTCAGAATTATCCCAATTAGACTGTTGTTCTAGCACTCACTCACTATGGAAATAAAGTATACTTCATCACGGCTAGCAATAAAAGCAATTGTATCCCAGCTTATTCTTGGCTGTAGGAGGAACATCAAAAAAAATTAGTAGGGTTTGGCTTGCTGAATTCCCTAAGGAAGATGGCAGACCCCCAGACCTTTCTAATACTTCCTTCTAAAATCCACACAGGATAACAAGGAGAGCAAATCAAAACACTTATAAGGTATACCTATAGATTAAGTAGGAGACAAAGGAGGGCTATAAAGCCCAATGATACCAAAGGAGGGGAGTAAACACCGACAATCAGTGGGGAATATGGAGGAGCTTCACAGAAGCTCCTGGCGGTTAGACAACTCCCCAGGGTTGGCAGAACTCAGGTGGTATCAGCCAGGATTTCTCCCCAGAAAGAAAAGGTACAACCTTTCTGAAAGCCTGAAAACCTGGCAAAAGAGTGTCGAGAAACTTAGAGAATAGGTGAGACCGAAAGTGTAGCCTTGTGAACACAAGGAGTGGGGCGAGATGAGAGAGACAACTTGGAAGGCAGCTCTAGAGCTAATGAGAAGGAAGGGGTTGAAGATATGGGCCCTACTGATAGAAGATTGGATAAAAGAAAATTGAAAAAAACCAAAAGGTACCCAGTTTAACACCTTTCATAAGATAATCAAGATAAAAGAGTAAACCAAAGATTCTGTAACTAGCCAAGTGGTCTTATAAACATCAAGGCTATAGAAAAAGCTTTTAATACATAAGAACTCAGGGATTATCACACCTGTGAGCTAGCTCTTCCAAAGTAACCAATTAGGGGCAAGGTTTATTCAACCAAGAGATGATCAGGGAACCTTCAGCAAAAGGATTGTTAGTTAGCACTGATAAATTTACCCTTTGATTTAGGGAGAAAGCAAAGATGGAATAAGGGTAAAAGAATAGTGTATGAACACTGTTATCGCATAGACGATTAGGGTCAAATGGTCCCACTTAAAGCTTGTAAGCTTTTGGGTTGTATATATGTTAGAAGAATAAAAAATGAATAAACAAACAACAGAGGCCTATACAACATAGGGAACCCTAACATGGACTACGTGGGCTATAGCTAATAGTAAAATTATAATAATACACTTTCATTACTCATAACAAAGGCACAACACTAATGCAAAGTGGCCATAATAGGGGGAGTACGTGGGGACTGTATTTTCTTCATGATATTTCTGTAAACTTACAACTTCTCTAATAAGAAATTATATTAAAGAAAAAAGCCCACAGTATTACTAAGAACTGAATTTACAGTGCTCTCTCTCTAGGGGTCAGTATTGGTTAAGGAAGTAAGAATCAGTGTATCTAAGAGATACTAACCAAAACAATATTAGGTAAGAATTACTTACTTTATGTTACATAAGCTCAGGGCATTCAATCATAACACTTATATGGCAAAATTATTTCAAGTGCCTTAACATGTAGAGTAAGTACTTAAATGTAAATTATTGTAGATGAGGTAAAAATCGTAGCTACAGACTAGGTTTCTGCCTGTAAGACAGGCTGAAAATGTCCAGAAGAAAGTACAAGTGGTTGGTACTCTGCCACACACTGGAGTCTCAACATTAACAGTCCTGGTGCCAAAAAACAAAAACAAAAAACATTAACAGGACCTGTCATGACCAACACTCTCTGGCACACAGGTTTTTCTCCATGGAGTCATTTTAAGCCGTACCAGAAGGTCTTTATTTAACATAATACTATCTAATAATGTGAACTTCATACTCAGACTCCAAGGTTAACACTAAGCACAAGAACTGAACCTAAAAGACCAGCATGGGAATGCAGAGCCCTCCCTACCTGTGGGGCCCCAAGGAAGTCAGGATTTCCTTCTTTGTAACAGTGATGGTGGTAAGGGTGACTATCATGGTAGCTCACTGGGGAGGACTCGTTATGTGCTGAGCACTGGTACAGGTATCTCATTATTCACATGACACAGGCAGTAGCCACACTTCCAAAATGAAAAAAAATAAGTGCTTACAACAGCATCAGGCACATAGAAACTGCAATGTAAACATTAGATGTGATTACCTACATAAGCAGTCATTTCACTGTCATAGTCTAAAGGGTCCTATATTTCTTCTGAACTGTTTCTATCATCATGACATCAACCCTCTGGATGGCATTTGACTCTCAACATGCTTCCTTACTCGCTTACTGGAAAAAGGTTTGGCAGCAAAGCTCTCTAAGACTCCTCTCTCCATATTTCAGTTTTCTTTCTTCCCTCATCTCCCCATCTTTTAATGGTAGCTGCGTCGTAAGTTCTATGCTCATATCAAGTACATTTCTCTGACAAGTTAAAGGAGGGTTGGAAGAGATCCTGACGTTTCTTGATGAGCTGTTACCAGGGTGCCCTTGAAAACAAATTTTTAGCTCAATCTGTACTACTTTTTCGTTCCATTCACATTGAGCTCCATCTCTTCCGACCTCTTGGTATATTCTTTTTTCAAAGTCATAGAGATCCAAAGATATCTACGTGTATCTTTCATTTGTCCATAGACTGCCTCTACAAAGAAAATGTCCACAGCATTTGATGAGGGCCAGAAGGGGAATTCCTACCAGGCTCCACCAGTGATGATAATACATACCTTATTTAAATCCATATATTTCACATCTGTGGATAATTTAATCATAGCATTTATGATTTTAATAGAATAAAGCTTTTGTGTTACTTTTCCTGAAAATTTTACAGACTAAAAACCAAAGTTAAAAAAAAATGATTTCTTGAACCTATTTCTGTCTCAAAATTATCGTGTTCAGATTTTAAAGATTTAGATGATATAGCGTATACTAAAATATTACGCACACGTTTCTACATCTTGCTTTTTTCCATTTATGTATGTAAAGCATTTTTCACATTGCTACAGACTTCAAATGCTCTAACTTAATTTTAACACTCCCACTGAGTAAATATACTAGACTTACTTGCTCACACATGTATATATCACTTCACTAAGATACTATTCTCTTGTTTCTTAGAATTTCAAACTCAAGGAATTGATTTGAGTTTGATAAGGAGTTTGATCGACTTTGCTGAAACTGCAGCTAACAGCCACAATATCTGGTCCCCATGAGTGCTGAGTGAAGTTAAATTCTGATAAACATACAATACTTGACAACTGTACTTTGCCCACATCAATATAAAATCGGGATTGGAAAATAACAGTACAAAACTAGGGCACAGGCTGAACAAACCTTCACTCTAGGAATGGAAGGTTAAACTACACCTAATTATGGGGACTTAATTTTCAGTTAGCCTTGTTATGGAAGAACAGGGACTTTATTACTAATTACAAAAATTTCTAGAACACAAGCTGCTCCTATGTCAGAAACTTTTGGCTTCTTTATTTTAAGGAGAATAAACCTATGAGCGTAATATATATTCTAAGGAAATTCTTTCCACACACTCTCACTTCACCAGCCCCCCCCCATATGAATGGATGAAGAAACCAAGAACCACAGAATGTCCAATATCAACTTCCTCTTCTTCTCCTTTTCAGAGGTTCTTTACAGACTTTGAATTCCCTTTGGAGTAGCAGGCTCCTTTGCCGCTAAGGGTGCCCATGTGACAACTGTCCATAAGATGAAGCCAAGTTTGAATAGCTAGGGCTTCATTATGGCTTCCCTAACAAAAAGAACATCTGGGACAGACCTACTCATCATTCTTCTTTCCCCTTTCTTGCCTAGAACAAGGTCATGGCAACCGACTGCAGCCATCTGCAAGCATGCAAACAAAAAGTACCTTCTAAGGATAACAAAGCCAAAGGAGAGGAGTCAGGTTCTCAAAAGCATCATAACCCCACTAAACCAGCCCTGCCTTGGTCTTGCTAGGCAAGAAAAATAACCATCCCCTTGCCTGTTTATGCACTGTGACCAGGCTTACACTATATGCAATTGCTAAATACAATCCTAACTCATGAAGAAAGGCAATGGCGGACAGCATCAAAAGAATGAGAGTGGGCTTCAGACCTAAACTCTGTACTTCACCTTCAAAAGCGTACTTTCTCTTTTCTTTATTTAAAAACAAAAACAAAAAGAAATTATAATTGCTGTTTTATATTCTTTCCAAGGCTATTTTGAGGCTAAAATGAAAGAATTTCTGTAAATATCCTTATAAACTGTGAAAATACTAAACAATTATGAGATATTAATAAGGAGTAGTTAGTTCTCACAGTAACAGTGGAATTCTAGCATTTTCAAGATAGAAGCTGCTTGGCCTGTTTTCTCATCTATAAAAAAAGACAAACAATGTCTTTGTCCCAGAGTTACTGAAAGTTTCAAATAAGATAACATCAAGTATACTGCAAATTGTTAAACACTATACAAATGTGAGAATTATGTGGAGTTATTAAAAAAGCAGTGTGATACACTGATTCTGCATAGAATTCCTGCAGTTGATTCTGGTCCTAATACTGGATAACCTTGAGTTGTTTATCAAATTTCTGAGTCTCATTTTCTCATCTGTAAATGGGAGTACTAAGAGTAATTGTGGGAAGGGGACGTGGCTCAATTGATAGAATGTCCATCTACCATATGGAGGATTCGATCCCCAGGGCCTCCTGATCCATGGGGTAAGCTGGCCCATGCGCAGTGCTGCCACGCCACACAGGGGCCCACGCACAAGGAGTGCATCCTGCAAGGAGAGCCGCCCCGCATGAAAAAAGCACAGCCCGCCCAGGAGTGGCACCACACATGCGGAGAGCTGATGCAGCAAGATGATGCAACAAAAAAGGGACGCAGTTTCCCAGTGCCGTGGGATAATGCAAGCGGACACAAAGAACACACAGCTAATAGACACAGAGAATGGACAAAGGTGGGGAAGGGGAGAGGGAAAAAATAAATCTTTAAAAAATATATATATATATAGTAATTGTGTCCCTCCTTCACAGGCCTATACTAAATACAACTGTACTGCTAGGCGGTACTCTGATAACCACTTTCCCTTTTCTCCTGTAATGACAGAATCCCTATAATTTAGTTTGGCTGGCCAATGAAAATAAAGGGTTCTAGCTATGCTTTTATTAATAGAATGCGAGTTAAAGTGCTATGTGTTAACTTCCAGGTAAAACCTGTTGTCAGAGGAGCCTTCCACGTCTCCCTTTCTGCTCTCTCCCCTGGGTGGAATGTGGATGGAGTGATGAGCCATCTCTGATCATGCACAGGACAGCATGGCAAAGCAAGGACAGACAAACACCTTCATGCTTCCTATACTTGGGCCATCAGAGAAGGGAGAAATAAACTTTGTTCAATCTTCTGTATTGGGGGTTGACTACAGCAACTGAAACAAGCAGCTTAACTTGTATCCTAACTAGTTCAGTCAGGATTAAAGGAAATAATGTGAAAGTAATAAAAAAACTATAAAGCAATTGTGTAATTAACCTGAAGGCACATCATTACAGCAATGACATAAAGCTTTTATAGCTCATCGAATTAACTTAAAAAACTATCTGAACTATCAGAAGGATAGAAAAGGTCAGATGGCACGTAATAGATTTTATTTTGAAAAACAGAGACAACACAAATATAGAAACGTGTGCCAAAGACAGTAATCTATGTTTAGCCTATCTCAGAACAGCTGGATGTAGGATCTGAGGTTATTCTGTAAAACAAACACATAATTTTAGAATATCAAAAATTAGCCTGTTTCTCTCTACTTGATAGCCTCTTGGTGCAGTGTCAACCACACTCCTGAGACAAATTAAGGGAGGGAACGGATATAACTCTATGGGACACCAGGACATCAGGGCTGCCTTCAATGTGAGACAGTGGATACTGTCGTCATCAAGAACTCTGTCATATTACAGAAGAGTAGAGCCAAAAGGGTCATCACCGTTGCTCCGTGTTTACGATCAGAGTTACTAAGGAGAAGTGTGACAGCACCCTTTAGACTGTCCCTGCCATCACTGCCACCCAGAAGAGCATGGTTAGACCCTCTGGCAAACTGCAGTGTAGTGGCTACTAAAATGTCACCCCTGGGTCCATTAGGTCTGCCAAAGCTATTGGCAAGGTCACTCCCAAGCTGAACGGGAAAGCTGTTAGCATGGTTTTCCATAACACAATCATAGGGATCTGACCAGCCATCTGCCAGAAGCTAAAAGAAGGTGGGGGAGCAAGGGTCTGAAGAAGTTGTGAAGGGCATCATAGGCCACCCAGAGATTAGCCAGGCCCCTAAGACTTTTGTGGTGACACCCACTCATCCATTTGTAATACTGAGGCTGGCAGGGCCCTCAACCACCACAATGTCAAGCTCATTTCCTGACAGGACAAATGATGTGGCTAGAGCAACTGCACAGTGAACTTCAGGGTCCACAAAGAATCCATGATGTTAACAGCCCTGGACCTCAACCAGCGACAGAATGAGAAAAAGGACCTCAGCTGCTGTGGAGTTTGCATCCAATCTATCTCCCAACACACTGAGATTCTTTCATCTTCAACACAGTTTCCAATACCAAAACAAAGGTCAGAAAGCCCTGCTTTGTCATATATCATGATTACCAACAAGAAAATCCTCAATGACCAGTGAGGGGGGAAGAGAGGCAAGGGAATGACATTACTAACTACTGAGTTAGCTAAGTTTCTAACATGATGGTAAATACTAATAGGCAAATGATTTGATAGCATTAACTTTGGAAAACTCTAGCATTTTTCATACCTGTATACTCAGAAAATGGCTTATGGATTACTCCTAGCACAGGTTTGCCATTTACAGCCACACACACCATAGTAGTGACATACTGGCGAAGGTCCTCTGAGAACAGAAAAAACACAATTGTCAAAGTTAACTATAAATTGAAGATACGTTATATTTTGTCTCATTAAAAATTTATTTCTATGAACTCTCTTTTCTAAAGGACAATCCCTCAAGAAGAGTCCACTGATAAGGTCCAGTTTGAGGAAGAGGGGAAAGATTCTGGCTCTGTAGGCCACTCTGGGTTTTTCTCCCAGCCCACCTCTATGAGCTGCTTGTATGTGGACAAATTACTTACATTCTGTTTCATCAACTGTAAGATACAGAAACTAACAGTAACCATTTTTAGGTATCTAGTGAAATAATTTTTTAATTTTAGGATTAAATCTGAAAATCAAGTTAAGTACTTTGAACAGTCACCACACAAAGCATGTGCTCACTAAATGTTTCCTATTATTACTATTATGTGACCAGGTAAAATCTCAGTGTAGAAAAACCTTATTGTAAGCAAAACCCTTAAGATTCCATATTTTTATTATCTAATCTTGCAAAATATTGTTTTTTCATTTCAGTTATGATTACTACATAAATCTACATCTATTGTCTTCCCCAGTTCTCTAACCAGAAAGCAACTGAGTATGTTTAAGACATCAGGTAACGAGCTTCAGCACTAGGATACAAAGTTGAAAAAGCAGGAAGACAATACAGAAGCAACTAACTTTAACATATAGACTAATAAACAGAGGAAAAGCAGGAGTTAAGAATCTCTGCGTAAGGAGCCACAGAAATGATTTCTGATCTAGGACTACATTTAAAAAAAAAAAAAAAAAAGGAAATGGGGAGAGATGATAATTCTCTGTTGTAATATTTGCTTTCTGGGTGTGTAGGAATTTACTGTTTTGAATTCCAAGGCCATATGCAATTGCGCTAAGACCCAGATCCCAATACCCCAAGAAAATACTGTATTCTAGCCAAATATATTTCCTCAAAAAATAGGTGTCCATGGAAATGACAAGACAGACATGATTTGAGTTGCTACCTGAGTAATCTCTGTACCCAAAACTGCAATTCACAGACCCCAAATAAACACTTCTGTTGCCTTGCAAAGAAAATAGTGTGTCCAATGGAAAACTATCCAATGGCTCTGTCTTAAAATCTAACTGGAAAAGCTGTCTTGGATTTACAAAATATTCTACCATGATGTATGTATCACCTGTCTTTTTTTTTTTTAAGGAGGAAAGGTTCTGGTTCTCCAGCATATAATGGCAATCTAAAGTGTGAGATTGAATTTTTAAAACTACCTGTATATTCCTGTGTAGCATCAAGTGGATCAATCCAGACAGTAACACTTTCTGCTGGTACCTCTTTAGGGGTAGTTATTTCCTTCAGGATATCCTCCGGAATATTATGATCCCATAAGATAACTTCCTGATCAGCTGCATCCACATGTTCCTCAGTATTTATCTGCATCAAAAGTAGATGACAGTTAAATTTCTTTTTTAATTTTAAAAACTACTACTTGATAGAAGAAAATAAAACATAGCAGATAAAAATCAATGGCTTTTAAAAGTTAAATCCTTTGTTTATTTTGAGGTATTTTATTACAAAATGAAAAACACTGTAGAAGAAATTACGACAGCTTGCCTTCAAGTACTGTCTTAACCTAATATTCACATGTTGGCTAAGTAAGAAATCTAAAATATAGAGAAACAGCATGAAAGAAAGAAGCTACTTAAAACATAACGATGATTTATGAGAAATAACAGATTTAACGTGTGAAAATAGATTGACAATACACTGGAACACTGAACACAAGCTACTGTAAGAGTTGAAGGGAGAAAAGTAACAAAAGACTTAAAAATCAAGATGACTTACAAACAAAATTATGAAATGCTAAGAGACACAAAATCCTAGAAAAGTCAACAAAAACAACTTTATCAACAGAGAAGGAAAAGGAAACCTGAAAACGCTGGAACAGGTTAGAAGGTGGTATGTTATAAACTTAAAGCTGAAATGAGTGATCAAAAGGGATACAAAAAAGAATCGTTTTCTTTTCCTTATACACCAAAGACACACGTAACAGGATAAAGAGATAAAGTCAAATTGTCAACTTTTAATTTATTAGGAAAGAAAATTAAAATATAATCTGATTTACCATACAGAAATGAAAGGTGTAGGGCAAGCAGAGTATATATGATACTTAATAAAATATCCATTTTATTCACAAAAGAATACACTAGTTACTCCTTTAAAACTTTCTCAACCTCAGCCTCATTGACATTTTAGGCTGGATAATTCCTTGTTGTGGCAGCCATCCTGTGCATTTTGGCTGTTTAGCAGCCAGCAGATACCAGTAGCACTTCCCTCACAGGTGTGACAACCAAAAATGTTTGCAAACACTGCCAAATGTCCTCTGCGGGGAGGGGCAAAATCATCTCCAATTACGAACCACTGTTTTAAACAGTGAGCTTCATTATGCAGTTAAAATACAGTCTGATTTGTAAAAACAATGTTTTAAAATTGCATGTTGTTTATATGAATATGACAGTGGTTGAAAGGGAAAGTCTAAGGTAATGTATATTATTAGAAGAAAAGCTAAAAAATGCAACATGGGACTGATCAACATAGTGAAACCTCAAATGAAATATGAATATGGGTAAAACTGCATATATAAAACTGTTTTTCTTTGAAACTGAACAAATGTATGTTAATATTACAAGATGTTAGTATCAGGCAAAAATACAACCAAAACAAACTATGGACAGTAGAATATAGTAATATATAATTAATCTTCCAGTAAGGATTTAAAAAAGGAAATATACTAAAGAAACTAGACACAGGAGGTACATACTGCTTGACAACTTGATCTATACTAAATGTAAATACGAATAAACTAGGGATAGTAGCTATGTATGGCGGGAAGCGTAGAGACTGAGAGGTGATGAATTTTTGTGGTTTTTTTTGTATTTTATGATTATTATTGGAATAATGAAAATGCTCTAATGATGATGGAATTGATAAATGCACAACTATATGATTATACCAAATAGCACTGATTGTACACTTTGGATGAACTGCATGCTTTATTAATCTATAACAATAAAATTGATGTGTTTAAAAAAACCTGCACAGTTTGTAAATTAGGATATACCAATGAAGCAAATTGAAGAATTGACTGCACATTGAGAAATAAGTTAAATAACCAAATGTCAATCTTACTAAAATACTGCCTCATCACAACACTTCCTCTATAAGATCATAAGTATACACACACAAATTGTCCTCAAACTGTGGATTTCAGTGCTTTTTGACAAGCCTCCTTTCCGGGTAGTCAGCCACATCAATATTATATGGGAAGCAATGCCCAGACCACATGCTACAGTGCCACAATAATTACAGCACTGACAATACATGAGTAAAAAGTCGGGTGAAATTGCCACAATTATCAGCAATCTCTGGAAGGTAAACTGAACCATCACAAATAGTTTCAGATGAAATTGAAAAAGAATAATATTCCAGTAACTAACATCAAACCACTTAAATCATAAAATATTTATTTAGGATAGTGCACAGTAAACATTCAATTTGATCATTTACTCCTTTATTAATTCAGCAAATGTTTAATGATTGATGATTATATCAGTCCCAGGGCCTGGAAATAGAACAGTAAATGACCCGAGTGGGACAAAAATCTCTGCCCCCATGGAACAGAATCATAATTAAAGAGTATGTGTTGTACCATCAGATTGCATCAATTCAAATTCCAGCTCCTTAATACATTGGACACTGGATATTGGACTTGGGCTAGTCAATCTTTCTAAGTTGTGGTTTCCTCATCAAAAAAGGGGGTGATAAATATACCTCTCATATAGAACTCATAAGACAGACAAATGAAATGAAAAGAATTGAAAAAAAAACAACAAAAGTTGGCTGCAATTATTCTTGCTAAATTATTGTTTTCAGTCTTCATGTTCCTCGATCTTTCATTACCTGTGACAGTGTTTGACCAATGTCCGCCCTTCCTGTCAGCTCCTGATTCTGTCCATGTGCTCCTGATTCGGCTTCTCACTCTCTGGCCATTTTATCTAAGTTTTCTTACAGACTCAGTCTCACTCCAGTTATTAAATATTGCAGATCTTCAAGGTTTGGTCCTAGGCGCCGTTCTTCCCCTTTCATGCCATACTTTCTTCCAAAGCAATTCTGTCCCCAACCAATTTCATTTATCATCAGACTGATGGCTCACAAATTTTATTTCCAATTCAGACATCTCTTCAGAGCTTTAGACCCATGTTTTTGATTGCTTCCTTAGTATCTCTTCCAACCTATCAAAACCACCTCTTAAAAAAGAAAACGACAACCTCTAACTTAAGTCTAAGATGGCACTGGTGACCTACACTTCCACCCTGTCATCCCCTGCTCCTCACCACCAACAAAACACCAACTGGGAAAACCAGAAATAGAGGAGTCATTTTTGATATCCACCTCTTCACATCTCCTAACAATTCTTTCATACCCTTCTGCATCTCATACCCTAATGCACTGAATTAACAATTGCACTAAAAAGCATAATTTGGTGCTTAACACTTACTGAGAACTAAATAAATGTTAGCTAGTAAAACCAGCTGAGATTAACTCTCCCTTTGCCTGAGTTCTGGTCGCCGTCTCTCACATGACCTACTGTAAGTATTCTAACTGGTCTCTCCCACCTCCAAAGGAACAAGCCCAAAGTTTGGCATACCGCAGGCCTCAAGAAAAGCCAGACAAATCTGGCCTCCTTTAGTACTCGAGATTAAATTAAAGATCACGTCCAAACTTCTTTGTGCTTGGCATACAAAGGTGCTTTTTGATCTAGTCTCTGCCTACCTTTCTCACTGTATCCACAGGAATTCTCCCATGTGCTCCTCTAGTCAAACTCATCTGGTTACTTGAATTTACCAAACCACTCTGCTTGGGCCTGTTCCTTTGAACGTGTTTTTTTTTCCCGTCTGCAATGCTTATGACTGCACTAACTACTGATGATAAGAAGAAACTGTGGCTCAGAGAAGTGAAATGATTTGCCAGGATCACAAACGCTAGGACTGGACAAGGTGTCAAAGCAAGCATTCTTTGCTCTATATTAGCACTCCTCAAACTTTTCCAGTGAGTATTTCTCTTGAGAGAGAAGTATTTAACTCCCATCCTGGAGGGCAAAGAGGGCTTAGACCCAAGGTGCTGCTACCATCTCCCAGTGCCATGCTGTATCTTCAAGCAAGTCATTTTCCAAAACTTCCCAACAAGTCAATTTGAGCACAGGAGCACTTCCTATATACATTAAAACCATAAATCTGAGTTTGTGTGTTCTGCTGGCTGCAAACCCATTCAACAAAATTATCTTCAGCCTTCACTTTCATCATTATCATCAAGGACATGAGAATGTGTCACACAAATGCCTGCAGTTTCACAGGATGATAAGGAGCTTTGCCAGCACATGTTCAGGAAGAGGAGAACAGCTGCCCAGGGGGCCTTTCACAAGATTCCTAACATGAGAAAGATTGAAGACAAAAGAAATTCAGGGATTTGAGGTCAAGCTGCATTTTTGTAGGGCAGCATTCACTTTTTTGGTGCAGGATTTTTCAACCCGGACACTACTGACAAATTGGGCCAGATAATTCTTTTTAAGGGGGATCGCCCTGTGCACTTGTAAGATTTACCTTATACCTGCAAGATGCCAATATTTTCCCACCCCTAAGTTGTGAAAATCCAAAATGTTTCCAGACATTGCCAAATGTCCCTTGAGGGGGCTAAGGGGATGACACTCAAGGTGAGAGGTGAGAGTGTAAGAGTGACATAGTATATCCTTATACTGAGAAGTGAACATTAGACAGGAGAACCCAGGCCTCAGAATCCAGACAGGAAAATAGCAGGAAAAAAGAAAACAGCCTTTTCCCTTTGCACAGAGACCCAGGATAAAGGAAAGAAATGTGTGTGGCTTTTCAAGGCTCATCTCCACTAGGAAGTAAAGTCAGCTCCTTATCAAAAAATTGGGGGTGAGACTTTAAAAACAACCAGGTATCTAAGCCTGAGCTTCTGGTGTTGAGGGAGGCGTGGGAAGGGAAGAAGGAATCCCCGGCTGGGTGTCTTCTTAGATGGCTACAACAGAGGGAAAAAAGGAGATAGTTCCACATGACACTAGCCCTACTTGTACACTGTATAAATGAACACAACCTCCTCTATTCCACCACTCACCATCCAACATGAACACATGAACACTAAAGACGTACATACAAACAGTCAAAGAGTCATGAGAAAAAAAATTAGTTTATGGTAAGGCAGACACTTCAGTCTCTGCAATTACAAAAGCTTAGCTTTTGTGTTTACTAAAGTGCAGCTTGCTGACCTTAACACCTATTTCCTCAGCATATGCTAATAACAAAGAAAAACGAAAGCAGAATCCTGTGGAATTTACCCAAGACAAAAGGTAGGTAGACAGGGGAATAGGTGAAGACTACATACACAACAGATACATTTTTGTCTTTACATTTTTTTTTTAAACCTACTCTGCTTACTATAGTTCACTATTACAGCTTTTAAGCCTCTATAAGTTTATGTTCGTCCCAGCAATTCGTACCATATGTTTTAAAGAGCCTCCTAAAGTTCTAGCTAAAAAGAATTAGTTCAATAAAGCAATGGAGTAGAGTGCTATGAGACTCAGATTTCCCATCTGAAAAATGGGAATAAAATTTACTTCTCAAAGTTGCTATAGAATCAAATGAAACCCTGTGCAGCCAGTTTCTGGGCACCTAGTATACACACTCAAGAAATGGTTTTTATTAGTATTGCTGTAATTAAAATAGATTCACTTTTTTGAAGCCCCAGTTTCTTCCACAAACTTTTAATGTTTTGGAACAGAGAAGAAGCTATTTCACAAGCTCATCTTACACACTAGATGCAAACACAGTATTATTTGTGATGATAAAGCACAGCAGGGTAAAGAAAAGGTGGACGTGTTCTCTGTTTTGTTTGAACATACAATTGAAAAAAAATTCACTAATGTCAATTACATCTGGTATCCAGCAGTTCATGTTATGAAACCAAAGTTGTTCCTTCCGGCTGGGGGAAAAGAAAAAAAAAAAAAAGGACAGAAAGAAGAGACAATCAAACCAAGGTAATAGTATGATAAACTGGAGGGACTTACACAAGATACGATACCATTTTTCCAAGAACAACGGTAAAAAGGTCTAATGCGTTCCAAAGAAGCCTGGCTTTAGATTCCCCTTTAATCTAATCAATACAATTCAATTGGAAACAATTTTCCTATCCAGGAGACAAAATCTATTGTTAGGTGACAAGACATACTGCTATAGTATGTTAAGCTCCCCGCTCCGGAGCTTAATAAATAAAAAGTTTTATTCCATTCACCAGCAACTCTATTGAAATGATTAACTCAAAAAGCACTCATAACAAATCTAAAACGTCTGGATTCCTCTAGGAAACTGTCGATTCCTTCTTTAGAAATCTGTTCAACTAAAAGGCAAATGCTCTTGGATTCTTATCCGTTGGAGTAAATACGGATCTTCAGTCAAGTGCCAAGGTAGGATAGGGGGCTGAAATGAGGTTGCTGGGAAATATACTTCCAAACACTTCCCTGAAGCGTTCCCCAAACCTATACCGTTAAGAAGGTTTTGATATAAGACCACAGCCAAAGTAATTACAAGCATCCTCCTACAAATGCCCCGCATCTTAAACAGTCCTGCGTAAAGACTTCTAAGGTCCTTGGTCTTTAGACAGAAAACGTGTACTCTCAACAGAGAGACCCCATCCAAGAATGAAATCAGGCTCCAGGGCAGTTGAGGCCTTGGGGGTCCTAGCCCAACGCCTTCAGTTTACAAAGGAGCGTGACGTAGGGAGTGAGGATAACTTTCTCATCATTTGGTGACCGCAGCCCACGCCAGAAGCGGGGCTCCAAATCCCGGGTACCAACCGCGCACGCAACCAGGGGTAGGGGACCTGGAGGGCACGGGCCCTGAGTCCGAAGGCCTGCAGCCTGGCCTCACCCAGCTCTTCCACGAATCGCTGGGATGACCTTGAGCACCTTAGCACCTGCGCCTCGGTTTCGGTTTCTTCGTCTGCAAAATGGGCTAGAGCACGCGGGTCCTGGGAGCTCCTGGAGGGCACCCACCTGCACGCTGGGGAAGGCGGTCTTGAGCAAGTAGAACATCTTGCGGTTGGACAGCACGTCGCCGCTGGTCATCTTGTCGTCGGCGCCCTCCCGCGTCTTCCCCTTGGACTTCTCGTGCAGGGCGTTGCTCTCGCGGACGCGCCGCACCTCGTCGCCGCCGCGCACGGCCGCCAGCACGGACACGGCCAGCAGCTCGCGCAGGTCCACCGCGCCC
Source organism: Dasypus novemcinctus (assembly GCF_030445035.2). NCBI lineage: Eukaryota > Metazoa > Chordata > Mammalia > Cingulata > Dasypodidae > Dasypus > Dasypus novemcinctus. The sequence continues at coordinate 19,909,049 of NC_080686.1, forward strand.
CCGTCGGCCGCGGGCCCCGCCGCGCCGCCCGGCTCGCCGCCCAGGCCGAAGAGGCTGAAGCGGCCGGCCAGGAAGCCCGCGTAGAGGTGGTAGAGCACGCCGAGCCCCAGCAGGCAGAACACGGCCACCCCCAGCGGGGACAGGCGGATGCCCATGGGGGCCATGGCGGGAGGCCTCGCCGCGCTCCCGGGCCCGGCGCCGCCGCTACACCACCGCCCGCTCCCCGGCGCCCGCGCGCCCCATGGCTTCCTCCCGCCCTAGGCCGAGCCGCCGCGTCCCGAAGCCGCCGCGGGCAGCGCTAAGCGAGCTCCTCAGCCGGCCCGCACGGCCCGACTTCCACGTTCGCTCCCAGCCGCGAGGTGAAAGGGCAGCTTGGGTGTGTATCCGGGTTACGCGCGGGGGCGGGGCCAGGGCGAGGGGCGGGGCCGCAGAGGCCCCTCCCCGAGGGGCGGGCCGACGGCTTTCCCTCCGGCAGCGGCTGGCGCGCGTGGGAGCTCTCGGTCTCGGTTCCCACTGTGGTCCGGTCCCGAGCGGCTCCTGCTGGTGGGGTAGCGTCCTTCTTCGCGTGGAGGGATGCTGCGTGTCACGTACCTATGAAAAGTGGGCTTCCCTTTGAATGACAACGGACGGCTGAAATAAAGCCACAGTGACAGTTAAGGCGTCCTGTCGCTCTCAGATTTGGGGGGGGGGGGGGGGTGGAGAGGCGGAGAGGAAATTAAACCATTAAAAAAATCTCTAGACTTTTTTTTTCACCGACAGAACCTGTGGCTTTAAATCGCCCCTGCGCACTACTCCAGGCGGGAGGGACGTGGGCTTGGAGGGGAGAAACTGTATTTGACTCTTGACGGAGTTGGCATCTCCTCCTGTGGATGAACTAAATGCTTACGCGTGTATATATTTATGTAAATATAGCTTTTCCCTTTCCCTTTACCTGGTCTGCCGGGATAAGCCGTCCTCTAGGCAGCTGAAAACATACATTGATTCTGGGCTTTTGTAATGGAAGAAAACACCCCAGTATCTCTCATTTCTGAGGATACGCCATTCATTCCCTCCTCGAAAGGTTGGGAATTGGGTGGGGAGGAATCGCCTGAGAGCCCACTTAGTTAGAAAGGTTGTCCGGAGATGGTTAATTCACGTAAAATATCATCTCTGAGTTTACACGGGCCCTCCAAATGCACTATATAGAAACATTTTAAGTGAAATAACTACCTCCTACTATAGCACTGATCTTCGCAATCATAATAGTGGATAAGTACTAAATTTTAATAACTATTGTTATAAGTATTACGTTTACCTTCCATTTTAAAACGGAATATTAAGATGTGCAAAATCATTTTTAGATGTTAGCATAGTCATTGAAAAATCAACTTAAAATGTAGCCTCTTTTACTGTGCGTAGACACATGGCAATGGTTTTAAGAGGGGCTTTGCTATTAATCGTCTTAGGAAACACACGTATGCTGGCTTGACTCTGAACATCCATCGCTAAAAAAGTCTTGCAGAGACAGCCTGAGCTCTACTGCTTCTTTAGAGTTGAAAGCACCCCTAGAATCTGCATATGCTTTTACAGATACAGTAAACAAGGTTATTGATTGTTTGGTTTCCCTGCCAGTAATCTGTAGCTCACTGAAAAATAATACAGCATAAAATCAAGTACAAATACAAATCAAGGAAAAATAGCCCTGGAGTGTTGAAAGATCATAAGGAACTGCTTTTATCCTTCTTGCCAGTTTTTGGGAGCAACTTTGCAATTAAACAAAGCTGCTTTCAAAAGAAATCTGAAAGTGTAGGTCACAGAGTAATTATGTTTACAAAACCCAGAGATAAAGATAAAGATCAGGGTTAAAATGTAAAGGCTTAAATTAAGCTGAACCACCTCAAACAGTAATATGAGACTAACAAAACCTATGAGTTTGGTAGTAACCAGAGAAATATTAAAATCATCCTTGGAAAGTCTAACTGAGATTTATAAAAAATAAACTGAATACAAATTTCCAAGAGTATTGGAAAAGAATATGGGGCCATGTTCACTTGGGCCCCCTGCAAAGGGTCAGATTGCCCAAATACATACTAAAAAACTCTGCAGCATTTTTACAGCTGGAAATGGGATTTAAGAATTGATTGGAGAAATGCCAAGGCTTGTGAAAAGAATGAGAACAAATTTGAACATCATAGGTCCAAGGGATATTCTAGGTGACTATTGAAAGGATGAAGCAATAATAGATACTGATATTTAATCATTAAGAAAAAATGTATGACTAGCCACAAACATCAAACATATAATGAATTACATGTGGGACAGTGATGTTGTGTGATAGAACCTTCATAGGAATTTGGCTGAAAGAAATTTGTTAGAAGCTTTAAAAAAATGTATACGTACAAATGTAAATTAAATGAAAGTAATGAAAAATTGTAGGCTGGTGAATTTGAGGCAAGCTGATCTTTTCAAAATAATCTTTTCCCTACCCTAAGTGTTGAAAGAGTTGAAGGTACAGTTTATATTTCTTCTGTATGCATACTGATAGCAACAAGAACCGATATAGGGTAGAAACTTCTCTACCCAAACTTCCACTTCGCGCACTTGCCAGACCCATGCTCTCCACTCCTTAAAAAAACAAACTCCCTAATGCAGCTGTGTGCTCACACCTCGACGGGTAAATGCTCTTGGACACCTTCCTCCAGCCAGGTAGTTGAATTTTACACGCCTCTCAAGAGTCAATTTTGTTTATTTCCAATCCTGTTTTGCCATTGTGCCTAATATAATAAATTCATATTAAATGAAATATGTTAAAAAATAATATATGCATATGAATACTAAGCCCAATGCTTTGGAAAAACTTGATAAAGGTGGGTTGCTAAAAACAAGAATTGACATCAAATTAAGTGTTGGAGCAAAAACTCTAACTTGGAGGAAAAAGAATCATAAAAACTCAGAGGCTAAAATCAGATTACTTCACAAGACTGTTCAAGTTCTCACACCACTTTAAAGAAACAAAAAATTGTCAATTAGGTGATGCATTGCAAATATGGTTGATGTAAATAAACAACTTGAAACTCCAGTTAGTAGATATAATCAAAGAAAAAGCCTTGCCTTTAAATGATTGACAAATGAATTTATATTTACATCTCTTAAGTTCAAATGTTCAATTTGTATCGAGTTTTTCTATAATTTCCACTTTGAGTTTTCTCAGTTTATTGGCCCACTCATTTCCAAAAGACCTAATCTCAATATCCTACAAATACCACTTTTCCTATGCTCTCCATTATGTTTGAAATAAATAATACCCATTTTATGACACATTAAAACCTCTTTTAATAAAGAGGCTATTTTAGATAGTTGGAATGACTCATTACTCAAAAAATTATCCTGAAAAAAACTTTCGTTTTGTTAAATCTCTTCCAGTTAGTTTCTTTGTATTTTTTTTTTCTTTTTCTATGAAAAGCTCACTGTAGGGGGAAAATATAATTAATTAGAAATTCAAGCTAGTTGAACCATAAAGGTGGTTTTGCCATCTTTCTGACAAAGCAAAACAAAACAATGACATGATAGTAAGTCTTCATGTTTAAAATATAAAACTCCCTAGAAGTCTTATTTATATATTCTTCCCTAAAGTGATTCAACCTTACAGAAACAATAATTCTGGTTTTTATTAGCTATACTAATAAGGTATTCCGTTCTGCCATTTAATTTCTCCCTTCAGGAGATCATATATTTCTTGGGACAGTGACTTTCACACATTAAGATTTTGAAGAGTATTTTTGAAACAGATAACTTTTCTGATGATTGTAAAAGAATTATTTATGCTAGCATCATAGCCTCCTACTATGGCCCTGATCTTAGCATTAATAACAGTGAATACTTATATGGTATAAGTATATAGAGTAGAAATTATAATTACTTTACTTTGCAAATATATTTACTTTTGACTTTTGAAATTGTAATTAGTTAATCCACATAAACAACATAAAGTCAGACAGGTATTTTCCTTAGCTTTATATACTGTGCCCTAACTCAGATCCTTTGCATGCTGGAAGGACTCAGTAAATATTCATGAAATTGAACTTTTCAAAACTAGTTTTATTGAAATTTTTTTCTGCCCTGACATTAGAAAATGACCATTTACTTTGTTCAAAACATTTGCTTTATCAGCATGAAAGAAATAAATGCTTGCTTTGGAATAATTAACCTATCAAGAATTTGTTAAGTTTTTGGGGGGTGCTCTTCATTAAATCCAATATTTGGCAATGCTTTGTTTTAATCCCTCCTGGGGCAAAGGTCAGGCAGACTTCCTGCCTGTGCTCAGGGCTCCTCTTTCCTGAAATACAACGCTGGAATGCAGGTGTCACGTGACCTACTTATCCTCATCCTGCAGGAATCCTGATTTGGGGAATAAGTGCAAGCATTGGTCCGCTGAAGGCCACTACTGCTTAGTCTCTGACCCAGGAGTTTTGTGTCTCCTGCCAGCATCCGTGAACCTGCAGCCACTTAACCTGCTAGTTGATGAGTAAACACTTCTCATCTATATACCATATTTTAGTCTTGTTCCTGTTGAGACTTCACCATCCCTCATTAAAATAAAATTTAAAAAACTTTATTTTTTTTTAAAGATTTATTTATTTATTAATTTTTAATCCCCCCCCCTCCCCCAGTTGTCTGTTCTCTGTGTCTATTTGCTGCATCTTGTGTCGTCAGCGGCACGGAAGTGTGGGCGGCGCCATTCCTGGGCAGGCTGCACTTTCTTTCGCGCTGGGCAGCTCTCCTTACGGGGCGCACTCCTTGCACGTGGGGCTCCCTTATGTGGGGTCATCCCTGCATGGCAGGGCACTCCTTGCACGCATCAGCACTGCGCATGGGCCAGCTCCACACGGGTCAGGGAGGCCCAGGGTTTGAACCGCAGACCTCCCATGTGGTAGACGGACGCCCTAACCACTGGGCCAAGTCCGTTTCCCTAAAAAACTTTAAAATTAAAGGATAACCACATGAAAGAGGATATAATTTTTAAAACGAGATCCAAACTTTTCAGAGATGGCCTAGAATTTTTATAACTTCCTGTGAATTCTAAAAGATGAATAATAAAATAAGACAAATCATTCAACATATCATGGCATTTCAATCACAAAAGCCAGTCTTTTTGGTTGTATGAATCTGAAGAAAATTCTATTCAGAATTCAATGAGAAAAACACAGCCCAAATCAGTTGTCATAAAGCAAATTTTCCCAATTTATGTCTTTTTTGGAGTCACAAAGCAAATAGAAAGTGTTTTTCTGCAGCGTCAATTTTCTAATATTGTATTATGTTAAAATGTTGCTTCCTGAATAACCTGTCCTTTTAAAAGAAACAAGCCATGCTGGTTTGAATCTGAATGGCCCCCAGAAAATTATGTGCTTGAAGTTAATCCATTCCTGTGGTTGTGGAACTGTTGTAAGTGGGATCTTAAAACCCATGTCAGTCAGGGTGGATCTTAATCCTCTTACTGGAGTCCTTTAGAAAGGGAGCCGTAAAAGGGCCACGACATGGGCTAAAAAGCCTCAGGAGAAAGAAGGAAATGTCCTAGAGGCTGGAATCGGCAGGGGACAGAGGCACAGAGAAAGGCCCCCAAAAGGCTAGGCCCATGGAGCAGCTCAAAGCTGAAAGAGACAGGCCTTGAGTAGAGGGGAGAGAGCCAGCCACCGTTATGCCCTGCCACATGCCTCATCATCCACAGCTGAGCTCTGGGAGAAAGCATCGTTAGGTGGCATCGCCGTGTGCCTGATTGCATTCAGCTGCAGTTCAGTGAGACAGCATCTCTGATGATGCCTTCATTTGGACATTTTCACAGCCTTGGAACTGTAATATTTTCCACCCAAAAAATCCCATTATAAAAGTCAACCTTAGGGGAATGTATGTAGCTCAGTGGTTGAGTGTCTGCTTCCCACTGTATGAGGTCCAGGTTCAATTCCTGCCACCTCCTAAAAAAAAAAAAAGCCAACTCATTTCTGGTATTTTGCTCCCAGAAGTTTTATTTTATTATCTTAAATTCTTTTTTTTTTTTTTTGTACTCATAAGGGATTGAACCCGGGACCTCGTACGTGGGAAGCAGGCACTCGGCCACTGAGCTACAGCTGGTCCCCTCCTGGCAGCTTTAGCAGACTAAAACTCTGCTCATCTGTCTTCATCCATGAGCCTCAATCAGCTATGGACAGTCTCCTGCCTGTCCTTCAGGCTCTCACCATGAGGACAGGTGACTCTAGGTGGCTTACATAAGAATATCTGCCGAAACAAGGATTCCCAGGAACACGCTCAGCAATTCTCCAGCCACTCCATGTGCTTCTTAAACTGTTACATTCAGCAGATCACAAGGAGCTGCAAGTACAATTCACAGTCTTCTGGAATATAAATGCAGCCCTAGTGACCCACGTTTCTTCTGTGGACGGTGCTCACACCATCATGGAAAACAGTGACTGGTCACCCATCCTGGCAGTTACCTGTCAGGCCAGAGGTCTCCATACCCTGGTATGGGTGCTTGTCATTCTGGTGGTGTCATTTTAGCCAGGATAGCAGTGTCACTTGTGCCTGACATCTGGACACGGCAGAGCCATAGCAACTTGAAGAAGAGGAGTGACGTCGCTTTCCTTGGCAGAGGGCCATGGGCAGGTATGTCTGTCACAGCCCATTTATTACAGCCTCTCAAATAGCATCCTAACCTCCTTGTACCTCATCACAAACACCTGCTAAGGGAATATCAAATCAGAACATTTTAGAGATGAAAAGCATGAGCAAGAAATGTTTTAGCTTCATCTCCTGATTTTGCAGGTGAGTAAACTGTGATCCCTGAAGGCTAATCTAGATCTGCAATGCTGATCTCCCACTCCCTATCCAGTATGCTTTCTCCTGAATGTGCAGCTCTTAGCAAAGTAGCCCAAGGGAAGGCAGCAAGGCTGTTAGCTCCTCCAGGGCGCAGCCCAGGTTTCCAGATCCTGTCTAGTGCCTGCTCCACCACAGTGGAGCTCTCTCTCTCCCTCTCTCTCTTACTCTTCTATAAATTCAATTGAATGACTTTCATTTTGCGTGTGATGTGATTCAGATTGCGGTTTTAATTTTCCTGAGTTCCCAAGTGCTTCTGAATGATACCTTTTATTTTAAAATGTGCTCCTATTTCCACTTCATGACATCACTTAGTACCATGAATAACTCTTACAAACAAATTCTCAGAATTTATACTCTTCAGGCTTTTTTTTAAGCCTTGTCTTAGATATTGCAATCTTCAGGAAGCTTCCCTGACCACCCAAGGCAGGATGTCATGATCTGCATGGGTACTCCTAGGGTAAAAGTTGTACCCCAACATTGCAAGCTTCATATCACACTGTCATCACCTGGTGACCTGGCTGTCTCCCCTACTGGACAGTGACCCGCAGCTTATTCTGGGTTGGTATCCCAGAACCCACTGTGCTGACACATGCTCAACAAATGGGTAATATGCATTCTGATTATCCTACCATATTTACAAAGCCATTGACCATCTTCAGTATTCCTAGTTTTAGCCTCATACAGTACTTTTTTCATCACTTCTTGTTTCCACAGTTTAATAGGATAAGGGTAAGTTACAAATAACCTCTCACATGTGAAATCATATCAAAATCTAACCAAAACGTAATAGGTGAAACAGTAGGGGATAGAGTTGATTACATTTGATTTTAATTGTATGACTCTTTCTCTTTAAGCTCAGCTGCTTTCTTTCACCCTCTGAGGATAAGCCAGTTAACAGGGGATATCTTTGGAAGTGATTTACATACAGAGAATAACAGCAAAGATGACAAATCAAGCTGATGACCTCATTATAGCTCCTGCTAAGTGGGAGACAGGTGGATGGGTTTTAATGATTCCTGATTCTTCAGGATGCCAATTAAGAAATGACCAGAAACTACTGTAGACTAAGAACAAGAAAACTTAGAGGATATTTGAGAACATGCTAACATCCTTCTTCATATTGAAGTCAGGAACTAAGCTTGCCAGAGGAAAGACTTTTGCCTGCAGAGGGGCCTGAGGAAACTTCTGGTATGATGAAGTGTTCTGGGATATCCTTCTGGTGATACTGGATGCTACAAAACTGTCAAAATCCACCAATGTCAACACTTAAGGTTGGTGACTGTTACCGTATATAAATTATACAGCCTTGCACATAATGTTAATAGAATCCTTTCCAGACAAAACGGCGTAGAGGGTGGAGCTGACATCTACATTTCGGCCACAATCACGCTTATAAGTGCAGGTCCCAGCAAGAAGCTGAGTAATGTCTTTTGTTCCTGTCTGGCAAGATCTGCAAGTTCGTTCTCCCTGCTGCCCTGTGAAGGCAGACATAAATACAAAATACACTAAAGAGGCAAACAGCTCTGGCGTGAGGTCAAATCAGAATGCAGGTAGCGAGGAAATTGGCAAGCTGAGACTCCTAAGGGCCACGTGGCAAACGAGTACAAATCATGAGGGTTAATTACCCGTCTGGCGGGATTTGTAACTCCAGACCATCCAAGACTGACCTGGATCAGAAAACTAGGACAACATTTAATAGTGAAGTCACATAGCGACATCAATCACAGAAAGGCTACAGCAAAATAGAAAGAGGAGATCAATGCATGCTAAAGAATTTGTAAAAGGGCCCTCCACGCTACTCAACTAGAACACTTACGGCAGATTTCAGCCCAAGATTGAGGCTGACACTGAAGACGAAACAAAAACACAAAAGAAAAGTGTGTATTTCTCCCTCCCTTAAGAGTGGGCATTTCTCTTGGGTGGCTGAAGCCGTTTCCCTCCTGCCCTGCATCTCCCCCTGCCTTGCCTTGCTCGCAGTCATCCTTGCAGCCCCACAAGGTCACCCCGCTTCCATGGAGGCTGCTCTCGGCATTCCCAGCTCTGGGTTTCGCTTGTGCTTGGAACTTTACTGCTGGGTTCAGTACTCGGTTATCTTCCTAATTATTTAGGCCTACTACTCATCACACCCCAGCAACACGATCTGGTGCCATGCGATCAAAGACACACAGCCCAGCCCCCCAAAAGGCTGTTGCCCTCAAATTCACATTGTTACTGCATTTCCCTTACACCTGCCTTTCTCCTCCACCCTCACTTCCCTCCTTCACCCTCTTTGCCCAGACTTGGCACCTGTCAGCCTGCATGCTCTGTTCATAGGTGGGGGAAGGCCTTCCCTGACCGGGAGGAGGCTGCGTCGGGCGGCTGGGACGCAGGGCTGCAGGGAGGCTGAACCTGCCGTTCCCATGCCCAGGTGAGCTGGCAGAACCTGGGAAAGCTGCCTCCTGCTTCCCTTCCCCACACCCCTTGCCCTTCAACACTCTTGCCTTTGGCCTCCCAGCCCTTGTCCTGTGGGTTGTTGAGAAATGTTTGATGACAGGGGGTGAGGTCAGCTCCCACCCTGCCCCGGCCCCGGCCCCGCGGCGTCTCCCCACGCCCCGTCCCGAGCTCGGGTGTCTCCTCTGCCCAGCAGGACCAGGCGGGGCCAGCTGGCGCAAGGCCTGCTGTCAACTTAATGTGTTTTCAGTGAAAGCCGTTTGTGTTTATTGGGATGATACGGTCTCCAGGGACACGTCATCTAGGCTTCCTTTGTAAACTTCCTCAGTCCCTGGCACCGACCCAGCCAGATAGAATTGTTGACTGATTCGATTAGACACAGCGCCTGGAAACAAAGAGCGGGCAAGCCCACTGCGTTAACTCCCGCCGCAGGACGTGAGGTGTGCGTTTCTCATTGTCCCGGAGTTGGGGGCTGAGACTCCCCAGCTGAGGATGGGTGAGAAAAGCCCACAGTGGCAGGAGATGCCCGGGGGAGTAAAGCCGGGAGGGACGGCTCCCTGGAGCGGTCTGGAAGCGCATTGTTTGGGGGACCGAGGTGCTGGGTTTTGCCCTGGACCAAGTGACCACTGGGGAAAGGAGCCAGGTGGGAGCTCTGTTGAAATGACGCTGTCCACGGGGAGCTGCCTGCTAGCCAGGTCAAGGGGACAGTGATGGAGAGCTCTGTGAAATGACCCGTCCAGGGCAGGGGTTGGAGAGCCTGGTGCCCACGACTGGGATCTGGGGTCCGGGATCCCCAACAGGTGGGAGAAGGGGCCATGGGGTCTCCAAGGAATTAAAAAAATGCCCACAAGAGAAAGAACCTGAGTTCGGGTACCTCCCACCCACAGGTAGGAGATGGCGTATAAAGTCTTCTGCACTCTTTATTTTTTTAGGAGGTACTAGAGACTGAACCCAGGACCTCGTACATGGGAAGCAGGTGCTCAACCACTTGAGCTACATCTGGTCCCCCAAGTTTTCTGCATTCTACCTCTTTTCCTCCTGCACCCCAAAGGAAGTGGTGAGAGATGAAAACACACCTACCTCCCTCTACTCCACTGTAGCTGCCTGAGTCTGAGTCAGACTCCAATGGTGGGGAATGGAGAAAGAAAACCAAATATAAGCAGTGCATCCTTTGACTGACCCTTTCCAGTTTGCCTTCAGGCTGAGTAGATACTCAGTAGGCATATATTATTTTAAACATGTTTCTTGATTAAATACATATATATATATATTTGCATGATCACTATATTTTACTTATATAGACTGGAGGGAGAGAAGGAAGGCAAATTGAAGGAAAAGAGGAAAAAAGAGAAAGTGAATGGGTTCAACTGATAGCTTGAGACTCATTTATTTTAGTTATAATTCCTGGTAGGCTGATGCAGCAGGATTATAACTGAAGACAGGCAGGATTTGATTCTAATCTTTTGCAAAGTCAGTTATTACTTTGGGGAGCGGCTTTGCAATTTTTAAAAACATAACTGCTTCAGTGAATCTAAATTTCTCCTCAATACTGGAAGACATTTTGAGAGGAATTCTAAGTCTTCCCTCTAATATCAGAACTCCACAAAAGAAATGTGATTTCTATGACTGTGAGCTAAGATAGGGAAGAAACAAAGAAAGAAGTCAGGGGAAGCGGACTTGGCCCAATGGTTAAAACGTCCGCCTACCACGAGAGGTCCGCGATTCAAACCCCGGGCCTCCTTGACACGTGTGGAGCTGGCCCATGCGCAGTGCTGATGCGTGCAAGGAGTGCTGTGCCACGCAGGGGTGTCCCCTGCGTAGGTGAACCCCACGTGCAAGTAGTGTGCCCCGGAAGGAGAGCTGCCCAGCGTGAAAGAAAGTGCAGCCTGCCCAGGAATGTGCCTCACACATGGAGAGCTAACACAGCAAGATGACGCAACAAAGAGAAATACAGATTCCTGGTGCCGCTGATAAGGATACAAGCGGTCACAGAAGAACACACAGTGAATGGACACAGAGAGCACACAACTGGGGGGGGCAGCGGAGAAGGGGATAGAAATAAATAGAAAGAAAGAAGGAAAGAAAGAAAGAAGGAAAGAAAGAAAGAAGGAAAGAAAGAAAGGTGAGCAAAGTGGGTCCAGGTCAGCAGTAAAATATTTATATTTTTTAAAATAATAAAGAAAACCCAGTTTTGTTTTGTTTCTTATGGGTGGTCCACTACTAAGAATGAAAACCACAAAAGAAAACTGGTGGGAGGATAAGAATGCTAAAGTAATATACCTGATGAGCCCACAAATCTCAGACGTGGGGAATGGTTTTATCTTCTTGATTGCTGAGAGACATGATGGTTCAATGTCTCAATCATCATCTTTTGATTATTTAGGTATTTATTCATTTCCCTCAAACACCTTTCTAAATTTTTCAGTTGGGGTTATCTGCTATGAAAATATTTTTTTGTTTTTGTTTTTTATTGACTTTGTAATAATATTACATTAAAAATATATATGTGAGGTCCCATTCAACCCCACCCCCCCCCTCTCCCCCCCCCAACAACACTCGTTCCCATCATCATGACACATCCATTGGATTTGGTAAGTACATCTTTGGGCACCTCTGCACCTCATAGACAATGGTCCACATCATGACCCATACTCTCCTCCATTCCATCCAGTGGGCCCTGTGAGGATTTACAATGTCCGGTGATTACCTCTGAAGCACCATCCAGGGCAGCTCCATGTCCCAAAGACGCCTCCATCTCTCATCTCTTCCTGCCTTTCCCCATACCCATCGTCCACCATGTCCACTTTTCCCAATCCAATGCCACCTCTTCTATGTGGACATTGGATTGGTTGTGTCCATTGCACCTCTATGTCAAGAGGAGGCTCAGATTCCACATGGATGCTGGATGCAATCCTCCCATTTTCAGTTGTAATCACTCTAGGCTCCATGGTGTGGTGGTTGTCCTTCTTCAACTCCATCTTAGCTGAGTGTGGTAAGTCCAATAGATCAGATTGTAGGTGCTGGAGTCTGTTGAGGCTCAGGACCTGGCTATCACATTGTCAGTCCAGAGATTCAAATCCCCTAAATATATCTTAAACCCCAACGTTAACTGCACCTCCAGCACATTAGCATGAAAGTCTTATGAAGGGAGATCCCATCTGAGTCCAGATTCATCACACATAAACACCATTTCCAAAGAGGGGCCATCTGCCCTGGTAGTTAACCTCATCGGCCATGACCATAACTCCCATGGGTCTCTTTAGCCCTCAAAGGAACCAATATCTGGGGGTTGTATCTGCTTTATCTGTCTCTCTGACTCTGCTCAGTTGTGCATGAGGGCAATCCTTCTGCCAGCCTCCAGACTCTTTTTTAGAAACTCGTAGCCATATAAACTCATTTCTCCTTTCCATTTCCCCCTTACTTTAGGTCAAACAGCATTTTAAAGTCATGGTATTTTATGTAGACATGGATATTCTGCTGATCCGCATTGAACCTTCCGTATAAGGTCATTTTCCAGTTGCATCATCAGTTGGTAGTTGATAGTGGTCCCTCGTTGCCAGGGAGGCTCATCCCCGGGTGTCATGTCCCACGCTGGGGGGAAGGCATTGCATTTAGCTATGAAAATGTTTTTCTCCCTACTCTAGCAAGAGTGTCCCAATATGGTGTGTATTTGTCAGTCAAAGGGGTGCTGACGCAAAATACCAGAAATTGGTTGGTTTTTATAAAGGATATTTATTTGGGGTAGGAGCTTACAGATACCAGGCCATAAAGCCTAAGTTGCTTCCCTCACCAAAGTCTATTTGGAGCAAGATGGCTGCCAATGTCTGCGAGGGTTCAGGCTTCCTGGGTTCCTATGTTCCTGGGGCTTGCTTTTCTCTGGGTTCAAGCTTCCTTCCTTCCTGGGGCTGGCTTCTCTTTCCACTGTGTGCTGACTTCCTGGAGCTCCAGCTTAAACCTTCAGCATCAAACTCCAACATCTCAACTCCAACAACAGAAATCCTCAGCTCTGTTCTTCACCATGCCTTTTATCTGTGTGCTAATCATAACTCAATCATGCCCAGGTACAGATCAGATTATAAGCATAATCCAATATTTCTTTTTGGAATTCATCAATAATACTAAACTGCTACACAGTGGTTGTTCTGGTAAATTGGTTTCCACAACAAAACACAGTGGCAGGTGTCACAACACTGTCAGTCTTGGAGACCAGAGCTGTTCTCAGAGACTCAGTCACAGTGACCGTGGTGAAGTCTACTCCAACAGCTGGCCTTAGGAAGGGCTGCTGTACTAAATGTGTGAATCCCAGATCCTCACATGCCCTGTAGACATCATGGACTTGGCCCCTGTACCCTAACCCTTCACCCTTCCCACAATGAATAGGCTTTCTTTTTATAAAACAAATCAATTTTATTGATATGTATTAATAAAGCATAAATCCATCCAAAGTGTACAATCAGTGGTATTCAGTGTAATCACATATTTGTGCATTTATCGCTTCAGTCATTCTTCTAGCACTTTCATTATTCCAAAACCAATAAAGATAAACAAACAAAATCATCACCTCTCAATCTCTCTATGCTTTCCCTAGTGTACAGAGCTGCTATTCTGTTTCCTTCTATCTAGTATATTGGTATTCATATTTGTAAAAAAGTTTTATATATGCAATATCACTCACATTTGTAGTTTACATGAGGTTTCACTAACTTATACAGTCCCATCCTACAGTTTTAGCTTTCCTTTTAGTAATATACATTATCTTAGACTTTCCCTTTCAACCATGTCAAACCCATGTAATAGCTCTGCTAGTTACAAACACCATGATACACATTGACCATTTCTACGAATAGGATTTTTTTTTTCTTTGAGGTTGCCGGGACAGGGATTGAACCCTGGACCTCGTATGTGGGAACTGGCACTCAACCACTGAGCCACAATCGGCTCCTCTGAGTTGGTTTTTTTCATATGTTTGTTTGTTGTTTTTTGTTCGTTTGTTTGTTTTTAGGAGGCACTGGAAAAGGAACCTGGGACCTCCCATACAGGAAGTAGGCACTCAATGGTTTCGGCCACATCTGCAACTCCCTTCTCCCTTTTTTTTTTTTAAGGAGGTACCGGGGGATTGAACCCAGGACTTCATACATGGGAAGGAGGCACTTCTTAACTTTCAGTATTCACTAATACTTTATTAAAGATATTATTCCTAATTTGCATATATTTAGTGAAAACATTTATATTTTTAAAAATATTTTATTATGTAAAGTCACAGAGTCAGAAACTAGAATACAGCTTGCCAGGGCCTGAGGTAGGGGTAGGGAGTAGGGAGTTAATGGTTACTTGGTACAGAGTTTCAGTTTGGGGCAATAGTAGTGGATGGTGGTGATGTCAGCCCTGTGAATGTAATTATCCCACTGAATTGTAAATTTGAATGGATAATATTGCATATATAAGACTGTTTTCTTTTGTCTTTGAAACTGAACAAATGTATGTTGTTACAATATCCTAATTGCTAATATCAGGAAAAACACACACACACACAACAAAAAAAAAACCCATTATGCTAAATGCTAAATAAAAGAAACCAGGCACAATGTACTACATATTGTATGATTCATCTATATAAAATGTAAATATAAATACATTTATAAAAATGGAATTAGATTAGTGGTTATGTAGGGCTGGGGAAGGATAGAGGAACTGAGAGATGACTGCTAAGGGATGTGGAGTTTCTCTTTTTGAAGTAATGAAATTGTTCTAAAATTTTTAGTGGTGATGAATGTACAACACTGTGATTATACTAAAAGCCACTGATTGTATACTTTGGATAGGTTGTATGGTACATGAATATATATCAATAAAACTGCTGTAGTAAAAACAAACAAAAAGGAGAAATTTTAGGGGTGTATGTTACTGAAACAAAAATTTCTGAAACACCAACATAGGACTATATAAAACAGTGAACCCTAATGTAAAACTATGGAATATAGTTAATGGTATAATTATAATAATATTGTTTCATCAATTGTAACAAAGGTATCACACTAACACAAAGAGGGAAAACTGTGTGTGCTAGAGGGATGATATACTGGAACTCTATTTTCTGCATGATTTTTCTGTAAGCCTACAACTCCTCTAATAAAAAAAATTATTAACATCTCTTTGTCCACTGGAGACCGAAAAATAAAATAACATTCAACATGCCATATAAATTTAGAGCAGAAAAGAATGCTCATGAATAAAAGGCTTAAAAATAAAAAATTTAAAAAAACAAACCATTCTTTCAGGAGGAGAAAGTGTGCTGAAAGGCAGGTAAAGAACAACATCAGTGCTTGGGGCAAAAGAGACAACAAATTCCAGCTCTGCTACTTTCCAGATCTAAGAATTTGAGCAAATTGCTGAGTGTCTCAGAGTCTCAACGTTCCCACCTGGAATTGCCAGCCAACAGTTGGGTTTGCACTAGGATTAAATGAGGTACTTGATATAAAGCCCTTAGAACAATGATTGACTGTTAGATGTTAGTTGTCCTTAGGAAATGGATCCCAGATATTATGCCCCTAAGCTGCGGGTCAGTAAAACGAGTCTCCCCTGTAGCTCTTTAGAATACTAATTAAGAGCCTGGCTCACACAGGCTGGTGGTGGCAGTTGGAATCCAAGTTCCAACACTTCCTGGCTGCATGATCTTGGGCAAGTTACTTAACCTCTTTGATCTATTGGGCACACACATGAGACACAGAAGAATCTTCACAGAACGCTCCGGAGACATAGATGAGACTCCAACTCATGAAAAGGGCGAGAGGATTAGAAGTAAATTCTCTGGTTTGATCCCCTTGTTCCCACGTGGGGTCTACATATTCCTCTCAGGGGCCACTTCATAGTCCTAGAAAGCCCTCGTCCGGAGCCTCTCCCATGCACCCCGTGAACGACACTTTAACTACCCATCTCCAACACACAGTTTCTCCTTCTTCCTTATAAACAGAACCCCGATTTATGTGGGAGAAAGTAGATCTGTGCCAAGTCCCAAGTGAGTGATGGTTCAGATTCCTTTAAGTAATTATGCTAATCCTGTTCTGCTCTGTGAGGGTCCAGTGGGTCCCCAGGCTGGGGTCAGGGAAGCTCAGCCCGCAGCATGCATGCACCTGCACGCCCCAGGATGCGAGAAACCTAACAGACCTACTCCCAGGGAGACAGTGTACAGAGGCTTTGGTAGACTGTAATTTTCTCCAGGCTGTACAATTTCTTCTAGACCCCATTTATGTAATTCTGTTATGAAATGTCTTTGTTCTGAGACCCTATATATTGGCCCTCATTTGCCCGCCTCTTTGAGGAGCGCCATCTTCATTCTCTGGATGGCCACCACCAGAGAGAATCTCTCCTTGGCCCTAAGTCCCAATAAATAAAGCTCGTGTCTGATTATGCCAAGTATGTCCTTTGGTCTAGCTGTCGACACGACCCACGGCCTTCAGGAGCTGGATTGTAACCCCTATTTTCTATGTCTTCTTCAAAGCCAGAGAGCGGCCACATTTGCATTTCTGGTCAATGATACTAAAGAAGAAATTTGCTGCAAAACAAACAGAATGAAAGCCAACAATTTAAGGACAGCAGAATAGAAAGCTAAGAATAGCCTGGGTACTTAATTACAATATGAATACTGAACACAGTTTAAGATTTCCTTGCAGTTCTTTTCTTCTTAGAATATATCCCATCAGGACTAGTGTCAAATTACTGTGTTTTAAAGTCACATTATATAATTTTTCTCTTATTAAACCACCACACTTGATATACAGTGAAGCTCATTTATTTGTTTTGTTTTCGAATTTTAGCAATTTCCCCCCCTCCTTTTTTTTTAAATTTTTATTACATGGTACCAAAGTGAAAAATGCAAAACAAGGTATAGTGTGAGAAGCCTAAGGCCCATCTCTGCATCATCCACTCTGTTCTCTCCCTTCCTATCAAGGAACCATTTTTATTAGATTTTTTTGGAACTGGTTTTTATAAGTCAAAATACATTCCATTCCTTAAGTAAAAGGAAGCACACTACTGTGCAACCTGCCTTTTGACTTAGCAATATGTCTTGGCTATTATTCCCTAGTGGGAATAATCCCAGGTCTTCCTGATTCCTTTGAGGAACATCCCACTTGGTGTGAATATGCTGTAGTTTCTTCTCTTGGTTCCCTAGGGATGGATATTAGGATTGTTCTCAATATTTCACTATTACAAATAGGATCCTAATGAAAAACCCAGTACATGCATCTTTTCGTATTTTTATTCAATGATCTTTAAGATAGATCCCTAAAATTGGAATTGCAGGATCAAAGAGTCAATGTATATATAATTTTGATAAATTCTTCTCCAGTGGGGTTGGACAATCTGGCATTCTAACTAGCAATGTAGGTAAGAGTCTACTTCTCCACCGTCTTGACAACGGTACATGTGGTCAGACTTTTGCATTTTGGACAGTTTAGTAGGTCAGAAATAGTCTCTGAGAGGTTTTACTTTTCAAATTAAGTTTTAATTTTCATTTTTCTTTTTAATGGGGAGTTGAAAGGATTGTCGTAGAAAGTTATTTGCATTTTTTTCTCAATAAGCTGTTTAGATTTTGGCTCATTTTTTTCTATGTAGTTGCTGGTCATTTTTTCTCAACTTTTGGAATCTCTTTATGTATTTGGGATGTGAACCTTTTGTCTGTTTTAAATTGCAAATATTCTTTTCACAATTTGTCATTTGTTTTTTATTTCACTTATGATGTGTTTTTTGTTTTCTCCACTACCTGCTCACAAAACAATTATCCATATTTTTTTCTTAGTACTTGTATTGTTTATTAATTTTTAACATTTATAGCCCTGATATATTTTACTTTATCTTGGTGTACAGTCCAATGGATTCCATTTTATTTCTTAATATGACTATCTACTTACTTCAACAAAATTTATGCAAAAGTCCATCTATTCCCTTTTGATTTGAGATGCCACCTTTATCATAGCTAAATTTCAATATGCCTTTGAATTTATTTCAAGATTTACTACTGATCTGTCTCTTCATCCTTTAAGGCACAACACTTTAATTAGAGAACTTTTTAGAAAGTTGTAATATATTTTAATATTAGATAATACCTTTTCTATGGAATATTCTCCATGATATATTGCTAACCTCTTTGCCCCTCCCCTCTCATTTTTCTCCTTTTCAAGAGGTTTTTGGCTCTTGCTTTTATAATCAACTTATCCTGCTGTAGAAAAAATTAGGAAGATATTTTTGTAGTGCACGCATTGCATTTATGCATTAATTTAGGGAGAACTGACATACTTACAATGTCTTTCTTATCCATAACAAGGATTTTCTCATTTCATTTGCTCAAGTGTATTTTTGTATCTTTCAGAAGTATATTTTTGTATCTTTCCTTATCTAAGTATTAGAGGTGTTCAATTAATTTGTACCTAGGTATTCTATTATTATTATTATAGTCATTATTTTTGCTTCTGTCAAGGGGGTTGTCTCTCCCATTTACTCTTCTGTTTATTGTACGTATGCATAAAGATTAATGATTTCTCCACGTTCCCTAAATTCTATTATTTTTGGTTTATTTTTCCTCTTATTTTTTGTAGTGTTTCTTTGAGGATCTATGGGTTCTCTGAGGTTTTTCAGATATATAATTATATCTTTTACCATAAAAATAGCTATCTCTCTTCTTTCCTAATTCCTGCGTCTCTAGCTACTTCATATTGAGCAATTGTCTTGGCAAATACCTTCCACACAATTTTAGAGATGGTGGAGATAATGGGCATTCTTTGATTGTTTGTGGTTTTAGTGGGATGTCTTTAATGTCCCTCCATTAAGAAGAGGGATCACATCTCTTTTTTGTTCTTTTTATGCTAAAAGAGCTTCCATTTCCCTCCCAGCCTTGAGTTATCAAGAAGCGGCCTTTTCTTTCCCTTCTCTGAAGGCAGCTAGTCTCTGGCTTTCAGGAAGTGGGCTGCCGTAAGAAATGCCCACCTCCCTCTCTACTCTCACTGGGGGTTGTACCTGGAAACTGTCAACCTCCCTCCCTTCATCCACTACCCCTGGGTGAAAAATAGCAGCACATCCTCGTGCTTCAGCGTAAGGCATCCACTTATCTCGTCCTTTATTCCTTTTCCTTCCTCCGAATCCAGACTTGTGAGGCAACACGTTGAATTGATCTGTTCCCAGTTCTCTTCGGCCTCATTTAAAAAAAAACAAATTGTACCTAGTCACACAAAAGATTGATATCTTCTTAAATGCTTACCATTCCTCTCTCAGTTCCTTCTGTCTCTTCAGCCTGATAAGAAATCAGAGGACGCAGATGTGAAAACAATGAAAATAAGCCTCTTACTTTAATTTTCCCATACACATAGCTCAATGTGGAGAAACACTGAGGTTCGAAGATGAGCAATATAAAAATGGATTGCAATAGTAGCATGAACCCTAAAAGTGGAATTATGTGCTTTAGATGAAATTTTTTTTTTTTAAGATTTATTTATTTCTCTCCCCTCTCCCCCACCCGGTTGTCTGTTCTCTGTGTCTGTTTGCTGCATCTTATTTCTTTGGTCCACTTCTGTTGTTGTCAGCGGCATAGGAATCTGATTCTCTTTTGGTTGCATCATCTTGTGTCAGCTCTCTGTGTGTGCGGTGCCATTCTTGGACAGGCTGCACTTTCTTTCGCGTTGGGCAGCTCTCCTTATGGGGCGCACTCCTTGCGCGTGGGGCTCCCCTACGCGGGGACACCCCCGCGTGGCAGGGCATTCCTTGCGCGCATCAGCACTGCACATGGGCCAGCTCCACACGGGTCAAGAAGGCCCGGGGTTTGAACCACGGACCTCCCATGTGGTAGATGGACGCCCTATCCACTGCACCAATCCATTTTCCCTAGAGGAATTACTATGGCAGCTTATTGCAAACAGTCTTTAGTCATACAGACGACAAAGTTACTTTCTTCTTTGTAAAACAGACAGATCAGATTAGAAAGGTTGTTCTGGTAACATAAGTGGAACAATTACTAATACTGTCTCATCAGCACATGACAGACACTCAACAAATATTTGTTGTTTGACTAAATGCACAAATGCTTATGTATGTCTATTTCCAAGTACAAGGTTTAAATTCAGTGACGATATTTCAAATAGTGTATTCATTTGTATGATTCCCATAAGATCTCACAGCTATCAGTTATTAGATTTCTAATGCAGTGCTCTTTCCACTGCATCAATTTCTGAGAGAATGTGTTTTAAGTTTTATTTGCCCTGTGCCCTGATCAAATTTGGGGGACTTCAATGATTATATTTCATTCTGGTTTTCCTAAAGTTTTAATTTAATATTTTTTAATGAGAGAAGGAAACTACAACCCAAGGCACAGCTGTTAGAAAATTTATCCAGATAAGATTTTTTTTAATTGTAAGGGAGAATAAAGCATTAATAATGGCACAGAAATAGATTTGTTGGAAATAAAAAGAATTAGTATTTATATGCAGAGATCAACATGTTAGGCCACAAGATTTTCCTTGCCTCTTTTATGTAGGAATCTCTTTTAAGATGAAGCAATAACTTCCGTCAAAGAATCATTTTTAGATCAAAGTCCAAGCGAAAGGAGGCGCTGAGATTGGTCCAGAATTCATAGCTGGGATGGCGGTGGAAAGCCATTTAACACTTCCACGTCCCCCTTGTGGCTTCAAATTCCCAAATCCAGGACGTTCTTCTCTGACACGGTGGCGCCCTGGATCCGGGAGATGGGAGGAGTCCCAAAACGGGCCGCCTGGTGCGTCACCGGAGCTCCGAAGGCGGGCGCGTCGTTGCACGCGGGGCACCTCTTGTGCGGACAGCGTAGGAGCCTGTGAGCAGGGGGTCCCGAGCATGAGCTCGTTTGACCTGAGAGCCGTGGAACAACGTTTGAGGATAAGTTGGAGGCAATTACGTGGGAGGTGGAAGAAATTTGGATTTTGTCAGCGACCAGGGCACAGCTTTTGTCTGCTGAGCGTGACAGGCTGAGGGTGGGGGCAAGGATGTGAACTGTGGACATCCACTGGACCAACCTGCTAAGCAGTTCTGTGAAAATGCGACCAGCACCAACCACAGTGCTTCTGGAATGGTCTTCCATGCGAGAAATTTGAGACGAATAATTTAAAGCCTTTAGGCTAACTGTATGGTCTCTAACATTGCAGAAAAAAACCCCTTGTGATTGTTTATGAGATTATACAGTAAACCATTTTCCAGACATGGACCCTTAGGCAAATTACTTAGCCTCTCTGAACTTATGCCTCTTATTTTGTAAAGTAAGGATACTTATGCGGGATTTGAATGATAATGAAATACTTTAGGACTAAGCCAGCAGTTTCCCTGGAGTTTCCTGGTGGAACTCCAAGAAATACCTAGTGTGTGTCTGTGGGTGAGATGGGGAAGGCACCAAGGAGCTGAGGGAGAGTTGTCACTGTTAATCGGAAACCGTGTGTAGTAAAAGGTTTGTAAGGCCTGGAAATCTCAGGTGATAGATCTATTGGATAAGAAATGAATAATAGTGGGAGATGATAACTTTATTACATTTGTGATTATCAAACCACACCTGGAATAATCCATTAAAACCTGGGCATCATATTAGAAGACTGTATTAACAAATTTCAGTGTACTTTGTGACACAAATCCATCAGTTATGGGGACTCTAACTAAACAGACTGGAGAAAAGGCACTCCTCCTTAGGGGGTGGGATGGTTAAGCTCATGGTGAGCTGGCTGGGTTATGGTGTCCGCTTGTTTGGACAAGCTAGCACTGTCCTGATGTATTACCATACGGGTATTTCATAGATGGATTTAAATTATTAGTTAGTCAAAAGAGAGGAATTTCTGTCTCTACTTCAGCCAGCCAGCTTCTGCTGGGGAATTCAGTGTCACCTTTGTATCAGTTTCCAGCTTGCAACCTGCTCTGCAGAATTTGGACATGCCAATCCCCAGAGTTGTGAGAGCCAATTATTATGACAGATCTCTTAATATTTACATATAAAGATATGTATATATATACACATGTCTCCTGTTGGCTCTGTTTCTCTGAAGAACCCTAACTAATACAGAGGGTCTCTTAGCTGTCAGGGTGAGGGGGACAGTGTGAGGAAAAACCCAATGCTCTCCTCCCAGAGGCAAACCTATTACCCCCTGAGCAGGAGGGTATGTCTCCACCCCCAGCCGAGAATTCAGAGGATGATCAAAGTAGTAAGGAGCCTCTAAGCCATCTCCCTGTTAATGACTGAAGGATTTAATCATATTTGGACTTCAGACCAGATGGAGATTAAAAGCAGATATTATAGACATCGGGGGAAGTAAAACTGTGTTACTGGTGATGTACAGTTAAGATCATTGGGAAGAAGATATGTGCAGACAAGATTTTGTCCAAAAGAAGTTGGGCCTGTCCAACAATTAACTTTAACAATGAAATCGTCTGGAAACATTGTGAACACCCATTCATTAAAAGCATCCTAGCAGCAGGTGGATGGCTACCTGTCCATGCTAACACAGAGGAAATTACCCAGTGAGCAGGGGAATAAACTTAAAGAATTTTAATGACCCTTGCAATTTGGGGAATATGTGATTTATAACTAGTCTAACTATATTGAGTATATTAATTTTCTCATAGACACCAAAATTGGACTTTTCAACTCGAGTGGCATTATACGTATTTGAACAATAATGCAGTACTTTATAACTATACCCAGATGACTAACTGGAAATGCTCTTATTCTTGAAGTGTTTAACTTTTCTGTCTTAAATTCAAGCTAACCAAAAACACTTCAACTACAGATGAGAAAGGCTTCTCTGAGAAAAGAAGGCAAGTGATAGTTAATTTTATCATTTACTTAACATAATATTAACCTATTATCATATCACCTTGGTGTTACTTAAGAGGCATTGCCTTATATGGTCAATTTTGTCTGAAAGTAGTCCAAATAATTTTTATTTGAAGACTCATCATCTGCTTTATAAACCACACATGCACTTCTAAACTGATAAAGATATGTTTAAATATGAATTAGTTAATGGCCTCCATGAATCTTCTCCTTGAATTCTGAAGTGCTAAATTATTTTAAAAAGCACAGTGTTAGAATGGGAGAATGATGCAATCTGGAGAGGTGATTTATATGTTTCTCATGCAAGGTAGTACTTTTGAAAATATTAGTAAGATGGTGATTGTGGTTCAAATGGATTCTTAATTAAACCTAATGGAATACAAAGATGTTTGATGGAAGAAACAATTAATAATGAGATTAATTGTAGAAATATCATAAACCCCAGTTCATGCTTGAATTGGATTGAAAATATTAACAATTACATTTATAATCAGCTTTGATGACTGTTAAATTTCTCTACATAGAATAAATGAGATTAGCAAAACCAATAAAATTTGTCATTTATACCGAGAGATACCACTGAATATAATTGAACCTAGAAAACCGAGACCAAAGGGCTTTAATTTTGATATGTGAATAGCTCCCTCTTCTTTTCTTCTGTAACCCTGAATAATTTGGTATTGTACAGAATATGGGCTTTGGGCATCCAAGCCAAATATTAGTAAATTTGACTCTCCGATAGAAGAATTGCTTTCTCAAAGGATAAAAGATTGCAGCAGAGGCATTGAATGCTCCTCACACACCCAAGTGCCTCATGGCATTTCCTGGTCCCCTTTGCAGTTAGGTTCACACCATGTGACTCATTCTGGTCAATGGGATCAAAGAGGAAGTTAGGTAATCCATATCCCAGACTTCGAAGCATTTCCAACATTTGTTGTCAATGCCACAAGAGATATTCAATTATAATGTCTTGAATACAAGTACAAAGCCTGTTACGAAGCCATGTAGACTCTCTTTGAACCAACAAGATCTAGCTCTTCCTCCCCTCAAGCATAGATCTGGGCTATTTCGGGGGGATTTTTATCTACATCTCCTGCTTTAAGGAATTTATTGTTTGTAACAGGCTATTCCATCTCACGGCCAAAGGATTTAGAATATGGACATCTTCTAACTGCAAAGTCCTGTCCAGATCCAGACCCAGCCTTTCTGCAGAAAGGGCATATCATCAAGAGGTCCCCCTGTCTCTCCTGACACAACCATGTTAAACCTCATACTCTCTTAAAGTAGCTACAGTCTCAACAGTAATGTCCCATTTTACAAAGAGAGTCTTGGATGATGTCTTTTCTGGTCACATATATGAACCTGTTTCCCTAGAGTCCCTTATTTAAAAGGGGTCAAGCATATTTTATTGATGAATGTAGAAAATTCCTTCTGTAACAGATGGTCCTGCATTAACCACCAGTCATTGCCTAATTCAATTGCATTGATGTGAACAGTCATCATTAAAATGAACTATGATTAATTCTTCCAATTCCTGCATATAATACATTCAGAGGAGTTGAATTCTCTTTCTGTGTGTTGTCACACTTTTCCATATACTCGTTTTTCCCAAAAACTCTTGGGTGATAGGCTGTAGAGTGGAAGGTTTCAGATCTAAGTGGTTAAAATTTTCCAACCACTCCAAATGATGATATGGGAACTCTTTCTTCTGTTCTTTATCATCCTTAGGGCTTAAAAGGACTTACAGACTTGCAGGAAGAGTTAAGAGAACTACGGGGAACTTGTATCCATTAGCTCCTTAATGGTACATCCACCATTCCAGGGCTCCCTCCATGTATGGGTGGAAGTCACATAAATCTCAAATTGCCAAATACCCAACCTCAGCCAGATGACCTTTCTCCATCCCCCATGGGATTGTCTCTATAATAGTCCCACCAGTCTTGGGGGCTGGCTAATCAACCTCTTCTGCTGTTTTCAAAGGTCAATAGCCAAGACAAATTGTATTTCCCTCATATTGGGCACCAACTAGGAAATGTTTATGAAGGCATACACCATAATACCACATATTACAAGAGGGTTTTATTGAAGAAATTTATGAGAATTCCCACAAGCTATGGAAGAGAGACTCAGGGGCAAACTTCTGGTGCATCCCCACAATAAAACATAAGAATTCTTTCATTCACACTTACATTATAGTTGAATACCTTCACTAAGGGGGTACCCTTTAACCAGGGTCATCTAAATTGGGAGAGAGGTGAAAGTGGAAAAGAGGCATTAAGAATAATTACTCCTAGACAACAGCAGAAACCAACACTGTATCTTGGGCAAAATGAGGCCTATTATCATTGAAACTTTAACCCCAAATTGGCCCATTTCAGATTCAGGTAGTTTTAACCTGGGCTGATAATCATCCTGTTATCTAAAGGCCGCCACCACTTCTTTACAGCTGGCGTCCATTTGGATGTTGGAAACACGTCAAAGGAGTTGTTAACTATTTTAAATATCATCCTCACTTAGAATGTTCTTTCTTCTATGAGACCAACATCTGTAACTTAACCTCTCAGTCCCAGCTGTCTCTCTTTGAATCTGTAGATAATTCTCTAGTACACATTCTATGCACAATAGTCATTAAACTATTTCAAGACAGATATTTAGGAGTAATTATTTAAAGCTTTATTCTACCCAGAACTTCCAAAATACTGTGACAGCTTAATTAGGAAATTAAATTAAAAATAAACTCAACAGCTAGAAGAAATTATAAATGAATATATTTATTTATTCTTTTTACTGTGAAGAACTTTCTGAGCTTAAAACACACTGAAGGTATGTAGAAAAGTGTAATCATTTTGAATACATTAAAATTTTAAACTTCTCTAGACAAAATGATGAAGAATAAGAAAGACAAAGAGGGAAACGGACTTTGGCCCAGTGGTTAGGGTGTCCGTCTACCACATAGGAGGTCCGCGGTTCAAACCCCGGGACTCCTTGACCCGTGTGGAGCTGGCCATGCGCAGCGCTGATGCGTGCAAGGAGTGCCGTGCCACGCAAGGGTGTCCCCCGCGTGGGGGAGCCCCACGCGCAAGGAGTGTGCCCGTGAGGAAAGCCGCCCAGCGTGAAAAGAAAGAGCAGCCTGCCCAGGAATGGCACCACCCACACTTCCCGTGCCACTGACGACAACAGAAGCGACAAAGAAACAAGACGCAGCAAATAGACACCAAGAACAGACAACCAGGGGAGGGGGGGAATTAAATAAATAAATAAATCTTTAAAAAAAAAAAAAAAAAAAAAAAGAAAGACAAAGAAACTGGAAAAAAATAAAACCAACTTAGATATACCAAAATGTTTCTATAATGATATAAGGAATCATACGAGGAAAACACTAAGACTCCAGTTAGACAGTTGGCCAAATTACACAAAATGAATTCACAAATGACATGTAAGTGGTTAATAAACCTAGAAAAATGTTCAATCTCACTGATAACCAAAGAAATGTAAATTAAACAATACAAGATAAGAGTTTCCCCCTCTCTTCCTATTAGAAGTTCATGCCAAATGCTAGAGAAGGTACTGTGAAGTATGGATGCTTTTACCAGAGAGAGAAAAGTATTGGAAAGCAACTTGGCAACACATAGGAAGAAACATCATACATGGAGACAGTACTTTGATTGAATGAATTAGAAAAAGGCTTCTCCACACAGATATGCATTCTGCTGATATTTATAATAGTGAAAATTTAGAAGCAGTCTAAATGCTTAGCAGGAAACATTTATGATATATCCTCACAATGAAGCAGTTTCTATTGTTAGGAAATGGTGTTTTTGGAGACTTCTTAAAATCATGAGAAAACACTTCTGTTCATAAATGATAAAAGCACAACAAAATTAGAAAGATAGATATACAGATAGATATAATGCAAGAATGTTTTAAAAGATTATGTATAGAAACTAGTACAGAAGGAGCTATTTTAAAAAGTTGTATTAACAGTAGTTGCCTTTGCATGGTGGGAAGATGAGTGTATTTTCTCTTTTCTCCATGACAATTTTATAGTCGGAGAAAGCTGGTTTGTTTAAAATAACACTTAAAAACAAAGTATGGCCTCTCCACTGATGCTTCTTGGCTCTTATCTGAATAACTCTGGTTCTTTTAGCTACTCTTTCCTATCACTTCTCCCTTAGCCTTCTGTGTTGATACAAACAACTCAATGCAATGCTTCATGCTTGAGATAATCAGTGAAGAGTGGGGCTTGTGTCTCTCTCATCCTTGACACTCTACCGATATGAATGGACTTTTTTGTTTGCAATCCAGTCCAGTCTTGATTCATACTGAATGAAGCTCCATAAGTGGATGGATCTTGACTGTTTTTTTCCCTCTACAACACACCTGAGGAATGTGATCGCACTCACACTGACAGTGTTATTCGAGGCGAGGGCTGGGGGGCAGGGAAAGAAGTAGGGCCATCAGAAGACTGTGATGAGGAGGAACGGTGGGTAGATGTGTGCACTTAAGAGATGCTGGGGTGGAGAAGGTTGACGACTCACCATGATCCCTTCTCCTAGGCTTGTGGCTAGACGAGAGCCTCCCATCTCCTTGAAAGCTGTGTGGTCATCGGACCAGGTTCTAGCCTACAGCATGAGAGAAGAGATGGTGCTTGCTCTTTCAAACCCAGAGGACCATCTCCCATACAGGATCTTTCATGATCTTTTTCCTTATGGCTGGCTGAAATGGAGAAGACCCCAACGGGACCCTGGGTGGCACACTTGGAAGGACTGTAGGGTGGAGGGCCTCTCTCCCAATCTGCCCACCTGCCCAGTGTTGTGAAGTAAGCAAGAGTCATGTCATTTGGGATCTATTTATTAGAACAGCTACCAACCCTAATCAATATAATACAATGTCCAGTGATACCCTCCTGATAACCTCAGTATTTCCTTGTGCTTTCTCTTCATCTCCTTCCCACCAAGGCAAGAATGTCCACTGAATGTTTTTCCACAAATGCTTCAGTCAACCCACAAGACATCAGACTATACTTATGCTGTAGATATTATAGGTCAAGATATTGGGTTCCAGATTTTACATTTATAAATTTAAACTTGTTGGATGTAATTTTATCATTTTGGCTTTTCAAAAACTGATTAAAATTGTATCTATAATTCCTAATTCCCTGCCCTCTTCACATTTAATACATGTCCTTTCTTTAGGCTCAGAAAGTTTGTTTCAGAAAATTATGACCAGGCCACCTCTGTGAGAAGTTAAGCAGTTTAATTAGACTATCATTTAGGCTATAGCAGAATGTGCATTTTCAAGTGTTCCACCTGGAAATAAAATTTTAATTCATTACTTTTATCAGTTAGCTTTTTCTGTATAGCAAACTGTGCCAAAGCCCAGTGGCTTAAAGCAAACATTCACTAGTCCTCAGTATTCTGCACACTAGCTAGACAGTTCTTTTGTTCCAGTCCAGGTTGACTGTAGCGGAGGAGCTAGCACCAGCTTGTTCACATGGGGTCAAATTTACCCAAGATCCAAAGAGGTGGCAAGCCACATTGTAAAAGCACTTTTCCATTGCATCACATTTGCCATTGCCCAATTTCCCAAAGCAAATCATACGATCTATTCCAGAATCACTACCCATGAACCTGTCCCCAGAGAGAAATTATAGTAGTCACTTTGCAAACAATTACCACAGTGTTCTTATCCATTCATTTAAATGCATTTCTTTTAAAAATAATATATCCATCCCCTGCCCCCCCAAATAATGAGTTTTTACATGTAAAAGAAGGACCCTGCCAATAAATAAGACTCACATAATTAAGTTTTAAGGGTTAAAGAGCTGTGTATACCAGCAAACCTGTGCTGAGGGAAGCTACTGAAACTGAGCAGAAAACATATCTTTGAGCTTCCTAGTAGCCAAGGAAAGGAGGAATGATGGAATATTCTAAATTCATAAATGACTGAACATAGATAAATTCTAAGTTCATAAACCAAATCTATTATATGACAGCAGACACTATCTATAGTAAAACATCATAGACCAATTGTTGCTTTCACATTTTCTCCATATCTTTTGCCTGATGCTCTCTCCTTATGTTCATACTCCATGATAGAGAGGTAGGAAATGAGAAGAGAAGGCAGTGAAAGAAGCAGAGAATGGGTCACTGTAAAGAAGCTAAAGCAAAAGGCAGAGGTAAAGGAAGAGAGGCTAGAGCAAAATGGAGGGGTAAAGAGAAAAGAGGCAGGGAAAAGGGATGGCATGAGGGCCTTGAGAAAATGCAGATTGAAAATTACACTTTCATATGAAGCTTATGCTTAACTGTTTTGCTATTTCTGCAAACCCTGCTATGGCTCTTTCCTTCATGTCCTCCCTATCTCTGCTCCCACATCACATTTTCAGTGAGGCCTTCCCTGGCTCCCACTTCCCCAGGATCCTTGTCATTACTCTGCTTCAGGTTTGCTTTCCAAGAACGCAAACCTAACTGTGATAGAGCAACCCTTCCCAGGTATATTGGCAGGAACGTGCTTGGTCTCAGAGGACACAGGTGGCATAGATATGATATGACAATTGGTAACGATGGATTCACTTGCATTGTTTATTCTCTTATGACCAGGCTTTAAGGGAAGGTCAGTTTTTTAAAAACGAAGTAGTGTCTTTCTATTTCCAAATACATGTCAAAAAACAAGGGTGATCGTGCTTCCACTTTGTTTTTGCTCAGTATTCCAGTCAAGCAAGAGTGTTTCCACATGACCCTTTGAGCTGTATAAGCCTTTTTATTTCAAATAAAATATATTTGTATTATTTTTCAAACTATCTGTGATAGTTTGAGATTATTTATGAATCCTGGAAAGGATTATGTTTGTAAACTAATCTATTCCTCTTCGTGTGATACCCTTTAATTGTACTACATTCAAAAGTTTTAAGTTTACTTGATAAAATCAATTTAGGGCTTTTGATTTGACCAAGTCAGTTGGGTGTGATTCAGGTTAAGTCTCTGCCCCCTTGGTGGGCTGATATAAATAGGCACTTACTCAACAAAACATGAGAAGAGAGAGTGAGAACAGAGAACAGAGTAGCCGAGCAGCTAAGAATGCCCAGAAAGAAACAAGCCCTATGCCAGAGACTGTATAAGAAGCCCCAAGAGACTAGGCAGAGATTACCCACCATCTTGCTTCAACACGTGGCAGCTGACTTTGGTAAGAAAGTACCTCTTATGGTACCTTGAGCTGGACTTTCCATGGCCTTGGGACTGTATGCTTTTACCTCAAATAAATACCCTTTATAAAAGCCAACAGATTATTTGCATCAGCACCCCTTTGGCAGGCTAATACAAAATCCATCCATACCACACTATCCTCCGTATCAGGTAATCCAGTAGAAATATACCTGTTGTATTCTTTAAAAAAGGCAGGGGGAGGGGACAGAGCAGGTGTAGCTCAGTAATTGAGCACCTGTTTCTCACGTACGAGGTCTGGGTTCAATCCCCAATTCTGCCGTTTCTTTTCTTCATAGCAATTACGGATGGCTACTGTGATTCATTCCCTTGTTTGCTAGCTGATTCTTGAACTTGAACTTGAACTTGCATCGTGTTTAAGGGTGCAAGTTCTCCGGCTGGAATGCCTAGGTTCAAATCTTGCCTTCACCCAGGATTGCTGTTTGACTTCTATTCTCAGTTTCTTCATCTGTAAAATGATAATGTTCATACCAATGAGTTGCTGTGAGTTTGAAATAGGTCAGCACATGTAAAGCACCTAGCTTTGTGCCTGGGACATGGTCACACCTTGAATGTTAGCAATTGTTATCTCATTCACTGGCCTTATCTCTAGCCCGCAAAAAGCATCTGGTGAATGAATAAATGCTATTTAAATGTTAAATAAATATAATATTAACTATTAATGCATCACACTGAGCAACACAACTATGAAATAGGCACTATCATTACTAGTGCTATTTTCCATATGGGGAATCTGAGTCTTAGGTTAAATAATTCATCAAGGTCACAAAACCGATACATAGCAAAGCTAGGGCACAAACCCAGGTTCTGTGTGCTGTGAAACACATATTCTTCATCACTTTTCTATGCTGCTCCTTACTTTACTGCATTTTAATTAAAAAAAAAAAACATGACAGCTGCTTTATCTTAATTCTTGAAAGGATATTGTTCAGAAAGGTCAACTAGATATCCTATTCTTTGTTAATCACCAGCGTCTTCTAGTATGAGATTTTAACTTGGCCTTTGAAGAAATGACAGAATTAATAAACCTGAAAATGTAGGATAATTTTGAAAGGACACTTCAAGTGAGTAGAGCCTTATATTCTTTTAGAGAATTTCCTGGCCAGAACTCCATTTCTAGTACCTGTGTTAACACGGTGCTGGTTGTACAGTTACTCCCACGTCATAGAAGGGAGTGAAATAACTCATCTCATCGTCGAGGTAACAAAGGTAAGGGTTCAATTATTCCTTCTCCAGGACACAAACTAAAAATTTCCCATTTTCTGGTCTTTTGTCATCTTTGAAGTAGCACTCTTTCCGGTTTGTGTCAAATCATAAGAGTTAAAAACAAAGTGGGGAATAGCCTCATGCCATATGAGAATGGGCACAGTTGATCATGGTATCTGGAATTGACAATGTGGCTAAACTGAGGTACAGGTTATCCTTCCAACACAGTAAATTCATTGCAGTGGTAACAATGAGAATTGTAACATTTTTTCTTTTTCCTTTTGGTAAGGTCATGAGTTAAAAAATGGATGCAACAAGATTTTTCAATATTATAAACAGATAAAAGGCTAGCACATTTTAGATCATTTGCCAAAATACAAATGTACTCTTTCTAGGGACCGAAAGTGAATAATTTGAAGAAATTAGGCCCCAAGAATTCTAGTAAACTAGGCGGGGCATTTCTGTAGTATACATCAGTTTGTCTGTACACAAGAGGAGATAAAAAGAAGCTCATCTAAAAGAACTGTGACAAGGCTGGCTGAAAACACTTAATAGATTCCTTTTACAAGGGCTATCTTGAAGATAAATCTTGTTTGAAGCTTCAGATGAACTAAATTGACTTCAATAATTAAATGGTGGAACAACCATATGTTGAATTCCATAAATAAAAATTTATTAACATACTACATCTAATAAAAATACTTTTTACATATATTAAAAAAAGGGGGGGGGATACTCCAAGAGAGAAGTACATGGGAAATAATTCTTAATTCTAGATAGTGGTTCCTAGGATAAGACATCAGAATACCTATTATGTGACATGTGTTTCTGTTCTTTTAACCATTGGTGAATATCTGTTCAATTCAGGGATAATCTACAAATTTTGGTGGCACTGTGTGTGGGATGATGCATTGGTAGAATTGTGACTGGCAGGGAAAACAGACTGGAGCTATTCCTTCACCATTATCAGATATGTGAAGATAATCCTGGCAAGTTACATGCTCATACCTAAAAATGTAAAATCTGGGCAGGTATACATTCCTGGGAAGTGATTATGTCTTACCATTGTTGTTTATAGAAATACATTGATGATGGTGGTGTAGCTATTAGCAGGATGGTATTTTTATATTTAGGTTTTTATATATAAAGCATTATCTGTGACAGTTGTGTTGAATAGTTGACATTATTATTATTATTATTATTATACAATGGATCATTTTTCTACAGTAGGGACAAGTCATTCTTATTCCTGGTTTTGGCCAAAGATGTTTGACTTCAATATAGAAACTAAAAGGCATAGAAGCAAAGCAGGTTATTATGGGGAAAGAGGGGAGACTGAGTCACAGCTGGGACCTGGCAGAGAACATTGCCATGAGACAGCCCTGCCCCCACCCCCGAAAATCCCTGATGGAAGGCCGCTGCTAAGAACGAAGCCAAAAAGACCTTATGGAGTCCCTGGGCTCAAGAGGAATCCCCAGATAACTCCAAACAGGCCTCCCCATTGGTCGCGAGAGCTAACAAGTGGATCAAAAGGCAACCAATCAGAACAGCAAATAACATTAGGAAGGGGGAGGAGGAGAGGCCTTAAAAAGGCCTAACCGGAGGCCATGCAGGGGTCTCACCCTGTAGCACACACACACTCATGTCTGGGGTGTGTCCTTTTTTCATTTCCTTTGTGTCTCAATAAACTCGTCACTCCCTTGCCTACCCAATGGCATGCCCTTGAATTCCTTATGGGACATAGCCAAGGACCCAGAACCTAGAGCATTCTGCTAACAGAAGGACACAGAGTTCTCTACCTTTAGAAATACAACCACCAGTCAGGTCACTCGCAAGCTATACACACATACAAACACACAATACACAAACCAACATATGCAGACACACACACAGTCTCATACGCACCTTTAAATGAGTTCCTGTTTTAGAACCAAATCACGTGCCAATGATGGGTGAAATAAATAATGGTTCCCTCAGTTATTTTAAGTGCTTTAAGAGGCTTATATGCTAACACTTTACTGGGGAGTCAGTAAGACTAGTAGATTTAATCAAGAATAACCACAAGGAAAATGACATGTTGTGTTGATCATGCTGCCCTTACCATTTTTTTTTTTTAATTTAACAGCATATTTTTAATTCAAATTATCACTTTAACTAGTCAGGCCAAAATGCCAAGTGTCTTGTCAGACAATATGATTCCTAACTCTAAGAGGGATGAATTTTTCTTATGATGATAGATAAAGATCTATTTATACTTTTTAAACAGTCAAGCAGAGAGGTTTCTATTGGACTGCTAGGGATTTGTCATTATCCCTTGTTTTTGTACTTTGCATGCTCGGCTTGCTACAGGAAAAACAAGAGGCCAGGAATTCTAAGAAGTTAAGCAATTACTGTTGTACTTCATCACAGGAAAGCATTATCTACTGTTAAATCGTTTTCACAGTCGAAAGACATTTGGAGCAGCTTTTGAAAAACCTTGAGTCTGGTTTGGATGAAGGATTAGATTCATTGCCAAGCAGCCTCTTCGGGAAGGAAAAGTCCTTAAGGAATAGGAAAGAAGAGGCTCTCCTCTCTACTTCAGGGCGTGCAGTGGGGTAAAAACAGTGTAGCTACTTTTTCCTCAGGGCTTTGACTGAAATGACCTCTAAAAGGAAAGGTCATGAAACTAAAGGTCAAGAGAAGAAAATGGTCTATTGGAAATGTCCTTTGTTTCATCATTTTAAGAGACGTGCTTTCATTCTGAAAGCTCTTGGTTGACATTTGGTTTTCATTTGCACACCAACAACATCGTCTTGCCTGAAAAAGTACTGTGTTTCAAAATCTCTGGCCAGGGTTGTGTGTGTGTGTGTGAGAGAGAGAGAGAGTCATAATTCAAAATACTGCAGTGGTAGGTTGAGAGCACACCCAGACTAAGGATCATATACTTTACCCTTCAATAGCACAAAGGAAACAAGGATTTACCTGAGTCCAAGGAGACAGATGTTTTCTTGCAACCTCAGTGATATGCGTAGCTAGACATTGAGAAAATCTGAAAAGCCCACAGCGACTGCTTTCAAGCAGAAAGGCGCCACAGATCTCCTACAGGTTAAGGATTTTGTTTTGTTTAGTGGTCCTCACTGGCTCTCCCACTGTAATTACTATTAAAGCAATTAAAATGCACTGATGGTGCCTTGGTCCTAACTTTTCCCTAACTACTTGCTCGGCCTTCTCATCTTCACATTGAAGAGCAGACAGTGGAGTAACTCAGCTTTTAAAAATGTCTTAACACAGTTGGCCCCTGGTTTGATGATGCCTATTACACATTCCTCAGTGAGTTAACCACTTCAATGGATCGTGCCTCTTTAGGACCTTCAGAGGGAAGGAATGCGGCTTGGTGGTACTGTTTCAGATTTTCTCTAGGTTCTTGGTTAAGCTACAAGAAATGAATTTTGAGAGCAAGTCAGGTTAGTTCGTAATTTATTAAGGAAAGGAGAGAGGAGAAATGGGAGCAAATAATAGATCATGGGTCCCAGGTAGAGAGGAAGGGGCTGAAGAGTGATAAAGAGGGCTGATTTATAGATTATAATTCCCCATTACAGATGATAAATCCCCAGGTTTACTTGTGTAGATTGATCCACTTGGGGGGGTGGGGTGGGGGAGAAGAAGGCCAGAACTGGGAGCAGAAGGCAAGAATGGGAGGGAGAAGGCGAGACTAGTGGGGAGAAGATGAGACCAAGGGCTGGTTTGGCCTTTGCACTTGCTTTTTGAACCATTAATTATTCCACCCCTTTGCTAATAGGCATGGGAGGAGTTCCAGCTGTTTGGATTGCTTACCCCACCCCTCAATCCCCTGGGAGGCCCGATGATAAGGCCCCTGAAGATTATTTGGGGCTTCTCCTGGCTTCTGAGGAAATCACGTTCAGAATGGGAGTTCTTCCAGCAGCCGTGTTGGGAGTACTGACGTCCACGTGGGCTCTTGCCAGGTTCTAGATACATCTATTGATGCCCTATTTTACTAGCCTGCCTCAGTACATTTAGGGCAGATACTGGAACCTTAGCTCTGCCCTGTAACTGATATCACTTGTAACCTGGAAGAGTGGTTTTAGGTCTTTGAAAATGTCAATGACCCTGCCTTCAATTAAGATAGGGAGTTCATGTGAACCTTAATTTCATTTAACTCAGCTCTCCATCTGTCAGATCACCCAGAAGAGGAGCAAGGGTGGGCTGGGGGGCTTGGGGAGAGCCCACGCCAGCCCAAGCCTGGAAGCCCTCGGGATGTCCACTTTCCTTCTATTTCCTTCTGGTGCCCCTGGAGGTGCCCAGGGCTCTGCACTGTACCTTCCCCCACCCCACGCATCCTCTGTGCAGATGTGCCCTCCCCATCATGCTGAGCCACTGACTCTTGGCCTGTGCAAGGTGGTTTGGTGGGAAAAGCGTGGGCTTTTGGAGGCCGGCAGAACTGGGTCTTCATCTTGGCTCTGCTTCCTACCAGCTGTGGCCTGGGACAAGTGCTTAAGCACACAGAAGCAGGCGCTTCTACCAGTAACATGGGATGAAAAATACGTAATTATTATTATACAATAATAATATGGCAGTGCTGTCAATATTAGAAGAGCTTCTGCAGTTAAAGCTCTAACACAGTGCTCGGCTGGTAATTCTTCCCTTTCCTTTCCCCTCTGCTATTATCTTTTTACTTAAGATTAAAATTTTCCTGCCCTGTATTTTAGAACCTCCACGTGAAACACCTTATGAACCCTATCTCATTAATCCTCACAAAACCTCCTTTCAGTTGATATCACCAAAAAAGATCATTTTCAAAAAGATAAACTGGTGACTCTCATTGATCCTCACAAACTCCTTTTCAGTTGATATCACCAAAAAAGATCATTTTCCCAAAGATAAAATCATGACTCCTGCATAAATACCAAGTGAACATGCATCAAAGAGTTGAACTCATTAATTAAGAAGGGATCTGATAAGATGTAAAAACTCATTTCTATTAAGATGTAACTTATTGAGACACCTTTTCAACCAGAAAAAATTGGTGACAATTGCTGTGAACAAGAATCATGTGCATGCCTGCAGAGGGGGAGTATTTGTGCCGCTCTCAGTTTTCTATAAATTAACTTCTGTCTGGACCAACCTGTCAAAGAGCCCAGACAAAGAGAGTCAAACCCTACCCCTATAGAGAATCCAATCGTCCTGAGTGTCACTTAGACAACACCCAGAATTCCATGGAGAGGACACCCAGGATACTCTCCCACCCATTTCAAATGTCTTCTGCAATTTCCCTGGACATCATCCATCCCACTTGGTTGAGGAGGAAATTAAGGAGTAGAAAGTTAGATCGCAAGCCCAAGGTCTTTGGGTAGCAGAGTTGAACTAGACTAACGCTCTGCACCAGAGGCTCCCAGGGCCCACACAAGTCCTGCTTCATCCTCCTTGTTGGCTTCTCAAGGAAAAAGAAACCCAGCTCTGACAGGGGAGATGTGGAGAAAGAAAGAGGGCGAAGGATCTGGCCGAAGGGACTAGTTCAGCATCGCCTCATGTCCACATGCTCCTGGGTGGATGGACCCAGGGCACTCGCCCCCTCCTCACCTCAGTCTCTTCAGCCTAGGTTTCTGGAGCTATGGGTGTGGGCCTGGAAGGGCCTGCCCCCCCGGGTGTTCCCAAGACTTCCCTGCAGCAGACAACTTTCCTTCTCTGGCCTCTGGAAAATGATGAGGAACCAAGTGAGCCCAAAAGAATACGTGATGTGTGAAATCTGTCCTTCCCTTTCTCCCACATTCTTTGCTTTGGGTGGCTCCTCAGAGAACCCTTTAGTGAGGGTGACAGTGGGAGGTGGGGTGCAGGCTCAGGGAAGCCGGCAGAGGGCAAAGACAGGGTGAGGCTGGTGGAGAGAGTAAACGGAAGGAAGAGCGTGCCCAGCTGGTCACAACCTCACAGCCAAGTCTCAGGGAAGTCTTCAGAGAGGCTGGCACCCTGGTATTTCACCTTGGGATATGGGGGTGGGGAAGGAGAAGAATCGTTTGTAGGCTGCCATCTCCTACTGGCCCAGTCTGCTTCCCGTGTGGCCCCTGCCCCGTCCCCACATTCCCCGGGAAAGCTACGCTCTAAAGCAGCAGTGGGGAAAGGCCAGGGCGGCCCGTGGGCTGGGAGGACAGCTGGGCACAGGTGGGTCCCAGAGCGAGTGCCCCGAGAGGGTTGGAGGGATGAGGACAGCTGGGAGGAAGGGGTGACCCCTGCCCTAGGTGGAGGGGGGAGGTCCTGCAGCCTCCCCGCTCCCCCAAGTCCCCCTCTCCCCGCGAAGATGGAAATCTCCCATCTGGGTTTATGATGCTCACCAGAAAGGGTCAGTGCCAGGCCATCTTTCTAGGATCTAGAGGGTCATCTCTAACCTGGGGCAGATTGCCAGGCCAGAAGGGACCGGGGGCGCACAAATTAGCCCAGGTACACTCAGGTACGCAGTCCCCTTGTGGTGTCTTTTGCACAATCGCCTGAAAATGCCCCTCCCAACAACCCCCATCCCCACCGGACAAACCTGCCCTACCTGAAACAGGTGCTGCCCAGTTCTGTCGCTGCACCCTAAGCCTCAGGGGCTACCATTGCCAGCCAGTGCTTAACGGGGAACCTGGACGTCCATTTCCGTTTCCCCTCAAGGATTCCCAGGCAGGCCTGCTTTAAAACTTCCTAAATTCTAACCATTTCCTGATTGGTGGGATTTCAGGCAGGGGGTGGGGGAGGTACTCTGGAAACTAGGCTTTTCTGACTCCCTTAAGTCACTCACACTTCCACCCCTAGGGCTTATCTCCATCAGGAAAGTGAAAGAAAAGTAAGTGTGGAGCCCTTAGCAGCCTGGCCAGCCAAGAAGGAAGTGGGTTGGGTCCTCTGCTTCTTTCTGGTCATTTCCCCTCTGGATTCGACTCCGTTTGTTTTTTCCAGCTACCCCAGCTGTGAAGGGTCCTGTTTCCAGTAGCTGGGAGACGTATTGGGTGGGACTTGGCTCCTGGGAAAGGCTCCCTGCCCGCTGTGATGTGCAGATCGCCAGTTCTCATTTCTTCCCTCCCTTTCCCTCTCCCAGTTGGTCTGAGAAATCCGGCAGTGCTCCTGGATCCCCCGTTATTAGTCTTGGTCTTAGCTCCCACGGTACACTTTGTTCTCTTAGCCTGAGCCTCTCCAAATAGTAGGTCGGTCAGCCAATATTTATCAAGGGCCTATTTTATACCAAGCATCGTCTCAGAGGGTGCGGGAACAGGCAATAAAACGAGATCCTTATCCTTTAAGGATGGGCGTTTACTAGAAGGAATGCCACCCATAAATGCAAAAGGTGAGCCAAGAAGTACAGCAATTTCCATGAGAGGCGCGTGTATAAGGTATACTTGGGCCCACAAAGGAAGGAGTGGTCAATTCTTGAGGTGGGGGAGGAGGGCTGAGGGAAAATAGAGGTGGGGGCGGGTTCCTGAGTGGAGTCTGGAAAGATGAGTAAGTGTTTTTTTAAGAAAAGGAAAAGGAAGACGTGCAGAACTGGGGAGATGTCCCCAACAGCAGGAGCAGAGTATGAAAAAGTGGCGAGTCCTGGACATCTCCTGGATAACTACGATGTCTTCACAGATAACGAGTCCCTGGCCAGCTCTTGGCCCTCCGCCATAGAGGAGAAGAATTTACAGCCTTGAGACAAGCAGAATTTCTCACATCAGATACTGAACATTTTCTGCTAATTTTGATTGCCTTTCTAAAGCTTTTGTTATACTTTAATGCCACTCTCTTAAAACTTACTTCCAGTTCTTCCTCTCCCCACCATAACCCTGAATCCCGGTGGGCATATCTCCATTTCCCGGCAATGTCAGAGGTTCCGCGGAGCTCTCTGGGTGGCAGACTGTCTCCAAACCATCTGGAGCACGTGCCAGGGGCTGCTTTTTCCCTCGCCAGAAAGGTCCAAATTCTTAACAGATTATTCCTCTCATGAGGTTGGACTGAACACTCATCTCCAGCCTATCGCTTTCCCAGAGAGGATCTTAGATTTATCCATTTTAGAAGCTCCTGGGATGCTAGGCATGGCTGGCTCCCTCCGGCTGAAATATCCAATCTTGCTCTGTGCACATCCCTCAAAGGCTGGGCTGTGGCTGCCCATTATCCTGTCCTGCCTCGGGCTTGCAGGTGAGACTGTAAGGATTAGCATAGCTCCCGCTGGTTTAAATCTACCTCCCTACACTCGGAGGCCAACACTTGGACAGTCACGGTGATGCCTGGCTGAGGACTGGGGGATGATGTGATCCAAGAAGGAACTTCAAGGCTTCCAGGAAAGATCCTCATAGCATAACCAGGGGTTGGCTCTCCCCATCCACAGACACTGTGCTCACCCCATACTACTTTGAAAGGCTTAGCATCTGAGAGAAACACATACTTTATAAGGGAAGGACCTAGGAAACACAGAACCTTCTGGTTATCAGGATCCTGAATTAGAGGAACACCATGGAGTGTATATGCAGGCCCACGAGACCTGCTCCCCTTGCCCAGCACTCAGCTTTCCAGACAGACTACGCTGATGCTGCCCACGAAGCAACGCCCTCGCAAAACCCTGCTCCAGGACGCCTTCTCTCACCCTGCAGGCTTGCTGGATTTCTCCATCCGGAATGCGTCTCCTCCTCGTCTGCTTGTCCTGCAGTGTGCTCCTCTTTTCTGGTGGGGCCCTGTACTTCTCTCGGGCTCCACACTCACCTTGGACCAAATTGCCCATGGCCGAGGTGGTGACACATCCTGGGTCCAGTTAGCATCTTGATCTGGGCATCCAAGTTGGCATGCTCAAAATCAAATCCATCGCCTTCCCTCTAACTTGCCTTGGTCAGTGTTGTAACAGGCATGCAGGCCCCCAGGCCGACGACCCCTGGGTTCCTCAGCGATGCTTCCTTCTCCTTCAACTCCCACCTCCAAGTAGCCACCTATTTTTAAATGTCATAGTTCTGCGGTGTCTCTGCTGCACCTTCCTCGCCATTTCCACTGCCCCCCTTGGTTCAGCCTGCCATCACCTCTTGCCTAAATTCCTGCAAGAGCTTCTGAGGATTCTGAGTCCTTCCCTGCCCCCTTTGACCAAATTAAAGGCCACTAGTGAGTGTCCCACTCGGTAGAGTGTAAGCTCTGTGAAGATAGGGATGGTCCCTGCTCTGACTTTAGAGGTCTGGCTTTTATCACCTTTTGTGTGACAAGGTAGGTAGTTCAGTGTTTGGGATAAAGCTCTAGACTCTGGAGCCAGCATCTGGGCACAAAGATGAGTTCCTAGATGTGTGAATATGGACATACTACTTAACATCATTGGTGCCTCTATTCCCATATCTGTATAAGGGGCATAATATTAGAATTTACTTCATAGGCTTTTTAAAAATATGTGTAAAGGATTTAGGATAATTTCTCACATCTAGTCAGTACTAAGTAAATGTTAGTATTTCTACTAAGCATTTAATATTTATTTGTGTGAATGAATCATTCCTAATTTGATTTTAGCTTACCTTGTATTGGTCCCTATTATGTGTGTGTGT
This sequence comes from Dasypus novemcinctus, assembly GCF_030445035.2. NCBI lineage: Eukaryota > Metazoa > Chordata > Mammalia > Cingulata > Dasypodidae > Dasypus > Dasypus novemcinctus. Next base: position 19,950,094 of record NC_080686.1, read on the forward strand.
GTGTGTGTGTGTGTGTCAAGTAGTCCTTAATAGATTCAAGTTCCTTGAATTACGGACCATGGAACGTCATCCTTCGCAGTATGTAGAGAAGTGCTGAGACACAGCTGGTATTCAATAAATATTTATTGATTGGTTTAATGCTCCAGAAAATTAAGTATCCCTCTCTAATAAATTCCTACAGTGTGCTGGAGACCCTTCTCCATGGTTCCCTCTCTTTCTCTCTATGTCTCTTCTTTCACATTTGTGAACAGAGGCACTGAGAGCTTTTGTTCTAGATCCTCTTTTCAAGGATGTTTATGTAGTCTTGGAGAAAAGAGATAGTGATTCCCACTGGAGCAGAGGGCAGGTTTGTTTACTGTCCAGTACAATAAAGATAATATCTCCTTCAAGGACAAAAGTCAAGTTTGCTTGTAGCTCCTTGTAAAGTATTGGGAATTTTTAAGCTTGGGCTTTCTCAGCTAAGAGACAAATCCATTGTATTCTCAGAATCCATCTGGCATGTTCCATCCCATCCCATTGGGACTTAGGGGCAAGTAAAGCAAACATAAACATGAAGTTCAAGTTGCTTGCTGTGTCTTGAGTAATAAACTCATTTGTCTCTGACCCAGGAGTCTTATGTCTTCTGCCAGCATCCATATAATGGTGGCAAGCTCACCTGTTAGCTTACAAATAGGGTTAAATGCAAGAACCTTCATGATTCTTAATGAGCTATTGGTTAGAAAAGCAAAGTCAGTTAATTGCTGGGTTCTGTGTAGTTCAGATCCCACTTAGGGGCACAGAGAACTAAATAAACAGGACATCCAGTTTAAAACTCTTTAGGCAAAAAAAAAATTCTTTAGGCACTGCATTCTAGAGGCTTAGTTTCTCATGGTGCCTTTCAGCATTATTGTAATTGACTCTAACCTGCGGAACAGAACCCAGTGAAGATATCAAATAGTTTTGCTTTGAATTTTGCTCTCACGTTCAGACAGTTTCAACCTGAGAACATATATAGAATCTTTTTATCTAGCTGCACAGTTGGGTGAATTTATGTGTTTGAGCATTTCCCAGGGGGCACTCTGGGAAGGTGAACTGTTTCCATGGGAAAGGGGTTGCTGCATTCAAAGCCCAATGGGAGATGTGGGCAAGACGGCGAAGGCTCCCCAAATCCTGTAACTTAATGAAGAGTTGAAGGACCTGAATAAGTGGAGTCAGGAGAAATGTGGTAGTTCTCATTAAATATTTGAAGGCCTGTCAAATGTGAAAAGTATTAGATTTGTTTTATATTACTCTAAGGTGAGAAACTATTTTCAGCTCAGACCAAGGAAGTACGTCTCAAACTGAAACGTGTTGCCTCAAGGGAGGGTGTTTTCCTCGCTGTGGGAAGGAGTTAAATAGGCGCAGGATGACTTAATCAGACAGGTGGTTGAACTAGATAAATTCTAAGATTCCCTGAGCATCTAAATGTGCTTAATGCAAAATGACTGTTTATGTTGGCTTAAGTTAATTCCTGTGGTATTTGTGTTCACATAACTGATCTCTTGGACCCAATACCTTGATACACAGAAGAGGCTCTTCCTATCTGAATTTGCTCAGTCCGCTGACAGATGGTTTGTGTTTTGTTGACAATGACTACTGTTTGCCTCTGAAACTATTTCTACATTTTACAACCAAGTGGCCATGGTGTTTGCTACAGCATCAAACCAAATGGCTCTTGTTTGTCCATCCAATCTGTGGTGAATAATAATTACTCATAGGCAACACTACTGGCCATTCGCTGTCTGCCAGGCACTTCCCATGACTTTTCTCATTTAATTCTCACAGTCACCCTGTGAAGTAGACCCTTCATGGCCTCATGTTATGAATGAGGGTGTAGAGACATGGAGCCTCTCAGTAGTTTTCCTAGTGTCACATAGTACCAGGGGGATTTGGATCCGAGCCATCTGACTTCTACACCAGTGTACTCATCGACTACACATTTAAAAATCATGGGGAGCAGATGTAGCTCAGTGGTTGAGCGCCTGCCACCCATGCACAACATACTGCGTTCAATCCTGGGTATCTCCTGAAAAAGAAAGGAGAAGTAGATATGGGGGAGGGGTTGGATCCGGCAAGTTGTTAAGGAGGTATGAAATGTGGTGATTTTCCTAAGGTGTTAGAGGAGAAGATTCCCGTGCTTCTCTTAGGATATCAAAATAGCCTAAGTGCTATTTGTTCATTTCTGTAAATTGTGATGTTAAATCTGATTCTCCTCAGGTTATTTTAAAAGATGAAGTATTTCACAACACAGACAATATGGGAACATTTCTTTTTAAAGAAAACTTTGTTTTTTGCTGATACTTCTTTGAACTTGCTACTCAAAGCGGAGAGCGAGCAAGTGGAAAAAGCTAAAAGGGTCTAAATACAGTTCAAAACCTGTATACTTTCTGTCTGGGGAAAGTCTTTTTTTATGGGAAACTTTTCAGTCATATAACAGGACTGTGCTATAGCTACGTAATACTTTAGGGGCTGCTCCAAGCTGAACATTTTGCAGTTCTATTCCCGAAGTGAAGACTCAGGATCAACTCCGATGGGTTTCGACATAAACCCATTTCCCCTTCAGGCTAAGCAGAGCAATAGGAGGGCTAATTCTGAGGATGACTGCACTCGTGACAAATAGATGGCAGAGGTCTGCCAAAAGTGGATTTAAAAAAAATTCAATGCTACTGTTCCAATGTGAAAAGGTCATTAAACAGAGATAGCTTTAAAAGGGGCACAGCCTTCCGGGAACCTAATGATACATTCAAAACCGTTGGAAAACCAGATGATTTATCCTGATGGCTGGCAAACTGGGACCAGGCAGTAAATCTTTTAGGTTTTGCAGGCCACATACAGTCTGTTAAACTACTCACTCTGTCTTTCTAGAGAGACAATACTGCAAACAAACAAATGAGTGTGGCTATGTTCCAAAAAAACTTTATTTATGGAGGCTGAAATTTGAATTTCATATAATTTTCAGTGCCACAAAAGATCTCTCTCTCTCTCTCTCTCTCTCTCTCTCTCTTTCAACATTTAAAGATGTAAAAATCATCCTTAGCTGGCAGGTGGTACAAAAAGCATGTAGTGGTCTGGACTTATCCCATGGGCTGCCATTTGTAGACCCTGCGTTTTACTTGGCTTTGGCCTGGCAGTAGCATGTCAGAATGAACATCACAATTCTGAGAACCCACCTTGTTTTTCTGCTGCCTCTCTCTGTGCCTATACTTCCCAAAGATTAGTTGCTTCCAGTCTGGAGAGTTTAATACATGCAGCATGCTTCAACAGTCTTAATGGCTATCACTATCAAATAAGAGTCCACTGTCACCTGAAGTCATTACCTTTTCTTTAACTCTGTAAGTTATATTCCTAGGAAGTATTTCAGGGCTTGCTACTGGGTGTATATAAAGCTGAATTAATTCGACCCGCAAAAATGAAGGGTTTCTGGCTCTCTGACCCTTCACAGTTGCTGTTCACTATTGGTACAAAGCTTCTCTTTGGTAAAGACCTGCTAAATGGATGCTCCATTTCTTTTTTTTGGGAAGAGTGTATTTCCTAACCTTTCTTAGAGTTATGTTGAGGGCATGTGGTGAGTGAAGTGCATGGGCTATTCTCAAGCATGCCAACCTTAGTTCTGTCTCAGGACCTTTGCATTTCCTCTCTTCCCTGGAGCACTCGTCTTTTGGATCTTCACATAGCAAGTGCCCTCACTTTAGTCAGGCGCTGCACAAACATGTTCTTCTGAAAGAGGCTGTCCCTCAAATGTGATAGCTTATTTAAAATGGCTTCCTATCCATTATCTCCATCCCTGGCTTTTATTTAATTTTCAGTTTAGCTCTTATCACTACTTGGAATTATGCTCTACCTTATTTGTCATTGGCTCATTAACTGACTCTCTCAAAAGAATATAAATTCCTCCAGAGCAGGCACAAGGTTTTGCTCATTGTAGTATTCTCAGCACCTAGAACATTTTCTAGCAGAGTAAGCTCTAAGCGGTATTTGCAATGAAAAAAATGAATGAATAAATGTTCTGCCTACGGCGCTGGCCTGTTCATTCCCATCAGTGTTTATACTGATCTCTATGCTTAAGCCCTAGGCTGGGTGAGCTTGGGGTTTGGTTACTGTCTTTACAGGAAGCATTTGCAGACATCTGAGCTAGAGATAGTTCATCGTCAAGGTCTGTTTCTTGTTAGTCCTCTGTATTTGTTTTCTGAACCATTTCTCTGAGTCCTTGACCACTTGTTCATTCTGACCCTTGCTGTCTATCTTGTTTCTCCAGGTTCTAGGCACCGCACTGCTCTCTCTGATCTTCCAAGTCCTGGCTGACCATTGGTCTTGGGATCTCGGGCTGGCAGTGACCTTTAGTGCCAGAAAAGTGCCCCACTCTAGACTCCACACTCGACTGCACACCGCAGCACGCCCTGCCCATCTGCTCATGCTTATTAGTCATCCCAGCTCTTAGCTTTCATTCAAATGCTCAGCCCAGCCTCTTCCCCCAGGGTCCACACCTCACCCTCAACAACTCTTTTTTTTTTTTAATTTTAATTTATTTATTTTGATTTCTTTTTGGAGGCACCAGGGATTGACTCTGGGACCTAATACATGGGAAGCAGGCCCTCAACTGAGCGACACCCACTTCTTATTGAGTACTTTTTAAAAAAAAAAGATTTATTTATTTATTTAATTCCCCCCCACCCCGGTTGTCTGTTCTCTGTGTCTATTTGCTGTGTCTTGTTTCTTTGTCCGCTTCTGTTGTTGTCAGTGGCACGGGAAGTGTGGGCGGCGCCATTCCTGGGCAGGCTGCACTTTCTTTCGCACTGGGCGGCTCTCCTTACGGGGCGCACTCCTTGCGCGTGGGGCTCCCCTACGCGGGGGACACCCCTGCGTGGCAGGGCACTCCTTGCGCGCATCAGTACTGCACATGGGCCAGCTCCACACGGGTCAAGGAGGTCCTGGGTTTGAACCGCGGACCTCCCATGTGGTAGACGAATGCCCTAACCACTGGGCCAAGTCCGTTTCCCTCAACAACTCTTTATCCTCCCATCCTGACACCTTCCCTTCCCAGGGGAAAGATCTCAGGCAGCCTTCCCCTGAAGTGTAATTTGGGCCCTAAACCTAGTATCAGAGCAGTAGAGCCAGCCACAGCATGTGGGAATATAACTTTATCACACATCGTGTTCGTCCCAATTTCCTTTTACTTTTTCAAGGCAATCCTGTTGCTCTAGGTCCATAGATAGACTTAGCCTACTCAGATTGTCAAATGTAGCCATCAAAATTACCCGAGGGAAAGTTGGATGCCATTCCTGATCTGGACACCTGTTCCACTCTTCAAGCTTACTCTTCCTTCTGGGCTTCTAGATTCATCACTTTGAAAGCAAGAATCTTGAGCTTTCCAAGCCTAGATTTCTTAATTTGGAATTTTCCATGGAAAACTTCCTGTAACCTCAGACTCCCTTTTCAGGGTGAATATTAAATGCTATGATGAGTATAATCTGCTCACTTCAGACAACTTCAGAGAATCATATGACGGAAAAAAGGCAACACAGACTACCTCTTTTCATTACATAAGAACATGTTGGGAACATGCCAGAGACTATTTTCTATACCTCTCAAGAGCTCATTACCTGGATTGCCAGGCCTCCCTGAAAAACTTACATATTATAAAACATTTCAAACCTTGATAAAGAAGGAAATCATCAAAGTAGGTAGCTTACTACTAGAGCATTTTGCCAATAATCTACCTTTAAAGTCTAAAAAGCTACAGCTATAATTATGAAAATAAGGGTCACAAATAGTAACTTTGAATTATTATAAAAGAGGCAGTTTATGAAGGGCAATGGGTTTCAGCCTATTTGATAGAATTGGGCTTTTAAATTTTAACATGTCAACAGCTAGGCATACTTAAATCTACAAGTAGGTAATTAGAAGTAATACAATGTGTTCTGCTTATGAATCACAAACCATAGAATTACTGTGATAAGTGCAACTTTTAGAATCATTGAGTTTAAGCTTTTACCTCTATAGTCCAACAGGATTTATACCTACAGCATTTTGGGCAAATAAGTATTGAGAAAAAGACCCCTGCTGCTTTTGCCATTTTTCTTTATATCTACTTAAAGATTCAACCTGACAGCTCAGTTATTTTTGCTATCCATGGAAAATCACAATTCTCTTTTATTTTTAATTTTAAGGACTATTTTTATTTCATGATGCAATACCTATTTTTTTGGAGAGAGTGTGTTTAAACGTTTACTTTTATCCATTCAGTGAATACAGGGAAATAAGTAGGAGAAAGCAACAAAAACTAGAGATCTAGGAGACATAAATTAGATGTTTATTAGGCATAAAAGAGAAAACCAAATAAACCAAATATAAGATTTCTTTGGCAGTGTTAACTGGGCAAAAGAACAAAATCTGAAGAGTAATGAAAGAATTATAACCTTCCACTTCCAGGAAAATGGCATAGATGTACGTTTTCCTTCATTGTTCCCTCTAATGAAAATTAAAGCTCTGGACAACATGTGTCCTTGGATTTTTTTTTTTTTTCTTCATATATTGAAGTCTGCATATTGGAGAAGGTGGCAATCCGGTAACATCAACAGACATTGAAAAGCAAACAAAACAAAAAGCCCTAAGAGAAGCCTGCTCTTTTCAGTTCAAGAACTGGAAAGGGGTTGCCTAGCAAGACAGAAAACTTTTACAAGGTAACCACTCTACTTCCGCCGAAGTCCACAAGGAACTACAGCAGCCACCCACCCCACTCCTGCCAGCAAAAATCAAACCGGGAGCTTAGACTTCTAGTCTTCCACAGTGACTGTAACAAGACACCTCCCCTCTGGCCCCTCTCTAGGGTGATGTATTTCTGTATATCAGCAAAGAGCATTTGGAAACTGAAACTAAAAATATAATACTGTATAAGTTTGCACAAGAAAAGAAATGAAAAGCTTAGCTGGAAATCTACCAAAACTTGTATAGGACTTATATGCGCAAAGCTAGAAATCACTGATGAAAGAAATAAAAGAAAATCTAAATAAATGGAAAGATACTCTGTGTTCATGAGTTGGAAGACTCCACACAGTAAAGATGTCAATTCTTTCCAAATTGATATACAGGTTATTGCAATGCCTGTCAATATCATAGTGAGATTTTTTTAAATGTAGATAAGATAGTTCTAAAATGTATGTGGAAAGGCAAAGGAAGAAGAATATCTAAAAAAATTTTTTTAGGAATAAAGTGAGAGGACTCACCCTACCTGATTTTGAAACTTGTATAGCTACAGTAGTCTTGTGGTATTGCCGAAGGGCTAGACACACAGATTAATGGAACAGAATTGAGTTCACACAAGTGAGAAATAGTCTTGCACAACTATGGTCAACTTATTTTTTATGAAGATGAAAAAACAGTTCAATGGAGGAAGGATATTCTTTATAACAGATGGTGCTGAAGGAATTGGACATCCATTGGCAAAAAAAAGAAAAAGAAATCAACCCCAATCTCATATGTTATACAAAAATTAACTCCAAATGAGTTATAGATTCTTTCTGCCACACCCTTGGTCATACTGGGAGCACTAAAAGGAGCTCAAACAAAAAATACCCCATCTAATACAGGTCCTTTCCTTCTCTGGTATTCTGGTTGACTTCTTCCAATTTGCATAATAAGTGGGGATATGCAGGTGTAGTGTAAACCAGTCCTGAACACAGCAAGGTTAAATAGTCATGCCCCAGGCTAGCTTTTTTAGGGACATGGGGGCTGGGACTGCAGAAGCATCAACGAATTTATAACTAGTGCCCAGTGAGGGGAAGTACCTCCAAAATAGATATCTCAGTATAACTCAACACAGCACAGGAATGTCAAACACTTGCTGAAGACAGAGATGCTATTTTTGAGAGACAGAAGGCTAGGGTATTTCAGGCGATTTTGAAGGAGCAACCTTTTGTACAATTGAACACTTCACGAATTGGACAGTAAGATATAAAAGTTGCGTTGAAAAGACCCATATTCTAAAATTGGGGTAATTATAATTTGAGAGGTGAAAAAAAAAATCTGCACTTGCTAACAGAAATAGTGCATCACTAGAACTAACATCTATTAAGTACCTCATAAAGACCTTATGATATAGGTACAATTATTACTGCTATTTTACGGATAAACATCAATCCCCTGTCCCAGGTCAAAGGGATAGTAAACAGAAAAGATGGGATTTGAACTCAAATATGTCCACATGCTTCATCACTAATGGATACTATGAGAAGTAACTTTGCCATGTGGACCCATGTGGTAAGTGAACTTCAGTCATAGCTCCTGGACTTTGTATTAAAGAGACCAAAATCGCTTTAAAAAAAAAGAAAAAGAATGAAAAAGGAGAGAGGAAACCAACATAGAACTGCCAATAGTTTTTGTGCCAAGAAAAGTCATTTTTTAAAATTATCATCCACTTTTACCATCATTTCATAATTCCTTTAAAAAAGCCTATCTATAATATCAACACATGTAAGAAAGACATAGTTCTAAAGGAAGCCCTCGAAAAATTTGGTTTAATGAAAAAGTCACTTCATTAGTCTTGATTTTTCTTTCTCTCTCTTGAAGCTGGCTAGTAAGATAGGGAATCAATAGATGGACCTGGAACCTGGCAAGAAATCCATGTGGACACCAATAACCCCAAGATGGTTGCTGGAAGACTCTCATGAGAAATCCAATTCAGAGCAAGATTTCCTCTAGAATCTAGGAGAAGCCCCAGATATTCTCGAGGGGTCTTATTATTGGTCCCTCCTGGGGGATTGATGGGTGAGGCAATCAATCAAAACAGTAAATAGCTGGAACTCCTCCCCTGCCATTAGCAAAGGGGTGAATAATTAACAGTTTAAAAAGCAAACACAATAACATAGATGAATCTTGAGGAACTTAGGTTGAGTGAAGCAAGCCAGGCACTGAAGGACAAATACCGCATGACCTCTCTGATATGAATTAAGCAAAAAGATGTCTCAGAGAGCTAGAGACTGGGCGATCGGCTTACAGGAAATAGTGGGGAAGAGGAAGGTTGTGAGCTGTTGCCTAAATGGGCAAAAATCTATGATAAAGTGGAGGTAAGCAGTTGTGCAGTAAAGGGATAAGATGGGGGCATAGGGATCCTATTGGGAGGGGCATTGCAGGCTTGAGGAGGGCTAGGGTCAGAAGAATGGGTCAGATGGTCCATAGAATTGGGGGGAGGGTTTGAAGTGAGCGGGTAAACATGGGAGATTGTCAGGTACATGGTTGAAACTATAATGTTGAGAAAACTCTTTAGAATATATAATAAGGAAGGGTTACTTGTTTCAGGAGGTTGATGGGGGGGCATCTGGCACAGGGTGCATCTGGGACGGGCTTCTAGGGAGTGTGTGAGTGCTCATCTTGTCATATTGTTTTGTATCAGTGTGGAGACACATAAAATGGGTGCAAAAGTGTTGTTCCTGTCCTGGGGCCGACTGATGTTCTCAAACAGAGGAGAGGGTGTATCTCAAGGCATGGGTGGTTCCCAATGGGGGAGGACAGACTAATGTGTCAAGCCCTCAGCATTGTTGTAAGCATCTATGAATCTTGTCCTTCAAGCAGTGAAGCTTGGTTGTCCCTGTGGGCTCTGAGGGGAGAGGGAGAGAGGAATAGAATAGATGGAAGTGGGGGTAACTGGGGGACAATGGAAGTGTCCCACAAGATGGTGCAATGATGGGTATAAGCCATGTTAAATTTCACCAAAAATTTATAAAAATGTATATTCTAAAATGTAAACCACAATGTAAACCATAATGTAAACAAATATTTTAAAAAGCATACAATCTGAAATATAAACCATAATATAAGCCATAATGGAATCATGGTTGGTAGCTATGTTTCAATATCTGTACCTCAGCTGTAGCAAATATAACATCTACATGTAAAATGATCATTGCTGGGGAAGTAGGAATAGAGTTTGATACTGGGTTTATGGGAGTCCCCTATATTGTATAGGTGACTTTACTATGATCTAAAACTTTTTAGAAGACAAAATTAAAAATTAAAAAAAAAGGATGTAAACACAGAGGAAGGAATGGATTACCTTGCCACTGTACATGCAGGACAACACCTGTTACTGTGATGAAAGGCAAAATGTCAACAACAAAGTTTTATGATATTTTTCATTTTTTTAATACCCCAATTTAATTTTTACTTTTAGTTTTTCTAAATTATTATGTATTCTATTTCTAATTTTTAAACCTGTCAATACTATTTCATTTTCCTACTAAATGAATTTGGCAATATATGAGGCTTCATTTTTTAAGAAGTTTTGGATCACATAAGGATTCAACTATGGAAGGGAAGGAGCGTTGGTGTGGGGTGTCATTGGTGGTGGATGCATGGGTAGGAGGGATTCTCCAGACCATGCATTAAGGGTACATAGATATGTTCAGATGTTCATTGGGTATTGTCATCGTGAATAGAGTTACAAACAACAACTGAGGGAGTGCTGAGTTCCTAGTCAGAGGAGCTCTGTCGCATTCCCCAATGGAACAGCAACAGTCCCCCAAGTGCAAGGACAAAAACCAGTGAAGAAGAATGGTCCAATGATGAGCCCTTGATACTGATGACTATGTTTATGATCCTGTGTGCCTGAAATTTCAACTAAGCCTAGAGCTGCAAGGTACCTAAGAATTATCTCCATGTTGCTCAATGTGGCCACTCTTTAAGCCAAACTCAACATGTAAATGCATTGTCTTCCCCTCAGTGTGGGACATGACTCTAGGGGATGAGACTTCCTGGTGCTGAGGATTACTACCATGACCAACGGGTGATGCAACTAGAAAAAGACCTTGAATAAAAGGGGGAAATGGTAAAGACAAATGAGTTTATATGGCTAAGAGACTTCAAGATGTGTAGGGAGTTCATCAGAGGGGTCATACGCACATCTCAGCAGCATCCCAGAGACAGCCAAAGTAGATACAATCCCAGGTACTGGTGCGCCTGAGGGCTACACACACCCCAGGTTCTAGGTCATGACAGATGGTTCTGGAGTTCATTGCCTTGCCTGTGGGCCCTACCTTCTTTGGAATTTGTGCTCCTTATTGTGATGGAGTTGGACTCAGATGTGATCTCTCTACATGTGCCTCTTCTGTCACTTTTACTGAACCTGTGGTTGGCACTGGGGTTTGTGTAGGCTCAGGAGACTTGAATCTCTGGACTGGCCATATGCCAGCTGGGCCCTGAGCCTCAGCTGACTTGCAACACCTACTCTCTAGTTTGTTGGACTTACCCAGGCCAGCTGACAGGGAGGTGAGAATGGTCAATCACCACACCAGGGAACTGAGAGTGTCTACAACTGCAAGCAAGAGAATTGCATCCATCAGCCATGTGGGATCTAAGCCCCCTCTCGATTTAGAGGTGAAGTGGATATTGCCTTCCCAGGACTGAGGAAGATAATATGGATTGGAGTGGACTTGCTGGAACTCTACTATAGAACTGTTGCGACTCTAGCAATGGAAGAAATTGTATCATTGATGTGGAGATGGTGGCCATGGGAGTTGCTGAGGGCAGGGAGAAGGGGGAAGACTTGTGATATGGGGCATTTTCAGGACTTGGAGTTGTCCTGAATGATATTGTAGGGACCAATGCAGGACATTGTATATCCTGCCATAACCCACTGGATGGACTGTGAAATGGTGTGAATTACAATGTAAACTATGGTTCATGTGGTGTGGCAGTGCTCCAGGGTGTATTCACCAAATGCAATGGATGTGCCTTACTGATGAAAAGGATGTTGATGTGGGAGGAGCAGAGGTGGGGTGGGGCATGGCATATATGGCAACCTCTTATGTTTTTTAATGTAAATTTTGTTGATCTATTTTTTTTTAAAGACAATAATAAAAAAATAAAAAATTAAAAAATAATTAAATTAAATTAAATTTTAAAAAGCAAGCACAAAGGCTGAACTCTCTCTTGCCTTTGGACCCCTGTTCTTCTGCACCCTGCTCTTGCCATTCCATGATGAACAAGCAAGTAAAACCTGGGCATTTATAATGTATGATGGGGAACTGTAGTCTGTAAATCAGCCAGCCTGCTTTATCACTTTTCAGCCCATTCCTCTCTACCTGGGACACATGATCTGTTATTTTTTCCATTTCTCTTACCCCCCTACCTTAATTAATTATTGGACTAACTATCCTGATGTGCTCTTGAAGTTCATTTCTGCAACATAGTCAGGAATCTAGACAAAATCCAGTTATATTCTTTCTAATCTATATAATATCTATCTAAATAGTTATTTTTAAATTATTATTTTTTATTTTACTACAGATCAGTCATAAATCAGCAATGGTCTACAGATTAACATTTGGAAAACACTCATTCAAGGACAAGGGAGAAATTCATTGATGAAAGAAAAAATGAATCTGTGCAAGACAAGGACAGAAACAATTCATCAGCTACATCTGGAGAAGTATTTTCCTAGTGTTTTTGTTTGGAGCCTTGGAAATTAATATCTCTAGTGCTGGAAGCATCAGGAACCAAAAAAAAAAAACAAAACAGGAAACGTATCACCACATTCCAATTTGTGGCTTTATTTCTGAACCAAAGCTCTAATACTTTTTTTTGGTCTGTCTTTTTTTAATATTACATTAAAAAAATACGAGGTCCCCATATACCCCCACCCCCCTCACCCCACTCCTCCCCCCATAACAACAATCTCCTCCATCATCATGAGACATTCATTGCATTTGGTGAATACATCTCTGAGCACCGCTGCACCTCATGGTCAATGGTCCACATCATAGCCCACACTCTCCCACGTTCCAGCCAGTGGGCCATGGGAGGACATACAATGTCTGGAAACTGTCCCTGCAGCACCACCCAGGACAACTCCAAGTCCCGAAAATGCCCCCACATCTCATCTCTTCCTCCTATTCCCTACCCCCAGCAGCCACCATGGCCACTTTCTCCATACCAATGCCACATTTTCTTTGATTACTAATCACAATAGTACATGAATAGAATATCAGTAAGTCCACTCTAATCCATACTCTATTCCTCCATCCTGTGAACCTTGGAATGGTTGTGTCCACTCCACATCTATATCAAGAGGGACCTTAGATTCCACATGGATGCTGGATGCAATCCTCCTGCTTTCAGCTGTAGATACTCTTGGCTCCCTGGTGTGGTGGTTGACCTTCTTCACCTCCGTGTTAGCTGAGTGGGGTAAGTCCAATAAACCAGAGTGCAAGAGCTGAAGTGTGTTGAGGCTCAGGGCCTGGCTATCACATGGTCAGTCCAGAGATTCAGGTCCCCTGGGTATATATTAAACCCCAGCACCAACTACAGTTCCAGTAAAAGTAACAGGAGAGGCTTGTGAAAAAAGATCACATCTGAGTCCAGCTCCATCACACAGAAAAACAAACTCCAAAGTAGGGCCAACTGACATGGCACTGAACTTCATCTGCCATGACCATAGAACCTGTGGGTCTCTGTAGCCCTCAGAAGAACCAATACCTGGGGTTGTATCTACTTTATCTGTCTCTGGGACTCTGCTGAGGTGTGCATAAGAGCAACCCCTCCAATAACCTCCTGGCTCTTTTTGGAGACTCATAGCCATATAAACTCTTTTGCCTTTCCATTTCCCCCTTTGATTCAGGTCAAAAAGCATTTTTAACTCCTGGTATTATATGTAGATTGAGATATTCTGCTGGTTCGAGTTGACCCTTTTATTCAAGGTCATTTTCTAGTTACATCATCAGCTGGTACTTGGTAGTAATCCCTCAGTGCCAGGGAGGCTCATCCCCAGGAGTCATGTCCCACACTGGGCGGAAGGCAACGCATTTACATGCTGAGTTTGGCTTCGAGACTGGCCACATTTGAGCAACACAGAGGCTCTCAGGAGGTAACTCTTAGGCACCCTGCAGCTCTAAGCTGTGTTCTTATTTCAGGTGCACAGGCTCACAAGCATAGTCATTAGTATCAAGGGCTCATTGTTGGACTTTCCTTCTATTTTGGTCTTTGCCGTTGCCCTTGGGGGATTGTTGCTGTTCCTTTAGGGACTGTGATAGAGCTCCCCTGGCTAGGAACTCCGCACTCCCTCAGTTGTTGTTTTTAATTGTATCCACTATGAAAATATCCAAACATTTTTATGTACCCTGGATATATGCCCTGGAGAACCCCCTGCCAAACATGTGTCCCCTGTCAATAACATCCCACACCAGTATTCCTCCCCTGCCATTGTTGAACCTCTCTGTGATCCAAAATTTCTTCAAAAATGAAGCCCAATATATTGCCAGGTTCCATTAATAGTAAAATGGAATATAGTGATGAGTTTAAAGGTTAGATATGGAATACATATTAATTTAGAAAAATTAAGGTAAAAATAAATTGGGGTATCAAAAAATTAAAAAATGGGAAAGCTTTGTTTTTGATGTTATTGCCTTCCATCACTGTAATAAGTGTTGCCCTGTACGCAAATTGGCGTCTTTTCTTCAGTGTCTACATTCTATTTTTTTTTCTTTTTTCTAGTTATTAAGCTTATCTTCACAACAGTTTTAGATCACAGTAGTTCATATATACAATATGCAGTACTCCCACATATCCAACATAAAACCTTTTCCCTTCCACAACAATAATCTTTTTATATATTGGTACTATATTTACTTAACCTGATGTACAGATATTGAGACAATAGCTTTCAAACAAGTTAACATTTGTGTTTACACTGTGGTTTATATTTTAGACTATACAATTTTCTAAATTTTTAGTTATCTTATGTTTTACATTATGATTTACATTTTAGCCTATCACTCCCTATATATTTTTGGTGTAATTTTACATGTCTTATATCCATCCTTGCATACTCTTGTGGAACACTTCTATTGTCCACACAGTTACATTGGTTCCATCTATTCAATACCTCTTTCTCCCTCCCCTTAGGGCCCACAGTGACAGTCAATCTTCATTGCTTGAAGGGCCATGTTCAGAGATACTTGCAACAGTGTTGAGGGCTTGACATGCTCAACTGCCCTAATGCACTGGGAGGCACCATTTCTCTTGAGAGATACAGTTCCCTCTATTTGAGGGCATCAGTTCTCCCCAGGATGTGGGTATACCTTCACTCTCATTAAATGGGTCTCTATCCAATGATATAACCCACTGTGGCAAAATAAGCATTCGCATATTCCCTAGGAGCCTGTCCTGTGTCAGATTATCCCCTTTAAGCATCTTAAACAGGTAACCTTCCTTCTTATATTTTTGAAAAAGTTTTCTCATCATTATACTCTCAACCAAATACCTGACAATCTCCTAGGTCCATATGTTGCCCCCCCCCCCCCAATTTCTTGGGCAATATTACCCATCCTCCCATCCATAGCCCCCCTCAAGCCCGCAAAGCCCCACCCAAAGGTAAGCTTATGCCCCCATTTTATCCCTTCCTTGTACAAATACTGACCTCCAGCTTGTCATAGATTTCACTCATGTAGGTGTCAGCTTACATCCTTCCTCTACCCCCCAATTTCCTTTAAGCCTATCATCCAGTCTCTAGCTCTCTGAGGCAGCTTGGTTTACTTATTTCATATCATTGAGGTCATGTAGTATTTGTCCAACAATGTTGCTTCACTAAACATAAGGTTCTCAAGATTCATCCATGTTATCACATGTGTTTGTAGTATATTTGTTCTTAAAGTATTCCATTGTATGTATTGTATGTATTCCATGAGTAGTATTCCATTGTATGTATATACCACATTTATTTATCTATTTATCTGTTGATGGGCATTTTGGTTGATTCCAACTTTTGGCAATAGTGAACAATGCTGCTATGAACATTGGTGGGCATAATCGGATTGTGTCCTTGTTTTCAGTTCTACTGGGTATATACCCAGCAGTGGAATTGCTTGGTCATATGGCAAATCTATGGCTAGTTTTTTGAGAAACTGCCAAACTGTCCTCCAGAAGGGCTGGATCCTTCTGCATTCTCACCAGCAGTGGATGAGTGTTCCCATGCCTCCCCATCCTCTCCAGCATTTGTAGCCTTCTGTTTTTTTCATAGCTGCCAATCTTATGGGTGGTAAGATGGTATCTCATTGTAGTTTTGATTTGCATTTCCCTGATAGCTAGAGATTTGGAGCATTTTTTCATGTGCTTTTTAGCCATTTGTATTTCTTCTTTGGAGAAGTGTCTGTTTAAATCTTTTTCCCATTTTTTAAATGGGTTGTTTGTCTTTTTGTTTTCAAAATATAGGAGTTCTTTATATATGCAGGTTATAAGTCTCCTATCTGATATATGGTTACCAAATATTTTCTCCCATTGTGTAGGCTCTCTTTTCACTTTATTGACAAACTCCTTTGAGCTGCAGAAGGCTTTAATTTTGAGGAAGTCCCATTTATCTATTTGTTCTTTTGCTGCTCGTGCTTTTGGTATGAAGTTCATGAAGACATTTCCTATTACAAGGTCCTGTAGATGCTTCCCTACACTGCTTTCCAAAGTCTTTATGGCCTTGGCTCTTATATTTAGGTCTTTGATCCATCTTGAGTTGATTTTTGTATAAGGTGAGTTGGTAATCCTCTTTCATTCTTTTACATATGGTATCCAGTTCACCAGGCACCATTTGTTGAATAGGCCATTCTCTCCCAGTTGAGAGGGTTTGGTGGCTTTATTGAATATTATTTGACTATATATATGAGGATCTATATCAGAACTCTCAATTCAGTTCCATTGGTCTGTATGTCTCTCCTTGTGCCAATACCATGGTGTTTTCACTACTGTAGTTTTGTAGTGTGTTTTGAAGTCAGGTAGTGTGATTCCTCCAATTTCATTTTTCTTTTTCAATATGCCTTTGGCTATTTGGGGCCTCTTTAACAGATAGTTTTTCTAGTTCCTTAAAGAATGCTGTGTTGATTTTTATTTGGATTGCATTGAATGTGTAGATCAGTTTTGGTAGGATAGACATCTTAATAATATTTAGTCTTCCTATCCATGAACAGGGACTAATCTTCCATTTATTTAGGTCTTCTTTGATTTCCTTGAACAGTCTTGTGTAGTTTTGGTGTATAAGTTTTTTACATCTTTAGTTAAATTTATTCCTAAGTATTTGATTTTTTTATTTACTATTGTGAATGGTATTTGTTTCTTGATTTCCTCCTGATCTTGCTCATTACTGGTGTACAGAATGCTACTGATTTTTGCACATTGATCTTATAACCTGCGACTTTACTAAACTCATTTATGAGTTCTAGAAGCTTTGTCGTAGACCTCTCAGGGTTTTCTATGTATAGGATCATGTCATCTGCAAAAAATGAAATTTTGACTTCTTCCTTTCCAATCTGAATGCCTTTTATATCTGATTCTTGCGTCAGTGCTTGAGCAAGTACTTCTAGGACTATGTTAAATAGAAGAGGTGATAGTGGGCATCCTTGTCTTTTTCCTGAACTTAGAGGGAAGGATTTTAGGATTTCACCACTGTAAATGATGTTGCCTTTGGGTTTTTCATATATACTCTTTATCATGTTCAGAAAATTTCCTTGTATTCCAATTTTTTTGCAGTGTTTTTATCAAGAAAGGGTGCTGTATTCTGCCAAATGCTTTTTCTGCATCTATAGATATAATCATGTGATTTTTTGCCTTCAATCTGTTTATATGGTGTATTACATTGATTGATTTTCTTATGTTGAACCATCCTTGCATACCCAGAATGAATCCCACTTGGTCATGGTGTATAATTCGTTTAATGTGTTGTTGAATATGGTTAGCAAGTATTTTGTTGAGGATTTTTGCATCTAGGTTCATTAGAGAAATTCATCTGTAATTTTCCTTTCTTGTGGTGTCTTTGTTTGGCTTTGGAACTAGGGTAATGTTGGCATCATAGAATGAGTTAGGTAATGTTCCTTCCATTTCAATTTTTTGGAAGAGTTTCAGCAGGATTGGTGTTAGTTCTTTCTAGAATGTTTTGTAGAATTCACCTGTGAAGCTGTCTGGTCCTGGGCTCTTCTTAGTTGGGAGGTTTTTAATGACTGATTCTATCTCTTTACTTGTGATTGGTTTGTTGAGATCATCAGTTTCTTCTTTCATCAATATAGGCTGGTTATGTGTTTCTAGGAATTTGCCCATTTCCTCTGAATTGTCATTTTTGTTGGAATATAGTTTTTCAAAGTATCCTCTTATGATAGTCTTTATTTCTGTGGGGTCAGTGGTGATATCTCCTTACTCATTTCTTATTTTGTGTATTTGCATCTTCTCTCTTTTTTTCTTTGTTAGTCTTGCTAAAGGTTTGTCAATTTTATTGATCTTCTCAAAGAACCAGCTCTTGGTTTTGTTTATCTTTTCAAGTGCTTTCTTAATTTCTATTTCATTTGGTTCTGCTCTTATCTTTGTTCTTTCTTTCTTTTTCCTGTGGGGTTACTTTGTTGTTTTTTTAACTAATTCCTCCAAATGTGCAGTTAGTTCTTCAATTTTTGCTCTTTCTTCTTTTTTGATGTATGAATTTATGGCTATAAATTTCCCTCTCAGTACTGCTTTTGCTGCATCCCATAAGTTTTGGTATGTTGTGTTATCATTTTCATTAGTTTCAAGGTAGTTATTAATTTCTTTTTAGATTTCCTCTTTAGCCCACTGTTTTTCTAAGAGTGTGTTGTTTAATTTCCATATCTTGGTGTGAAATCTGGGCCTCTGGCACTTGCAGATTTCCAGTTTAACTCTACTGTGGTCAGAGATATTATTTTGTATGATTCTGAATTCATTGAGCCTTTCTTTGTGGCGTAGTATATGGTCTATCTTGGAGAATGATCCATGTGCACTTGAGAAAAATGTATATCCTGCTGTATTCAAGTGTAATGATCTGTATATATCTATTAGATCCAGCTCCTCCAATATACTGTTCAAAGTTTTTGTTTCTTTATCGATTCTCTTTTGAGGTGTTCTGTCCAACGTTGATAGTGGTGTATTAGTCTCTCACTATAATTGTAGAGGCATCTATTCTTTCACTTAGTTTTTCCAGTGTTTCCTTCACATATTTGGAGGCGTCCTTGTTAGGAGCATAAATATTTATGATTGTTCGTTCTTCTTGAAAGATTATCCCTTTCACTAATATGTAGTATCCTTCTTTGTCTCTCACAATTGTTTTGCATTTAAAGTCTATTTTGTCTGATATTAATATAGCTTCTCTGGCCTTTTTTTTGGTTATTGTTTGCTTGTAAGATTGTTTTCAGCATGCACTTTCAACCTCCATGAATCCCTGGGTCTAAGATGTGTTTCTTGTAGACAGCACACAGATGTGTCATATTTCCTTATCCAATCTCCCAGTCTGAATCTTTTGACAGGTGAGTTTAATCCATTGACATTCAGTGTTATTACTTTCAAGGAATTATTTATGTTAGCGATATTTTGATTTGACTTGTGTTTGTCATATTTTGTTTGTTTTTTCCTTCTCTTTTTGTCTTTTTTGTTGCTCTTACACTCTCCTCCAACTCTGTCTCTCCTGTTTTTTTCTTTTTTCCTGCAGAACTCCCTTTAGTATTTCTTGAAGGGCAGGGTTCTTGTTGGCTTACTCTTTTAATTTCTGTTTATCTGTGAATATTTTGAACTCTCCATCATTTTTGAATTCTAGCTTAGCTGCGTAGAGTATTCTTGGTTGGAAACTTTTTTCTTTTAGTACCTTGACTATATCATACCACTGCCTTCTGGCCTCCATGGTTTCAGATGAGAAATCAGCACTTAATCTTATGCAGGCTCCCTTGTATGTGATGGTTCTCTTTTCTCTTGCTGCTTTTAGAATTTTCTCTTTGTCTTGAGCATTGGATAATTTGACAAGTATATGTCTTGGGGTGGGCCTGTTGGGATTTATGGTGTTTGGGTGCATTGTGCTTCCTGGACATGTACATCCATCTCTCTCAGTAGATTTGGGAAGTTTTCAGCCATTACTTCCTCCAACACCCCTTCTGTCCCCTTTCCCTTCTCTTCTCCTTCTGGGATGCCTATAATATGTATGTTTGTGTGTTTTGCATTGTCATTCTGATGTGGGCTATGGGTGGAGGGCTCTTTGTCTCTTCAGAGATAACTAAGTTGTTTGACTTGTGGGTGTGGAACGGTGGGGGGGCTGCAGTCCTGCCCTTGGGGACTGGCAGCGGCTCCAGTCCCAGGAAATGTTTAACAATGCGGGGGCTATAAACTTTAAGTATTTAGGGGAAATGCAAAAACCAAATGTGCTAAAGGCTTATCTAGAATGTCTGGAGTCCATGATAAAAGCTTACCTAAGATATGGAAGATATATGCTAATTGAAGCCTATTGAGAACTGAAACAAAGGGACCATTTGGCCTTTCCTCTCTGTATAAAAGACGTTTGAAAATCTTGTTCAGGGCTCGGGATTCAAACTGAAAGCTCCCGAGTCCGGCCGGCCGTCAATAAACCATTTTTCCTTCTCAAAATCATTGCTGAGTCCTGGCCTCTCTATACTCAAATAATTGAACTTCTCTTAAATTCCACAACAATTCAGGTCCCTAAGTCCTAGCTGGATTTGTTCTATCTTTTTATAGATCAGTTCTACTATCTGTTTGATTTCAGATGTACTGTCTTCCACATCACTAATTCTCTCCTCTGCCTCTTCTAATCTGCTGCTATTTGCTGAGAGTGTATTTTGATTTCTTGAACTGTGGTGTTCATTACCACCATATCTGTTATCTTTTTGCATATGTCTTCAATTTCCTCTCCAAGTGTTTTCTTCATATTGTTAATCTCTTCCTTTACTTCAGTTGGTCTCTAATATATGTTTTGAGATCTTTAATTACTTGTATGATGTTCTTCTCCCCTTCCTGGTTTTTAGTTTGTTCATTGGATTCAGCCATGTTTTCCTGATTATTGGTTTGGTTTGTAGTTTTTGTTGCTGTCTGGTCATCATTTTATCTTGACAGCTTTAATCAGTTCCTTAACTTCTTTGTCTAGTCCTGGGGATTAATTAGTTGTTGTTCGTGCATAAGTGTTATGTCTTCTCTTTGTCACTTTGTTCTTCTTACTCTATTTTCTTGTTGCTGGCTAAGTTCACTTTGAAGGAAAATATTAGGGCCAGGGAAAGCAAAATGAGTAAGAAAAGAAAATGCGTAAAGTAGTATTGGTAATAAATGTTCACAGAGCAACAATGTGAGATCTGGGAGAATGAATATTAGACTCATGTAAGTTGTGTAGAGTATAGCAGTAAGTAGAGTACCTATAATGAGACAGACAACTGAATATGGGGAGGAATATAGTATGAATTAAAAAGCCAGTGTTTTCATGAGAGAGGGAAAGAGAAAAGAAAGACAATAATATCAAGAGTGGATAAAAGACAGAAAACAGAACAAAGTTATTAGAAACTAAAAGTCAGACAATTTGAGGGCCAAAGAAAGGGAGGTGGAATGTAAGAGAAAGAGTAGATGATGGAGGATAGAAAGATGTGGGGGAAAGGGGATAGTGTAGGTGGCCAAAATCAATACACACAGAAAAGAGGAAATGGACGATGAGGAAACACAGCAAGTGTGAAGCACTCCCTGCAGCACCTATTATATAAAGAAAACAAAATAAAATAAGGAGAAAAAGAGAGAAAAGGAAAAAAAAGAGAAGAGAAAAAGGGGGTTGGGAAAGAAAAGGAGGAGAAACAAGTAAGAAAAAGAGAAAAAAACTAAATAAATGAAAAAGGACCTTGGGGGATAAAATGGGAGAAAAGACCAGGAGACAATGCAATATTAGCAACCAAGACAAAAACAAACAAACAAACAAACAAAAAACAACACAAACGCCAAAGTCTAGGGTAATCAAGGACCTCTCTAATACTTTCAAAACCCAAATTCATCTTCCTCTCTATTTTCACAGTTCAATTTTGTTCTCTTGTTTTGCATTGTACATTGGACTTCAATGGCCAGGTCTTCCCATCTAGGATGGACTTCCTTCCAACACTATTCAAGCTTACCCTCAGGCTCTAATGCCTTAGATTGCTTTGGATAAAACACTTCTTCCAACTCAACCACCCTAGGAATACTTATCTCTGGGTTATATGCTTGACAGGCAGCCTATCCACCTGTTTTGCTTCTGTTGGATAAGAAGGAATTTTAGAAGCTATCTATATCCTATATAAATATTGCAGAATCTATAGCTTATTAAGTTAGGTATAGAAGACAACTGCTGTTTTCACTTGCAAAACACTCCTTACTCCTTCTTTTGATAAAAGCACTCAATTTATTTTGCGGAATAACTCACATACCTTCTTGGGTATATTCTTGCAGGAACTGGGCATCACGGTACTAGAGGCCAGCAACACCCCTCCCACCTCACTTTTCCAGGCCAAGGTGTAGATCAAAATCCATTTAGCTAATCTGACTCTCTCCCAGATATCTGGAATGTAAACATCTAACGAAGTAGCTCAGGGTGAAAAAAATCATTGGAGCTGAATGGTTCTAATCATGGCAACTTGAAGAGATCATTTTTAAAAAATTAATGAAATCTAGGTTCCCAGAGCAATCTTGCTCCCTGCTTTCGCTGATTCCATCTTGCTTTCTGTTCTCTGCTGCTTTATCATCTTCCGATTATCCCCCACTTCCTCCCATTTATTTGTTTATATTTTTGTACTTAAGCTAATCAGATTCTATTTCTGATGCTCACATATACCTTAGCTGACACATTTTGCATATTACTATTATTCATAATAAAAATTGCTAAGGGATTTTAAGTCTCTTTCCATGCAGCACTGTGCTAAGTGTTTGGCATCTTTTCCTTGCTCTCCACCATGACTCCAGGTGATCAAAACTAGTGACAAGGCCATTGTAGCCATGGTAAAACTGAGGCATAGAGAGACTAATAGTTTGGTCCAAGAATACAAAGCTATCGTGTGGAGGAACCAGGATTTCTACCCTGTTTCTGCCTGACCTCTCAAACTGCTTCTAATCATAACAAGTCAAGTGTATGTTGTTTTGATGACCGGGCATGAGCACAGAGTGAAAAAGAGAGAAAAGAAAAAAAGAAGAGTCTCATTGACCTTTGGGCACTATCAAAAGTGTTCTAATATATATATAATAGGAGTACCATAAAAAAGAGAAAGGGAAGGGACAGAAAAAACAAAAAGGTAGACAAAAGGACCACAACAGGGAAATGGATGTGGCTCAAGCAGCTGAGTTGCTGCCTACCACATGGGAGGCCCCAGGTTTGGTTCCCAGTGCCTCCTAAAGAAGACAAGCGAGACAGCCAGCTGATGTAATGAGCTGACTCGAAGGGCTGGTGTGGCAAGCTGATGCAACAAGATGATACAGTGAGATTATGCAACCAAGAGACACAGAGAGGAAACACAATGAGAGACACAATACAGGGAGCAGAGGTGGCTCAAGTGATTAGGTGCTGCCCTCCCACATGGGCCACAACAAGGTAGTGGATGTGGCTCAAGCAGCTGGGCTCCTCCCTACCACATCGGAGGCCCCAGGTTTGGTTCCCAGTGCATCCAAAAAGAAGACAAGCAGATAGCAAGAGAAAATAATGAGAGGGGAAAGAGAGAAATAAAAATAAATAAATCTTTAAAAAAGGACCACAGGGAAGCAGATATGACTCAACCCACTGGGCTCCTGTCTACCACATGGGAGGCCCTGGGTTTGCTTTCCAGGGCCTCCGTGTGAAGGAAAGCAGGCCCTCGCCTGTGGAGAGCTGATGGCCCGTGCCCACAGAGAGCTGGCACAGCAAGATGATGCAACTAAGGGAGACAAGCAGACACAGAAGAACACACAGCGAATGGGCCCAGACAGCAGATAGCAAGCAAGCAGCAAGCGGGGGATGGGGGATAAATAAATAAAAAATAAATATTTTTTAAAAAGTAAAAAAAAATAAAGGGCCACCACATTTTCCAGACTTGTTGGAATAATAAACCTACAGATCCACGAAACTCAAACCTGATAAAAACACACACAAAGCATCCCAAGGAGCATCATAAGCAAATTGTTGTGAATTAGAAATAAAGAATAAATCTTAAAACCAAATAGAGAATAAAAGAACATTATACACAAAGGAACAAAGAAAAGAATGGGCCTAGATCTTCACATCAGAATCACTGCAAGCCAGGAGACTATAGAACAATTTTAAAGAGTGTTGTCTCATTAAGATAATTGACTGTTTAAGGAAAAGTAATAGCAATGTGTTGAAGGGTTTTTAATATGTCTTTATAATTTTTAAATTTATTATATTTTTATTTTTAAGGTCTAATATGTTTTATTAAAATGTATAAATACAATAACTCCCAGGATGAGAGGGGGAAAAGAAAGAAAGTAATCCAAGTTGTTTACATTATACAGAAAGTCATATAATATTATTTTAAGGTAGATGATATTAAGTTAAAGAGGAATATTGTAAACCCTAGGGTAACCAATGGAAAATATAACAATGAATTATAGCTAATAAGTCAATAGTGAAGATAAAATAAAAATACAAGTATTACAAATTACTAAATTAATCCAAAAAAGGCAGAAAGAGAGAAATGAAGGAACAAAACATATGGACTTAATAGGGAGCAAATAGTAAGATGATAGCCTTAAAATCAACCATATTGACATTTCCATCAAATGGAAGTAGTTTAAACACTAATTAACAGCCAGAGATTTACAGACTGAATAAAAAAGTGTAGCCTAACTACACGACGAAATGCACTTGTAATGTAAAGAAACAGTTAAGCTAAAAGTAATGACTGAAGAAAATAAGCCATGCAAATGTTTATCATAAAAAAGCTGAAATGGCTATATAAATATCATACAAAGTGGAACTCAGAACAATATCACCCAGGATAAAAAGGGACATTTCATAACACTAAAAAAGTCAATCCTTAAAGAAGACCTTACTGTCCCAATGTGTACCCACCTACTTACAGAACATCATTATCAATATACATGGAATGAAAACTGAGAGAATTGAAGTAAACAAATCCATAATTATAGATAAGATTTCAACATTTCTCTCTCAGTTATTATTGTTAGAGTAAGTAGACAAGAAATCAGCAAGTACATAGAAGATTTGAACAACACTATCAACCAAGTGGACCTGATTGCCATTTATAGAATACTCCACCCAACAATGCAGATAAGATTCTTTCTAAGTGCACTTGAACCCTTATGATGGACCTTTAAAAAAAAAAACTTGACAAAAAATTTCAAGAGACTGAAATCATATAGAGCATGTGCTCAGTCTGTAGGGGTACTAAAGAGGAAATAAATAACAAAAAATATGGAAAATTCCCAACTATTTGGAAATTAAGCTAAATTTTTCTAAACAGCTCATGGGTCAAAAAGCAATCACAAGAGAAATTAGAAAATATTTTGAACTGAATGGTAAAGAAAAAACTACACACCAAAATTTGTTTAAGACAGAAAATTAATAGTTTTAAATGCTTATATTAGAAAAGAAGAAAGGTCTTCAATGACCTATGAGAGTTAGAAAAAGAACACTTTAAACCTAGAGAAAGGAAGGAAAGAAATAATAAAAGTAAGGTCTGATACCAATGTGATAGAAAATGGACAGACAAAAGACAAAATTAATACAACAGAGAGCTGATTCTTAAAAAGATTAATATGATCGATCAATTTCCAGCTAGACTATAAAGCAAAAAAGAGGAGATATGCATTATCAACATCAGAAACCATAAAAAGAGGCATCACTACAGATCTTGTGCGATATATTAAAGGATAATATGGGAGCATTATTAGTAATTTTATGTCAATTAATACAACTTGGATGAAATGAAGAAATTCCTTAAAAGACACATATTACCAAAACTCAGAAAAGAAGAAATAGCAAATCTGAATATTTCTTAATTGAAACCTTCCCACAAGACCCAGATGACTTCCCTTGTGAATTCTACCAATTCGACACAAAGTGCTTCATGTAATAGGATAGTTGTGAATACCTCTTTCTCATTTTATGAGGCCAGATTTACTCTGATAACAAAACTAGATGAAGATATTACTGTACAACAAAACTAAATAAAGATATTTAGACTCTATAGCCTAAAGATGCAAAAATCTTTAAATATTCAGAAATTGAATCCAGGAATATGTACAAGTCTATTAAATCATCAATAAATAGTTTTTATCTCAGGAATGTCAAGTTGATTTAGCCCTTGAAAATCTGTCAATGTAATTCATCATAATAACAATAAATGGGAAAATATATGGTCACATGAATAGACGCAAATTAAAACCACATTGACATACCAAATACCATTGATTGTACACTTTGGATGAATTGTATGCTTTATTAATGTTTATCAATAAAAATTGATTTGTTAAAAAAAATCCAGGTTCCCCGATTCCTATCTGCATGAACTTTGACATATTACTTGACACCTTTAAGACTCAATGTTCTCATCTGTAAAATAGGATTAATTCCTGGAGATATACCAGGCTATTGTGAGGAATAAATGATTTGATGTGAGTAGTGCTTAGGTCTGTGCCTGATAAATATTAAAGAAAATTTCCCTTAAAAAAAACCAAAACCCATTCATTGACTTATTTGTATACACCCATTAGAATTACTACAATAAAAAAGACAAACAATGTTGAGTATTGGCAAGAATGCAGAGCAGCTGGAATTCTCGTACATTGTTGGAGGGAATGTACATATTACAAACACTTTGGAAAACAGTTGGCAGTTCCTTCTACAGTTAAACATATACTTTTTCAACTGAGCAAGTGCTCTTTTAGATATTTATATTCACGCAAGAGAAATGAGAACATGCTCACACAAAATTTGTATAGAAATGTTCATAGAAACATTATTCATAAAGGCCAAAATGGAAATAACTCAAAGGTCCATCAAATGTGAATGCATAAGAAAAACTACTGTGTATCCAGACAATGGAATACTACTCAGGAACGGAATGTTATGAACTATCAATATCTGCAGTAACATTAACTGAGCAAAAGAAACTGGATTTTAAAGAGTATTTACTGTATGATTCCATTTATATACGTTAGAACAGGCAAAATGAATGTATGGTACAGAAAGCAGACCTGGGGGCTGGAGTGGGGAAAGGGGATTGAAAGCAAAGGGGCACAGGGGTATTTTGGGGTAATAGAAATAGTCTAAATCTTGATTCTGGTTATGGTTACCTGGGTGTGTATTAAACAATTGTTAAACCTATTACACTATACATTTAAAATAGGTGCAGCAAATCAATAAATAAATAGACTTGATTTAAAAATTTGAAGCAAAGCAGGGAGAACACAATAGTTTGCAAAAATAAATGAGAGCATCTTGTCCGGGTAGTTTTAGAGAAATAATACATAAGAGCTGAATTCCTTTTTTTTTTTTTTTGACTCACCTTTGCCAACACAAATATAAAAACAGAAACTCCCAGGAACCGACTTAATAGCTCAGCAAATACAAATATCACAAGGTCATTAGCAGGTTTGTTCTGCGATATTCTTCAACCTCCTTTTCACTTTGTTAATCTTGTTTCCATTTGGGGTATTGGAAGTTGGATCTCACTTGAATCGGTGACATAAATTGTTCTAAATGATAGAAATAAAAAGGAATGTAAAATATTCTGGTAACAAACTTGCATTGTAAAATATAACTTTGTAACTATCAAAGTTGTACATATTCAATGTGAAAAATTAAATAAACAGAAACAGAAAATAAGAAGAAAATAAAGGGAAACGGACTTTGGCCCAGTGGTTAGGGCGTCCGTCTACCATATGGGAGGTCCGCGGTTCAAACCCCGGGCCTCCTCGACCCGTGTGGAGCTGGCCCATGCGCAGTGCTGATGCGCGCAAGGAGTGCCCTGCCATGCAGGGGTGTCCCCCACGTAGGGGAGCCCCACGTGCAAGGAGTGCGCCCGTGAGGAAAGCCGCCCAGCGTGAAAAGAAAGTGCAGCCTGCCCAGGAATGGCGCCGCCCACACTTCCTGTGCTGCTGACGACAACAGAAGCGGACAAAGAAACAAGACGCAACAAATAGACACCAAGAACAGACAACCAGGGGAGGGGGGGAAATTAAATAAATAAATAAATCTTTAAAAAAAAAAAAAAGAAGAAAATAAAGATCACCAGTAATCACATTGCCAGAAGAAGATATACACAACAAATATTTACGGAGTGACTACTACGAGCTTGACACCAAGAGCAAAAAAAAGAATGATAATATCTTGCAAATATATTTCTATGTCATTTATATTCTTTTCAACAATTTAAAATATCTACATAGTATCCTACTGTACGGTTTTACCATCTTTTCTTTCAGCCAAATTTTCTTTTTGTTGGTTGTTTAGGTACTCTCACCCTCCACCCCCTCCCTATTTTTTCTGTTAATGACAATGCTAATGTAGCACAGTCTTGCAATCTATCTTTAATTGTTTCCTGATGATGATAAATTCTGAGAAGTAGAATTAGTCAAAAGATATAGAATCTAATTTAATATATATTGAGACAGCATCAATTCTATGTGACATTTTATTCATGTAGGCAGTTGACAGTGTTTGTTTTTTTGGCGGTATCAGGGATTGAATCTGGGACTTCTTACATATGAAGCACGTGCTTAACCACTGAGCTACTGGCTTTTTTTTTTTATTATTATTCACAAGTTTCCCTTTCAATTTTTGTTGTTGTTGTTGTTATTTTTAAGAGATACCAGGGATTGAGTCTGATACCTTGTACAAGGGAAGCAGGCGCTCAAACACTGAGCTATACCTACTCTCCTGCCAGTGATTTTACGTCAGTACAGAAGGAAAACACTGAATAGTGTTCACTGAGAGCTTGCCTCCCCTAAAATTTATCCCTATAAAATGTTACTTAACTACAGGGGATTTCGCTTTTAAATGTTCACAATTTATCCTTTAAAGCTTTTAAGCTTCTGCCAATCAGCCCACATAAACTAATGTAAATCCCAGGAGGTGTTAAGAAAAAATAATTTTGATGTGAGGTCCTGAAGACAAGTGAAGAAAACTAAGAAGTTTTGACTTTTAATGCTAATACTGATTGCCCAGAGTTTGTTGTTGATGGCTCATGGCAGGTATTTCTGTGCTAAACATGTTACTTAGAAAAACACATTGAGGGGCTCCCTCCTGATTATGTCTACATAATTCTTTTTGACATTAACAGGATACTACATAAAGATCAAACACAAAAAATATCAGCTAATAAGCTGGTATCAATAGAACCAGCAATTTACACAAATAGAACTTACATGAATTCTTTCAGCCATGTTTCCCATAAATAAAGCTAGAAAGTACTTAATAGCTCAAGCAATGTAACTCCTAGAAGAAAAGCAGATTATCATCCACGGTGACTGTTTTCTTCCTTTTCAGACAGTAAGGGGTACTATAATTTTTTTAAAGTAAGTACTTCCTTTTAAATGATATTTATCTTAAATATAGTGAATAAACCATCTTTCATATTATAAAGGCATTCAAAAGATAATAACATGTTAAGAATTGTAATGGTCTACCTATCATCAAAAACTCAGTAAATCTATGTAGTAATAGTCATGTGTGCTCAGAAATGGGTTGCCTGCACTTTAGGTTTTCTTGTAAATTTCTTTATTCTCACCCCATAACCTCCACCATTTTTTTCTAAAATGAAGGGCATACAGACATAGAGAAACATTGCCTTTTTGTAAAGTCCACAAAGATCCCTTTATTTTGATAATGACAATCTAATCCTAGCAAAGAAATAGGAAAGATTACAGAAATAGGAAAGATTACAGAAAAATAAGAGATTTTCTTTAATGACAGCTCAACATTGTAAGCTTTATTTCTCTTGCTTTAGATATTGTGTGTTTTTTTAAAGATTTATCTTTTATTTAATTCTCTACCCTCTCCCCCTCAGTTGTCTGCTCTCTGTGTCCATTCGCTGTGTGCGTTCTTCTGCATCTGCTTGGATTCTTGTCAGTGGCACCAGGAATCTGTCTTTTTGTTGCGTCTTCTTGCTGTATCCACTTTCCGTGTGTGCGGCGCCACTCCAGGGCAGGCTGCACTTTTTTTGTGTGGGGCAGTTTTCCTTATGGGGTGCACTCCTTGCACATGGGGCTCTCCTATGTGGAGGACACCCCAGTGTGGCAGGGCACTCCTTGGGCGCATTAGCACTGTGCATGGGCCAGCTCACCACATGGGTCAGGAGGCCCTGGGTTTGAACCCTGTACCTCCCATGTGGTAGGCGGACGCTCTATCAGTTGAGCCAAATCCTCTTCCCTTTAGATATTCTTAGGCTCAGTGGTCTGTTGCAATTTCTTCATTAAACAATAATAATAATTTCTTCATTAAAGCTGTAATAACTAAAAGTAGTTTAGATTGTTTCTGTTAGACATAAGGTTCTACTCTACTGAAATCATAACACTGAGTTATAGTCTGTATGCAGTTACAAGATGAATAAATTTAGGTTACATCTATATTACATATTCTATGATGTGCTATGAATTTTAAAGATAAAGTCCTCACAATATAATAGAGCAAAATAGAGTATGTATTCACATAACGCATGAGAATTCCAAGTCTTGAAGCAATTTGATGTCTTCTCTCACCACTAAAAAAAAAGAATGAATGTTATTGTGATGGTTGTCTATTGTAAAACCTGAATATTAACTGGTTATGGCCTAATATTCTTACCGTATCTACAAAACCACATTTTCTATCAGTTAGCATGCTTTTGGTTAGAGAATGCCAAATTTAAAGTCCAATTTTTCTTTTTTATCCAACATACAGCCTTTGGTATAGGTGAACAATCCCCTCCTCATGAAACAATTCCTTCACTCGGCTTCAAGAGCATCACACTCACTTGGTTTTCCTCTTACCTCTGACTGCTCAGTCTCTTTTGCTGACTATTCTGCTAAGTAAGATCTTTCAATGTGGAAGCACCCCAGGGCTTTGTCTCTTTTTTATTTATCTGCTCAAACCCTGAGTTTTTTCTCATCAAAGGTCATGGATTAAAATACCACTTGTGTTTTCCATTTTTACCCTAGCCCTAACTGTCACACCCATTTTCAGACTTGTATGTCTGACTACTTGACATGTCCTCTAATAGGCAACTCCAATTATCATCCGAAATAGAACTCTTGAGTGTTCCTGTGGTGGTTTGAGGCTTTTATGGACCTCCTAAATATCATGTCCTTAGAGCTAATCCATTCCTATGGGTGAAAACTTGTTGTAGGTGGGGACTTTTGATTAGGTTATTTCAGTAGTGCATGACCCAGGGTGGCTCTTAATCCTCTTACTGGAGTCCTTTATAAACAAGATAAATATGAAGAGAGAGACAAAGAGAAACCCACAGAAGGTGAGAGAGAAATCCAGAGGAGGCCAAAAGCTGAAAGCAATGAAATTTGGAAGAGAAGGGAGAGACCAGCTGATGCTGCCATGTGCCTTACCATGTGACATAGGAGTCTGGGATCCCAGGCAGCTGGTCTTTGGGGAGAAAGCATTGCCTGATGATGCCTTGATTTGGACATTTTTCTCAGTTTTAAACTATAAGCTTGCAACCTAAATTAATCCCCATTGTAAAAGTCAACCCATTTCAGGTATATTGCATTTCAGCAGACTAACAAACAAAAACAGTCCCCTATAACCAGCTCTTTCCTTTACCTTCCCCATTTCTAAGTAACTGTCATCTCTATTCATCCAGTCATACAGGCTGGATTCTTGATTTTTCCCTTGCTCTTACTCATCAGATTAATCTATTGGAGCACTCTGTCATCTTCATTTTCAAAATACTTTCAAAAATTTTCTTCCTTTTACCATCATCTTTAGCAGGGATTATTGCAATGACCTCCTATCTGGTCTTGGGCTTCCTCTCTTGCTTATCTATAATACAGCATCCACATTGTCCTATTTCACTTATAGTAAAATCTGAAATCATGCCTTGACCTGTAAGACCTACATGATCTGGCACTTGCCTGATTCTTTGATCCCAATATGGTGAGAAGTTCAATCTAAGGAACATTTTATGGTTCTTACCTGGGTTCCACAAGAGTCTAAGAAGATTAATTACTCTGCAGTTCCCAGTAAATAGGAGTGGTCATTCCTAGGATGCTTCCAATCTGGGCCCTATGGTCCTTTGAAAGGTATGGGGCCCCACCCACATGCTGATCAAGGGAAAAGGGGTCCCTTACTGCAGTTCCCACTGATTCTTGTCCTTTTCTTTTAGTGCAGTGCATGGAAGGTAGGGCATTGATTGTCATGTGAAGAAACCTGCCCCCTGGTCTTGCCTCTAGTCATTTGTTTCCTTCTTCGCTATTAGGAAAGCTACTTCTTATTGTGTCCAATTTGGTTTACCTAGTCCCAAAGCTTCCCAGCTCCTTCCAAGTCTTCAGACAATTCACATCTTTTCCAAATCCAAATTTCCTATCTCTGTCTTATGGGTGAGGGCAGCCCCAGATCTCCAGGACTCAAAGCCTACATACTTCATTTTTCCTAACACTTTATAGCAGGGAAAATAATCCACTAATCCATAAATTCATTTCTCCATCAATTATCCTGCCACATGAACAAACATGTATGTACTGGAATCTAGGACAAGTACATCTTTTGCCATATGAACAACATATACTCCTAGAGGCACCAAGATTCTATGGCCAAGGCATTGATGGCATGAAAAGATGGCATGAAAAGATGGATCAGTGACAAGGGAGAACAATGGTGCACGTGCAATTGCTACCATTGTTACCCAATGATAAAGTCATCGTATTGTATACTACTTCATTGCAAATCTCTATAATATATATTGGAATGTATCAGCATGTATTTTATCATGAAGTTTCATTTTAGTGTTAATGTGAATACAAGCTATAATAAAATAAAGCTATTCTTTTAATAAGTGGTTTTAATTAAGCAATTATTGATAACTTTTACATAGTAGGTCTCTGTGAGTGGCTGAGGATATGAACAAAACATGGAACATTCTCAAAGAGATTACAGCTCTGGATACATGACAATTCACAACCATCATTTTGTTCTCAATGAGATACTTGGTTCCATTTTCATCAAAGAAACATCAATTATTTGCCATTCTTAATCTTTAGGAGAATTAATAAATACTTTTAAAAATGTAATGTTATCAGTATGAAATTGTAGCAAAAGAAGCAGCTACTGCATATACAGAATTTCAGTTTCAGACCTTTAGATCATAATTATAATCTATTAATAATTCCCAGATTGTTAGAGTCTAAATTTCCATCTAAATTAAAAGTAATAAAATTGTTCATAGATATTTTTACTTACAGAGTTTAGGATTTTGCAACAGAAATGGAAAGAAACTCTATGTTTTCTTTTTTTTTTAAGATTTATTTATTTATTTCTCTTCCCTTCCCCCTGAGCCCCCTTCCCGGTTGTCTGTTCTGTCTATTTGCTGCATCTTCTTCTTTGTCCACTTCTCTTGTTGTCAGTGGCACAGTAATCTGTGTTTCTTTTTGTTGCGTCATCTTGTTGTGTCAGCTCTCTGTGTGGGCGGCACCATTCTTAGGCAGGCTGCACTTTCTGTCGCACTGGGCGGCTCTCCTTATGGGGCGCACTCCTTGCGCGTGGGACTCCCCTATGCGGGGGACACCCCTGCGTGGCAGGGCACTCCTTGCACGCATCAGCATTGTGCATGGGCCAGCTCCACATGGGTCAAGGAGACCCGGGGTTTGAACCATGGACCTCCCATGTGGTAGACGGGTGCCCTAACCACTGCGCCAAGTCCATTTCCCTCTATGGTTTTTTAAGAGGATATATTTAACTATAAAAATTAACAAATGATTTCCTAAATTGGTTTCCCATAAAAATCCTTGCATTATGTGAAGCAGACTGTATTTTTCTCCCTCCTGATTTGAATCATAGCAGATTTACTGATAAGAATGTTGCCGTACTACCTGACAATAAGTATACCTTAGAGATGCAAAATATACACGTTCCATTTTTTAAATAGAACGTACCAAATAGTTGCAATAAAGAAGGAAAATGGGCTATGTCTGTAACAACCGGATTTATTTATTTATTTATTTATTTATCTACCCTCCCCCCCACTCCCCCTTCCCGGTTGTATGTTCTCTGAGTCTATTTGTTGCGTCTTCTTCTTTGTCCTCTTCTGTTGTTGTCAGTGGCATGGGAACCTGTGTTTCTTTTCTTTGCTGTTGCGTCATCTTGTTGTGTCAGTTCTGCATGTGTGAGTCGCCATTCTTAGGCAGGCTGCACTTTCTTTCATGCTGGGCGGCTCTCCTTACAGGGCTCACTCCTTGCGCGTGGGGCTCCCCTACGCAGGGGACACCCCTGCATAGCAGGGCACTCCTTGCACACATCAGCACTGCACATGGGCCAGCTCCATACGGGTCAAGGAGGCCTGGGGTTTGAACCGCAGACCTCCTATGTGGTAGACGGATGCCCTAACCACTGGACCAAGTCCGCTTCCCACAAATGGATTAAGAAAACATCATGATAGTCACCCAGTTGAAGCAGAAGTTGTTATTGGAAAACCATTTAAAATATTTTTTATTCTTATGTGGTACAAGTGTGGACACTGAAATAATTTTATGATTTTGTGGGAATTTTTATCCTATTTGCAACACAATATTTCTGAGGTCAATGCCTGAACTCGAAATAATTCTAATAATGTTTTAATGACTATAAGTTAATTTTTTTCTGTCAAAAAAGCTCCTAGTAAACACATGAATGTCTCAGCCCAAATTTTGGTTCTGATCTTTATGTAATATTTCTACCAAATTCTAAAGTGGAAGAATGGAATATATGAGAACCAGAAATCCCATGGAAATATTTATAACTGAGCCAGAATTTAGAAAAAAATTTTTACTTTGCTATTCCATAAAAGTAATTTTGGAAAAATGCTAATGATCGTGTTCCATTGAATTTACCACAGGAAGTGCTGTAAGGAATAGGCAGTATGGAATTAATTAACTGAGTGGCTCTCTTAAAGGTTATCCTTTTTGGGTTTCACTGGAATTCCTGGATGTGCATATTCTTGTCTTTCATTAAATTGGGAAGTTTTCTGTCATTATTTCTTTGAATATTCCTTTTGTCTCTTTCTCTCTTGCTTCCTCTTCTGAGATGCCCATAACGTGAGTATTGGTACATTCATAAGTGACCCGAAGGTCTCTTAGGTGCTGTTCACTTTTTTCATGCCTTTTTCTTTCTGCTCTCAGCCTGAATCATTTCAATTTTCTTCTCTTCAAGTTCGATGATTCTTTCTTCTGTAAGTTTCAATCTGCTGTTGAAACTTTATTGGGAATTTTTCATTTCAGTTATTGTGATCTTCAACTTCAGTTTTCCACTTGGTTCCTTAATTTTTTTTTTCTTTTTGCAGAGATTCTCACGTTTATTCATTGTTTTCCTGATATCTTTTGGTTCTACCTCTGTGTTTCCTTTATTTCCTTCAGCATTTTTAGGATCATTCTTTAAAGTCTTTGACTAGTATGCCCAAATTCTGGTCTTCTTCATTGATGCTTCCTGGATTTTTATCTTGTTCCTTTGGATGGACCATCTTTACCTGTTTCTTTATTTGTCTTGTAATATTTTTTTTGCACAGCGTGCATTTTACTGTTTTAAAACATTAACACTTAGATTTAGTCCCTGATCTGTCTGTTCCTTAAATTTATATCCAGCGATTAACATGACAGAGATTTCTTTGAGTGACAGGAGCTGTATTAGTTAGGATTCTCTAGGGAAACAGAATCAACAGGAGATATCTGTAAATAATGAGATTTTATAAATTTCTCTCCTGTGACCATGGGGATGCACAAGTCCAGATTCCGCAGGCAGGCTGCAACCAGGGGCGTGTGGAAGGCCAATGAAGGTCCCAGGAGACGCTGGCTGTCCAAACAGGAGCTGGAAAATGCTCTCTGGCTGCTGAAATCACTTCCACTTTTAAGGCATTCAGTTGATTGGAAGAAACGTCACTCAGTGCTGACAGCAATCTCCCTGGTTGATGTAGATGTAATCAGTCATCTATGCAGTGAAGTCACTGGTGACTAAAGTCCATAAAGGTCCTTGTATTGCCGTTAGCCCAGTACTAGCTTGGCAGACCAAACTGGGCACAATTACCTGGCCGAGTTGACACATTGGCCTAACTATCACAGGAGCTAACAAAAAACAAATGCAAAAAATGCCTTTCATAGTCTTTGCAAATAAGCTCTACACTGGCAGGTGAATTCCTTCAGAGTTTAGTTCTCCTATCAAGAAAGTTTAGCTCTCCTATCAAGATTAGTCCAAGGCAAATGTAAAGTGCAGAGTCCTCTCCCAGTTTGCTGACCCTTTTACTTCTAGCTTTGAGCTTGCTTGTGGCACTAGAAATTCTCTTTATAGCAACTCAAAGGCTTCCTCCATTTCCTATGAAATAGACTTTCTCCCCCTGCCAGGTGCTCTATTGTCCTCATTAGAGCAGGCAATCCTTTGCCTGGCATGCGTTGACTTAATTGTTTCGTATAATTCTTCAGCTGTGGACAAACTCTTTCTGGTTACTCCGCATGTTCTGGGAGGACAAGCCACAGAGAAATTTTCTGGTCCAGCTTTTCAGGGCATCATTCAATAGAATGAAACTAATATACAGGCACGGTGCTACGTTCATACCGATTACACTGATTCACTTGCAAGAGAGCCAGATCCGTAGTGGGGGCGTCTGGCTCCACCCTGCCCCAGGCAGAGGGCGGGGAAGGGGCCACTAGCCAAGTTCTACCTTTTTGTTGTTGAGGTCGTGGGGCGGGGGTTTGAAGCCAGGACTCGTGCGTGGGAAGCGGAGCGCAACCACTGCGCCACATCGGCTTCCCTGAGCTGGCAGCTGCGAGGGCAGGGGCTCCGAAGGCTTTGGTAGAAGCGGCGGCAGAGCTGGAAGCCGCCTTGCTCTCCCAGGTGTGGTTATGTGCGCGCACGGCTTCCCGGGCACCAGCTTGGCGCAGCTGGCAGGATCGGGCTCGCCTCGGCGCGGGGCGTACTCTCCTCCTCCGCCGCCGGCGCGGGCAGCCCGGGACAGGACTTTCAAGAAGGAGCCAGGGGCGTCAGCCGAGGCCTTCCCCTCGCAGAAGGCCTCCTGGGGATTCTTGCCGTCTTGGGTGAGCATCAAACAGGAGAAGGAGCGGCCGTCTCGCCATCACCATCACTTTGGAGGGCTGTTCGCTGGAGCTGGAGAGAGAGCTCCAAGCCTAAGTAAAGGGGAAGGGGGAAGGAAGGCACCGCGTCACCCGCGACCCCAGTATTCTCTGCCCGGCAGCACCCAGCGCAGCACCACTGCCAGGGATTATTGAGCAGCGGTAGCAGGGCAGGTGACCACCATAGCAACGAGCAGCCAAAGCCTGTCATTAATGTCAAAAAGGCAAAGAGGCCAAAACCAGGATCTTAGGGAATCAAAGCCAAGAGGCAGCCAAGTGCATCTTCCAAACCGTCTTTGGTTGGAGGTGGAGAAAGGGCCATCCTCTCTCCAAGTCGGAAACCTCGTGTCTGTGATCACTGCAGTGCTGCTTTCAGAAGCTCCTGTCACCTACAGAGACAAGGCCTCATTCATACAGGAGAAAGACCTTTCCAGCGCGGCCAGGATAGCATGGGTTTCATTCAGAGATGCCTATTACCGAGACACAAGAAAATTCTTCATAGAGAGAAGCCATTTGGATGTGATCAATGCATTGTGAAGTTCAGGCAGAAATACCATATGGAGAGATACAAGAGGACACACGCTGGAGAAAAGCCATATAAATGTGACACTTGCCAAAAGTATTTTTCAAGGACTGAGATTGTTGAAGCACAGGCGCATGTGTGGTGAAGCCATAGCTAAAGCAGCTAGTGCAGAATTTGGGTCACCAAACCATAATAATGTGGGTAATCTGGCTGTGTTGTCTCGGGGAAATACAAGTTCTTCAAGAAGAAATACAAGTTCTTCAAAGTCCAGAAGCATAGCTATCGAAAATAAACAGCACAAGACTGGTAAAAGAAATGAATCTCAAATTTCAAATAATATGAACATGCAGAGTTACTCAGTAGAAATACCTACTCTGTCTTCTAGTGGAGGCATAATGACACTGGTATAGATGAATTACAGAAAAGGTTGTCAAAACGGACCTTTAAAAAAGGAAGCAGAAAGAACACAGATACAAACTGTCTTAATTTTGTGTCACCATTACCAAACATAGTTGGGTCAGAAATCCTTGTGGAAAACGAAGTGGCTCACTTGGCATAAAATCAAATAGCATGGAGACCATTAGTCATCTTCAAAGTAAAAGGGGCAAACAAGGCCAAATAAGTATAATTATGATGATGCCATGCAGTTTTCAAAGAAAAGAGGATATTTATCAACTGCCAGCAGCAACAGGGCCTTTTCTAAAATTGTAGAACACGTGGTCTCCTGTCTGTCATTCAGTCTGCAGGTGTCAGTGTTTTGGATAATGAGGCGCCATTGCACTTATTGATTCCTCAACTCTAACTGCCGAAATTAAGTCTTGCCATGACAAGTCTGGAATTCATGAAAGGTTTTACAAACAATTTTGGATCACTACTCCCACAAATCAGAAAGCCAGAAGGAAGATCCTTTCAATATTATGGAACCACCAGTGGATTTATACATCTCAGGTGAACATGCAGAATTGGTTCAAAAGGGAAAATTTGAGCCTAGGCACCCCAACATCTTCAACAGGCTTTTGAAAAATCTGGTAATGCAGGTTTTACTCTTATACCTGGTTTCCAATTTTTCAGTTTGTCTTCACCTCTCCATAACCACACTTTATTTCCAGAAAAGAGGATATGTACTCCTTTGGGGTATGGTTTTGGCCATTCTGTTACCTCAGTGTTGCATCTTCATTGTCAAAGCCTCTTTTGGGATATCATTTGGATCTTAACCAGGTCTTTATTTATCTGCTTTGGATGCTACACATCAACAGTTGACAACTTCCTAGGAACCGGATGATCTGATAGAGTCTCAGAAGAACTTAGAGACTCCATTAACCTTTCAGTCCTCATCTTAGAAATTGACTAGTGAGAAGAAACAACAGGAAAACTTCAAGTCCCCAACAATTCCTGAGATGGAATCAAGCTTTCAGATTCTGTCTCAGGAGTTAGGTAGCCAGCTAGCTCCTCAGAAGGACATAGAGCCTAGAACAATGTACTAGGTTCAGAACTTTGCACAAGCGTTTGGGTCTCAGTTTAAGTCGGGTAGCAGGGTGCCAATGACCTTTTTTTTTTAAGATTTATTTAATTTTTTAATTTCCCTCCTCATTGTTTGTGCTTGCTGTCTGTTCTCTGTGTCTGTTTGTCATGTGCTCTCTTTGCTTGTCTTCTCTTTAGGAGGCACCAGGAACTGAACTTGGAAACTACCACATGGGACAGAGCAGCTCAATTGCTTGAACTACCTCATCACTGGTTTGTTGTGTCTCTCATCGTCTTTTCTCTTTGTGTCTCTTTGTTGCATCAGTTTGCCGCACCTACCCGTCGTGCCAGCTCACTGTCTTGCTCATCTTCTCCAGGAGGCACCAGGAGAAGCTGGCAGGAGTTGATTGACTTAAGCCACATCTGTTTCCCCCAATGACCTTTATTACTAACTCTAGTGGAGAAATGGACCACAGAGTAAGGACTTTAGTGTCAGATTTCTCAGGGTATACAAATATGATGTCTGATGTAAGTGAGCCATGTAGTACAAAAATAAAGACATCACTAGCCAAACTTAAAGGTAAGGCCCCAAAAATGACTAGGCCGGGGGTCTTCTAATGTAATTTTGTTTTATTTTGAGAAACATTGGAGTGTTTCTGCACAATCCTATTAAGAATAATGTAATGCCCTGTCAATGCAACTTTTCATTTAGTTTATTATGTTCATGTGATTTTAGCTCTGTTTGTATCATGATTTTTAATAAAAATTAATAGATTAAAAATAGCTTGACATTCAAAGTGACAATGTTTAGCAATCAAATATACATGTGTAGATTGTCAGGGAATAGCCCCAAAATTTTAAATGCAAAGAAAACCAAAACAAAAGAAAACCAAAAAACTCACACAAAAAACCCCTACAAAAATCAAACAAACAAACAAAACTTTATTGCTAGGATTAAGGTTATTGCTTTACTCTCAGGAAAGAGTAATAATACATGGGAATTCTGTACATTATCACTGTAATGGAATATCCAATTTACAGAAAGTATGATACACATTTCTTCATTTAAAGGATCAAAAGCATTTCAAATTGCTCTATCTGGGCTATATGATAGGCATTTTATTTAAGTAAGGGCATGAAAATATTTCAAATTGCTCTCTCTGAGCTGATCCAAAAATCTGAGATGCTGGCCTTCTTTACTGCAGCTTTTAAAATTACTCCAAACTTTTAGTCCACATGGTAGAACAAATATTCTTGCATCTTTGACCAAAGCCTGGAATGAAAACTTTAATATAAGAAGGAGAAAAGCAACCTCCCCTTATCCCAGCTGTAACAAGGCTGTAATTCCATTTAGAGATTTTCCTGATATCCAGTCAGTGTTGATGCCCAAGTGGTTGATTGGTTCCAGTATTAGAACCCAAGTTGTAATAACCTTTGAAATTTGGCATATGTGCTATTTTTTAGACATGACCTAAAACATTGTTCTCTTGTCTGTGCAATTACATATGACCCACACACTTCTGTTTTTGGGTTTTGTTCTAACTTATCCTCTCAGAGCTCTAGGTCTTCCTTGTCCCCTCCTTTCCCTATTTTGACCATTTAAATTTTTAAATAT
The DNA here is from genome assembly GCF_030445035.2 of Dasypus novemcinctus. NCBI lineage: Eukaryota > Metazoa > Chordata > Mammalia > Cingulata > Dasypodidae > Dasypus > Dasypus novemcinctus. The sequence goes on from NC_080686.1 coordinate 19,990,710, forward strand.
TTTACTTTTCAATAGATAGTTCATTACGCCTTTTATATGCCTCTTGGCTTCCCAATACTAAACAATAGGATAAACACCCCCCATTAAAAAAAAATCCCATACACCTTTCCATGTATAATAAAACTTCACATATTCAGAGCTGTAGATATTAATAAGGTTGTAATTCCAACTGTAACATAGCTAGTGTGAGGAATGAGAGTGTCTACACTTAGTAATAACATCAGAACCTCTCTGTGAAATTTTTAAAAATATATTAGTCAGTATTGTATATGGGTCTTGTCATCAAACTTGCTATGAATGTTAATATCCGTTTGAAACTACCATTAGGCAGTGGCTCTGCTCTAAACTGCTTTTTAGCAATTGCATTTTTTTCCTGTTTATATTTTTTAGTGTACTTTGACGTTTATGCTGATGAGTATTTTATGTACTTCTGGTGATATTTCAGTCTTATGTACTCTTCTGACATCAGAAAAGTACCACTGGCTGTTTGTAGTCTTATTATGTAATCAGACTATCACCGGCTTCCAAGTATAATAAAGTAATTAATATTGTACAAGTGTAAAACATTTCTGCTATGAAATGTTTGTGTTTGAAAAAAGTGTTTGGAAAATAAATTATCAAAATTACAAGTGCTATAAAAGTTATGTATTTTCCTTTACACTCTGGTTTGCCTGCATCTCACACATTTTGATACGTTGTGCTTTCTTTATTATTCAGTTTGAAATATTTTCTAAGGTTTCTTGCAATTTCTCTTTGACTCATGGGCTATAGAGGAGTGTGGTAGTTTGAGATTGTATGTACCCCAGAAAAGTCATGTTCTGAAAGCTGCTGCATTCCTGCGGCTGTGAACCTACTGTGGGTGGAACCTTTTGATTCGGTTACTTCTGTAAACCGTGGCCCTGGATGGGTCTTAATCCTCTAACTGAAATCCTATATAACAAGAAGAATACGGAGAGAGAGAGACAAAGAGAAAGCTGCAGAAGCAGAGAGAAAGCCACTGAAGCCAGAAGCCAAAAGCAATGAAACCCAGTAGAGAAAAGAGAGAGCAGCACATCCCATCATGTACCTTGCCTTGTGACGGGGGAGTCCTGGATCGCTGGCAGGCAGTCTTCAGGGAGAAATCATCACCTGATGATACCATCCTGAGTCATCTTTTCCAATATCTCTAAGTCAGAAAAACATAGTAAAAATAATGATAGTTGTAAGTTAGCTTCTTACTGTATGATCAGTCTTGTGCTAAGTGCTTATTATGGCATTAAATCCTCACATAATCCTCCATAATATCCTCACAAAATCCTCCATAATGGCACTTAGCACAAGACTGATCATACAGTAAGAAGCTAATAATACCTACCTGCTTGAAGTAGGTATTATTATCTACTTTTACAGATGTGAAAATGAAAACTTAGAGAGATGAAGAACCTAGCTCATGTTCATGCAGTTAATAAGTGACTGAGCTGGATGTGACCCAACCTAAATGGACTTTGATGCCCTTAATCATATTAATCATAGGAGTAATCATATTTTTATTAATACCTCATAAATGAGACACCAGGTATGCCCTCACCTTGTTGAGACAAAGTTTCTTAATTTTTTCTTTGCCACATTCCTGCTTATTTCAACTATCATAGGCTTTATTTTAAAACCCAGAATATTACCTAAGCAATAGTAAATTGATTTTTCAAACTATCTCATGGTAAAACTTGGCACAAAGTAAAAGAGGTATTTCCAACTCAAAAATCTAAGGATAGTGTATGACAGATTTGTAAAGATTGCAGTGACTTCTGGTTCCAGTAATTTGTAAGACTCACATCACAAAATCCCAGAAATGTTAGGGGTATTGGGGATTGAACCCAGGACCTTGTACATGGGAAACAGATATTCAGACTACTGAGATACATCTATTTCCCAATGATTTTTTTATGTGAGCTAGTAAGAGGCAAGAGAAATACCCAGGTGCCAGAAATGGGGATCAATAAACTAAATTCTGGATTTCTATTCACATATCAAGTGAATATGGACTGCTGACCCCCAAAACCAACAAACAGAAGCAGATTTAAGGGAGCTTTACTGTATTAATTCCATCCTCAGATGCATGCACCGTTTTCTCACTTCCATCCTGATCTCCATCTCTGAGGCTTTGTACACTGCCCTCTCTCTACTCCAACATATGCCCTGACAACCTTGGTTCTCAGAAAAGCTGCCAGCACCCCAAGATTTTGCTGTGGCAGTTTCCTGTCTTCTCCCAGATCCAATCGGCAGCATTATGGAAATCCACACCTGCCTCTGTCTATTCTCTCTGTAGAAAATGAAGCTTGGGCAGGAGGCTCCAAAACTGACTTTCAAGTAAAGTAACATGCAGTGTCTCAATAATTTCTATGGGAATGATTGCTATAAAAGTTGCTATTCTTTTACACATCTACATGTGGCCAGATACTCTGTGTTTTTTAGATGCTTATAGGCATGTCTCCAGTAAGGCAGCTAGTGGCAAATTTGAGAAAGAAATGGCTTTTTTCCCCCTTTTGTTCTCTCTCTCTCCTTTGCCTGAAATAGCCCCTTTCTGAGCCTTTTCGTGCCTTGCTGTGGTATCAGCAATTCAAGCAGAGAGGAGAATTATCTTGAGTCCTATAATATCAGGAGTGAAAAGATTTATGATAGATTAGCTAGACAGAGAGGTATAGAAGTGATTTGCTCACCCAAATCCAATAGCTGATTAGGTTAGGATGCTGGTTTAGATAAAAGTTAAAATAAAATGTCTCCTCTATTCCTCACCTGCTTCTGAGACACCCTTAGAATATTGTGGGTAGGAAAATGAAGACATCCACAGAGGCTGTGATGGTTTGAAGCTATATGGACCCCCCAAACATCACGTTCTTAAAGCTAATCTGTTCCTGTTGGTATAAATGTTCTGTAAGCAGGACATTTTGATTAGGTTACTTCATTAAGGGCCTTTTGATAAGGTTCCATCAGTGAGACATGGCCCAGGGTGGGTCTTAATCCTCTTACTGGAGTCCTTTAAAAGAGAATGTAATTCAGATGAAGAGAGATAGAAAGCCATGGCAGCCAGAAGCTGAAACCAACAAAACCCAGGAGAGAAGGGAGAGACCAGCAGACACTGCCATGTGCCTTGCCATGTGATGGAGGAGTCCAGGATCGCTGGCAGCCGGTCTCTGGGGAGAAATCACCACCTGATGATACCTTGATTTGAACTTTTTAAAAGCCTTAGAACTATAAGCTTGTAAACTAATAAATCCCTATTGCAAACGTCAACCCATCTCTGGTATATTGCCTTTGGCAGACTAGCAAACTAAAACAGAGGCCCAGGCAAGCATCAAAGGAAATTGATGAGACATTTTCAATATTCCCCCTACTATGGGAGCTCCTCTTTTTTCTGTTCTTGTTTTTCAAGTTTCTTATTGTTTTTGTCTTTCTAGAGAAGCATTGGCTTTCTTCAAAGATGGAAATAGTTGATGATCTGTCTTATCCAAAATGGCAGCTACTACCCACATGTGGCTGTTGAGCCCTTGAGATGCAGCTAGTGCAAGTGAGGGGCTATATTCTTAATTTTAATATTCAGTTGAATTTCAATTAAAATAGTCCCATATGGCTATCCCAGTGAATAGTGCATTTCTAAGGGATTGTTTCCTGGCTTCAATTATATGATCCCTGGAAGCAAGGAATTTTACTGGTAACTTTTCTTCAGTGTCTTTATCATACTGTAGGCAGAGGAAACATAAGAGCTGAGAGACAGAGATATGGTAGGGAATACCGGCATACAGTAGATGCTCAGTAAACATTTCTTGAATATATTGGGGCTAAAGCCCTTGTTAAAGTTCTGCTCACAAATTGAATGACCTTGGGCAAGTTGTCTTATTTCTCTGGGTCTGTTTCCTTATGTGGAAACCTAGGAAGCTGGGTGACTATATCATTTGTGGAGTTTTTTTAAAGTATGTTATCATAAGCTGACATATTATGGATAAACTTGGGATAACTGCCCAAGTCTTTGAATTAAACGCTACGAGAAGGCCCTCTTTCAATTCTGTAAAAACAACAAGAAACTAAACAGGTTGGAGTTTATTCTGTAGCTTTCGTTCTTCCGCTGTATAGTTTAACTGCCTCAATTAGTCCTTTTAAGGACCACAGTCTTTTAGACAATTCTGTCTTGATTTTCTGCTGGCATCTGTCTAAGCTTGCCTGTGCCTGAGAGAGCTTAAAAGAGGGCCATTAATTTAAAAATTCATTTATTCAGCAAACATTTTTCGCTTATCAGTCAGCTACTACTAAGCATTCATTTTCAAAGATAAATAAGACATGTTCCTGTTCTGAAGAGCTTACCAGTGTGTAAGCAGGAAAAGGATTTTAAAAAGTCTATTTTCCTCTGCATTTTTCACTCTCCAGCAGTAAACTAAGTATTCTAAGTCAGTGTTTTTCAAACTCTAGCTTGCAAAGAGTCCGTTGGGGGCCTTGTGAAACCACAGATTCTAATCCAGGCAGTCTGGAATGTCTAACCAGCCTCCAGCTGGTGGTGATGGTGTTGGGCCAGACCTCAAATAAAAAGGGTCCAAGAGGTACTTTCCTTCTTTCAACCCAGTGTGCATTTCTTTGCTACTGAGATGTTCTGACTCAAGTCTTACCAAGTACTTGGCTTTGGAAACCTAGTTATGAATGTTCTATTTGACAAACTGACAGTTTTGTTCTGTTTGTTTTACAAAATTATGTCTTTCACCCTTACTCTAGTTTGCTGACTTAACAGAATCCATGCCACTTAATTTAAATGTTTTCTAAAACTTAAACCATTTGGCTAACAGAACACATGATCATCTTCACTGCAGAGTACACTTATTTCCCTAATTATAATGCTGGTCCAAGCTAGAACAAGTGTCGTTTCAAGAGTAAGATTAAAGCACAAGAACGTCAGGCAAGTGACAAAACACTGAAATGCAAAAAAAAATCATTTTGCAAAAATTCCTCTATCAAGTTTCTCTCAACTGTCCCATCTTTTCTCGATAGCTTCTGTTCCATCCATTCTCAATAGTCTCTGTTTCAGACCCTTGTTTGTATGCCTCGCTCTGGGACCTACTGGGAAGGAAACATAATCTCTTTAATTCCTTTTGTTTGACGTGGCGTTCACACAGGACCTTATTACTGTACCAAACTGGAACTCTTAAATTCTTTTTGCCTCTACATTCAGAATGTTTTAGAATGACCTTTCCCTTACACTTTTCCTATTATTTTCCTCCAGACTAAAGAGCTATTTAACAATGACATTTAATAACACATTTATCTTATGATTCCCATTTTTAATTAACACATAGTCTGGGTATTCCTTTGTAAGGAAGGAGAGAAATTATGGATGAATATGTTCCCAAATGCAAACTTAGCAATAACTCTCAAATTGAGTGGCAGTAACTTTTCCAAGGGATGAGTAGGACTTCAACAAAAATGTCCTCAATTTATTCCTGTCTACATTTATTTATTTCTGACTTCATCCTTTATCACTGTAGTATATATATGAGACTTAGCAATAGTGTATACATGGGAACAAAAGGCAAAAGAGAACTGAAGGAAGGGGATATTGTGATGAAGATAAAAAGTTGCTCCAGCAAATAGAAATGAAACTGAATAGGATAGGACTCACCTAGGGAAGAATTCAGATGGATGCAAGATCACTGCAGCTGCTAAAAATTGTTGTAGCTTTAATTAAATGAGACAATGTATAGTTGTTTTGGTCTTTAAGTTCTTAACCCAGGAATACTTCCCCAAGCTGCTGGGGCTTCTGTTGCCCCTCCCGGCATGGGAGTGCCATGATCGTGTCCATGACAACATCCGTGGGCCCTTGCCCGCCTGCCGATGGCCAACCCCACAAGGAAAGCAGAGCCCCAGGTGCCGGCTTTCCTGCTGCATGCTTTGCTGCATGGACTTGGAGGAATGAATCACCATAGGGCACCTCTTTAGCTTCTTGCACCAGAGCAGCCCCAACCAGGTTGTAGGCATGGCTCCCGCACTCTCGGGCATCTCCAGCATGACAAGGTCCCACCAGCTACCAGGGCCACACTGCTGCTGCTCCTGACCTTCCTAGCCAAACAGCACATCGACAACCTGCAAATGGCCCTGAGCTTGCTGCCTGGGGACAAGGCTCAGGAGCTCCAGGCCAGGCTGGGTCTCACTTAGACTGCAGGCTGGGGCCAGGCCAGAGAGAACAGAGCTGGCCCAGGCCACAAGACCGCCTCTCAGCCCAGCTCCAGCTTGCATCTCACCAAAGATTCCAGGCCTCAGGTCCAGGTGGAAACTCGGCCCGGCTTGCTGGGGTAGAGGGGTGTGCCTGGCTGTGTCTGCATCTGCCTTGGCATCCTACTGTAATTAAGGCAGTTTGTTTTCTGATTAAAAAAAAAAATCCTAGCTAAGTGGATTTGTTTCTGTTTTTCTATCCCCCTGTTTGGTACTTGATGTTTTCAGATGATATATTTTTTATTTAGGAATCAATCTTAAAATTACAAATAAATATTTAATAAGCACTGATGGAATCAGATCACATAATTCTCCTGATTCTTAGATTTCTATATATACATCCCTTATCTGGCTTTTTAAAGAAACTCTGTTAATCACCTGATCATCTGATTAAGGAGCTAAAGTTATAAATATAGTCTAGAGCAAGAACTGACCTGCTGGAGAAATAGCCCAAATTTTTGGCCCTGAAATACATGTAATTAAAAAGTGATGACTGGTAGTGGCTTGAGTGATTTCTCCTTTTTGAGGATTTGAGGAGACTGCCTCAAAATGGAATATACAAATGTGTAGAAGAGATAACTAATAAGCTCCTTGATCACTGACTTCAAGTTGGATTATCTGTAAGCCATTCTTGCTAAAGAAAAACCATTCTTTCCAAAGATGTTCAGAGAAGGGGCCATGATTGAGCCAATGAAAGGTCCTCTGGTGTTCTCCCCACACCCAATCCATTTAGAGTTATTACAGGTCACTTTGTCCATGGAGAGGAGAGGTGGATAGAACCCATGTACAGAGTTCATTGATAGTGGAGATTCAGTCTCTTCAGCCTTGGGAGTTTTGCTTCATTCCCAAGATAATGCAAGAGCTTCATGTCAGAAGCTCTGCGTGCCTTGGGAGACCTACTCAACGGCTTATGTGGAACCCAGTGATGGATAGCTGGGTGCTGTGATTTCTTTCCTGGATTTTACTTAACATCTTTATGATTAATCTACAGAGAGAGCCATCAGTTTCTCACATTTCAGATGCTATTGCACACAACTCTGGAAGAGAATGAAATGATGCTAATGGATTAGAGAAGTCAAATAATCTGGTAAGAAATCTAAAGAAATAACACATTCACCATCGAAGGAGTCGCCACTTTCTTATCAAGAGAAAAAAGAGAAGAATTTCTGGAAGAAGAATTCCTATAAAATATATTTGATTGAAAACACAAGACAGAAGGATAAGAACATTTTTCTTGGTGATTACTGTGCCGTGGTTCACTCAAAGCAGCTTCAGCAGTAGCAAGAAGTCAAGGAGCCAATACAAAGATTTGAAAAAGCTTGAGTAAACAAGGATGCAGTTATGCACTTGGAGCCTGTTTCTTTGGTCCACGAACACTAATGGATTTGCCCGCCATATTCTCTCATTCTAAACAAACTCTTTTAACAGAGCACTAAACTTGACTTATAATGATGGTTTTTCCCAAATATACTCTCATATATTCCCCGATATATCTTTTAAAAAATATTCAGTCACATTTACTTTGAAGTCTGATCATTTGGAAGTTCCACAAAATAAATGCTAAGTGAATCAAGAATTTCATGCAGATGGAAAAATTGTAGGGACTTATCCAGTGTCTCTTAGCAGATAGATGGTAGATATGGATCAACGTTCCCAATGCTACACCAAGGCTCTGTTCAGAGACCCACACTGGTTTTTCTTGGGATTTAAAAAATCTTTTTGACAAGTTCTACTAATAGATGTTCATGCTTTTGTGAAAACCATATAGCTAAACAAGGACAGAGTGAATATCAGGGCCTCAAGGCTGAGAGCATGGTGCCACTTGGATCAGTAGTTTTCAACTCTGCTAGTACAATAGAATCACTAAGGAAATTTGAAAAATCGCAATGCCCGAACTTTCTATCACCCGAAACCAACATCTTGTGGGACGTGAACATCAGTATTTCTAGAAAGCTCCCTAGAAAACAATAGTTGTGTTTGGAAAGGAGACATCTGTGGTACAGCACAATCAATTATTGTACCAGCAGAGGGCCTGCTCTGTCTTACACAAAAGCTTCAAAAATGTGAATGGTTTAAACCCTGGTTCTGACATCACAATGCGGGACCAAGGAGGCATTTGAATCAGAAGTATTGCAGAAGCCGCTCAGCAGAGCATAATCCTAGACAGCTGGCTTATGCAGTAATTTCACCGGGAAGCCGGGGATTTTCATTCTTCAAGCCTTCTCATCTGGCAGTTCAGACAGGAAGTTTTAGGCAAAGGTCCTTGGAATAAAATTGGTGGCTAATTAAGTGCTTTCTGAAGGTCGAATGTAAAGCAAAGCTAACTGCGTCTTCTTTTTTTAATCTCAACACACCTTAACAAAACAAATATATTTGTTCTTATCTAATGAATCTTTAATGTGTGGTTGTCCTTGACATAATGCTGAAGTAAAAGGTACAAACGAACAACATGTTTGCATATTCATCACTTCTGGTACTTCCATGTGGACGAAGAAGTCTCAGGTGTACGTGTTGGGGATATAGCCTCTTTCAGCCTCCGGAAGCAGCTTGCCAGTGACAAGGTCAGCGGGTGGCCATGGGTGAGCAGAAAGGCAGGGGGCAGCTCTCTCAGTCTTCAGGCGAGTGAGAAGCTGAAGTGATGGCAAGGCTTCTTCCTTGTCAAAGAAGCATTGTGTGATGTGCTCCAAACTCACAAAACAGGAAGGTTTCCTTTATTCACCACTCCTGTGTATGCAATTTCTCCTATGTTACGTTCATTGACTCGTCTGAAATTTAAAAACTTAGAAAGAGTAGGAAAACGTATTTTCTTTTTCTTTATAAAGAAGACTAGGAACGCTTAGCCTGGCTGAACTCTTTCACATCTTATATACTACCTGCGACTATAATATATTTGGTCTGATCTGTGTAATCTTTTAAATTATAAACGTGTCCTTTTTGAGATTCTATGTCCAAAATATTTGTAGACTCAGATTGTTGAAGCCATATTTCATTATTCATTTTACAGTAAATTTTCATTTCATATTTGTCTCTTGGTCTGGGACTTAGGAAAATGAAGCATATTAGATGGGAAGTCAGTTTAGAGTAAATACTGAACAATTGGAGGAACTGGTAAAGAAAAGTGAGAAAAATAAAGGGTCTTGGATTTCTTTTCTTATGTTTGTGTTTTACAGATTAGCAGGACAATATCTATAACATTACTCTGAATTAGAATATACATTGATACAAAATAAAGGTTTCCTTTGAAAAGGAGATTTCAACTCTATGATATCTTTAATATAAGTTAAAGAGACTTAAAGAGATTCATAGAACAAGCTGTTCTGTCATGTAGTTTTATTTAGGGAACTCAGATACTTCCTCTTTTTTTTTTTTTTTTTTTTTGGTACCCATTTATTTTATTTGACAGCTATTGGACTAAATACTCCTCCATAATACATATACAGTTCACTAATCATGTTTTCTGCATGTAGGTCAATCCATAGACAGTAAGAAGCTTCTTTTCCCTGTAGAAACATTATTTTTTAACCTAGCACCAGATACTGCCTCTTGACTAGCACATGCAGCCAAATGAACTTATGTGTGAATGACTGCGAAGTGAACTGGAACAAAAAGCATGGAGAAATGTGTACCAACGAACAGTTATAGCAAGGGAATTAATGGCATTCCCCAGGCTGGGCTCTGGGTTCACATAGCACATACATGTAGAACGCATAGATGCCTTTACTTGCTCTGTTTTGGAAATTCTCACCTTAGGCTAAAATTTTCCTTCAATGGCCTCACCTTCAGGAAGATGCTATTGGAAAACTGCAGGATGATTCTACCATTCATACCTAAGTAGTACTTGCCTCTATAAGTATTGAACTGGAAATTGGCTCTCTCTCTTTCTCTCTCTTTGATACCAAAGTGTTTAAAATTTTTAAAAGTGGGTACTGTGATGGCCTCTAGAAAATTACGTCCTTAAAGTTAATCCATTCCTGGGAATGTGAACCTATTGTCAGGGGAACCTTTTGATTAAGTAATTTAGCTAAGGGTCTTTTGATTAGGTTACTGCAGTTAATGCATGGGGAGGTGGGTCTTAATCCTCTTCTCAGAGTCCTTTATAAATGGAATGCATACAGAGAGAGAGACAGAAAGAAAGCCAGAAAAGCAGGGAGAAAGCCTTGGAAGCCAAAAGCTGAAAACAATGACACCTAGAAGTGAAGGGAGAGACCAGCAAATACCACCATATGCCTTGCAAAGTGACAGAGGAGTCCAGGATCACTGCAGCCAGTTGTCAGAGAAAGAGCGTTGCTTGATGAGGCCTTGATTTGGACATTTTCGCGGCTTCAGTACTGTAAGCTTGTAAGCTAATGAATACCCATTGTAAAAGTCAACCCATTTCTGGTGTATTGCTTTCGGCAGTCTAGCAGACTAAAACAGGCATATTACTTCATTTTTCTACTACCTGATTATTTTTTTAAAAAGAGTTTTATTGATTCATTTTAGGGACAGATGATTTTTGTTTTAATTAACAAAAAATGTTTGCCATATTTGATCTCATATTTGTCCATATTCGATATATGCAAATTAATTTTGTTGAGCTTCATTCTATCTGCCTAACCTGTTCTCCTAAAAACAGACTTTCCCAGGGTCTATGAATGATTGATAATTGTTGCAATACTTTTTTTTTTTAAAGATTTATTTATTTAGTTATCTCCCCTCCCCCCTCACTCCAGTTGTCTGTTCTCTGTGTCTATTTGCTGTGTCTTCTTCTTTTGCCCGCTTCTGTTGTCAGCGGCACAGGAATCTGTGTTTCTTTTTGTTGCGTCATCTTGTTGTGTCAGCTCTCCACATGGGCGGCGCCATTCTTGGGCAGGCTGCACTTTCTTTCGCGCTGGGCAGCTCTCCTTACGGGGCGCACTCCTTGCACGTGGGGCTCCCCTACGCAGGGGACACCCCTGCGTGGCAGGGCACTCCTTGTGCTCCTCAGCCCTGCGCGTGGGCCAGCTCCACACGGGTCAAAGAGGCCCGGGGTTTGAACTGCGGACCTCCCATGTGGTAGATGGATGCCCTATCCACTGGGCCAAGTCCGCCGCCCGCAATGCAGTACTTATTTTTAATTCTGTGAGGTCTAAGATTGAAATGTGAGTGGAAACAAATGAACTCAAACGGGATTTTTCTTTCTTTCAAAATTCAGTCCTCCAGGCTCCATGAATAAGAAACTTCCCAACACACAGTTGTGTTGCTTGGTTTGGCTTTGCTGCCATCTGTAGGATTCTTCAGGAGTCATGTTGAAGGCTGGGTCATGCTTCATTGCCGTGGTAGGGAGCTGACTGTAGGTGGTTCATTGTTTTCTGTTATTGAGTCATGGGAACAAAGGGAACTTGAATAGAGTTCAAAGCTACCAGGCTTTTTTTTTTTTTCATGAATGACTCACATTCTAAATAATTGCTCTCTCATGCCACAGTTTCAGTAATACTAAAATGTTGTAGAAACATAATAACCAACCCAAATCAAGGTTACAACGAGAACAGCTTTGTTTGGGGCCCTTCAGTGTAGAAGACTGTAGGGTGCAGATGGGGAGGCGGGGCAGGTGAACCGTGCTCAGGAAGCACTGGCTGAGGGCTCTTCCCGCAGCAGGCACTACTGAGCATGAGTGATTTCATCATGCAGAAGCACTGTCCTTGCTTTCAATAACCATGTCACCTTTGGGAACATCAACCATGTAAAAAAATAAATACTATTCAGTATAGTATGTACTAACCAGGCTACAGTGCAAGCAGAGCCTAAAATGGCTGAAACTGTTTCTGAGCTTACAGATTTTGTGAAGGATTAATAAAAAAATACATATTCCACACCTTAAAACTTAAGAATGCACTGTACAAGGAAGTACAAACATCATCAAACGAGAGCTGACAATCATTGTTCCTGGCACTGTCTGAATAACTTCCATGCCTTACCCAATACCAGAGGAGTTAGGTGCTATTTTTATATTATTAATCATTATGTTATATATTAAATTATTATTGTCCTTTTATATATGATGAAACTGAGACCTTAAAGGTGAAATATCTTGTTCTAGATCAGTGCTACTCAGAGTAATCTGCAAAACCTTTTTGGCCCATAAATTGTTGGTCATTCATCCATTATGCATTCATGTTTAGAAATTTTAAAACAACTTTACAGACTAATTTAGTCTTTACACTCTAATAATAAAATACATTTGCATTTTTTGTTATATTTTATTTTTTTAAGGATTAATTTGTATATACTTTACCAAAATATCAGTTTGGGACAGTTTTGAAATTTAAAAATGGTCTCCTAACAGAGGTGATGGATTTCTCAAATACGTGGTGATGTCCGAGCCTAAATAGTACCGTTTGCTCAAGCCTTCTTTCTTGTCTAGTACCAGGGACTTTCCCCTAATTCTTCTTAGTTTTTCCCTTTTTATAGCAAAAATGCACGAATCTGTCTGTGGGACACCATTTCATATCCACTTTTTTCATGTTAATAACTGATTTGCTTTTCATTGCCATTAAAATTATAGCAACAAAAATATATATTACAGCATCAACACCATCTTGGACAATTGTAATGATCCTTAGTCTTTCTTCACGTAGCTTCTAAATCATCAAGTTCTTTTTCTTTCTCTTTCTTACTCTTTCTTCTCCCTCTATCTAAGTTTCTATTCTCCTTTGCTCACTGGGTTTTCCTCAAGATTTATCACTTAGCCCTCTATTTACTTATGCTCTTCATTCCTGTACATCATGCTGACTTCAGATTAGCTTCCAAATTCATGTCTCTATTTTCACTCTCTCAGACAAGACACTTTTACTTGGAACTTTCCTAGTCTTCTGATAATTAAACTATTTTAATTAATGTAGCAGTTTGATATAGTTATGGATTCCAAAAATAGATATTGGATTATGTTTGTAATCTGGTGTGTGCCTGGGCATGAATAAATTCTGATTAGGGCTTTGATTGGGCCACGTCATTAGGGCATGGCAGATAAACGGCATGGCAAAGGACAGAGTTGAGGGTTTATGATGTTGGAGTTTTGATGTTGGCGTTTGATGCTGAAGTCTTAAGCTGGAGTCCTAGGAAGTCAGCACACAGAGGAAAGAGAAGCAAGCCCTGGGAAGAGAGGACCTGAGCCAGGAGAAAAACACAGAGGAATAAAGATAGCTTCTAACACATGGCAGAAATCCTAGCAAGAGAGACAGAGCTCATTCACCTGATAGTCTATAACTGACCTTGTGGAGAGAGGCAAAGCCTAGAGAGCCTCATAGTTTACAGCTGACCTTGTGGAGAAAACAGAGGAGCTGAGCCCAGAAGAACCCAGGAAGCCTGAACCCTCACAGACATCAGCAGCCATATTGCTCCAACATGCAGAAATAGATTTTGTTGAGGGAAGTAACTTATGCTTTATGGTCTGGTAATTGTAAGCTCCTACCCCAAATAAATGCCCTTTATAAAAGCCAGCAGGCTTCTGGTATTTTTCACCAGCACCCCTCTGGCTGACTAATACAGAATTTGGTACCAAGGAATGGGGAAATGCTTTTGCAATTACTGAAATGCTGGAATGGTTTATAAATGGGTAAGGGGTATTTTTTGGAGGAATTATGAGATGCTTGGAAGAAAAAACATACAGTGCTTTGAAGAGACTGTTGATAGCAATATGGATGCTAAAGAGACTTTTTATGATCCCTTAGAAGTAAATAATGAAGCTATTATTGGACACTGGAGGAAAGGCTACCCATGTTTTGAAGTTACAGAGAACTTAGCAAGATTAACTCCTGATGTTTTACAGAAGGCAGAATTTGAAAATGGTGAGCCTGGGGCATTAGCTGAAGAAATTTCCAAAGTAAACCTGGAGAATGTGGCTTGGCTTCTGCTTGCACCTTATAGCAAAATGCTAGATGAGAGAGATATGCTGAGGACTGAACTGTTGGGTACAAAGGAAATAGGAACTGATTCTGGAAATTCCAAGCTTCTGGAAATCAAGCTCCCAGATGAAAGTGCCCCATTGGAGGACTTAACTAAACTTGGCACTTGTAAATCAGGATTGAAGATGCAGTTATCTTGGAAAGACTTGTGGAAAGACTTACTGTCTGACAGCTTGGACCCTGCTTCCTGCATGCTAAACTAACAAGGTTTTTGAGAGAGCTATATGAACAAAACCACTGCCAGCTTGGACTAAAAGGGACATGGAAAGGAGAGATTGAAGGAGAAACAGTTTTAAGAGGGAAACCATGGAAGCCAAGATCTGGAATGTAAGACATTGCCTTGGGCCAAGAGAGGAACCCCACCCATGTGTTCAGAGAGGGTTAGTTTGCACTAGCAGTTGAAGAGGGTGGATATTCCCACCTAATGTTCTGGGAGAGTTTTGCTGCCCCAGGGTACAGAGAGGGTGGAGCACATTCCCCAAAGATTAGGGCTGTTAAGGTCAGCACCCTACAGGTCTGAGAGGGGTGGACCTGTCCCCCAAAGGTGAGGGAAGGCCAGGTGGTCAACTCATTGCTCTGAGAAGGTTGAGCCTGTATGCCAAAGGGTAGGGGGAATGTTGTCTTCATGTCACCGTATAGGGGGCTTAAGACTCTGACACAAAGATTGGATAAGGTACGGCAATCACCCCAACACTCTTGGAGGGAGAGGTCTGGAGCTTGGTCGACATCCAGATGCTTGATGAGGGTGGAACCAAGAAAATAGCCATTGGGCAAGCATGTGGAAAGGGTGGTTCCCATAAGGCACCAAGGAGAAAAAAACATCATCTGGATGCCCACAGGTTTATTGAACTGTAGAGGACCCTTGACTCATGTTTCCCTCCCAATTTCTCTGTGTTGTAATGAAAATGTTTATCCTTTGTCTGCCATTTGTGTATTGGAAGCAGAAAAATTGTTTTGTAATTTCAGAGGTCTACATCCAGGTAGGACTTTGCCTCAAGACAAACTGTATTTCTGTAAATTGATTGTGATGTGATTGAGTACTTGCATTATTACTGATTTAAGGTTTGTTTTAATATTGTAATTTTTTTTGGAATTCACAGGGTGGAGTATAACAGTTTGATATGGTTATGAATTCCAAAAATAGATATTGGATTATGTTTGTAATCTGGTGTGTATCAGGGCATGATTAAGTTCTGATTAGGGCTTTGATTGGGCCATATCATTAGAGCATTGAGTCCCCACTCCTTAGTGGGGACTCACAGATAAATGACATGGCAAAGGACAGAGTTGAAGATTTATAATGTTGGAGTTTTGATGTTGGAGTTTGATGCTTAAGACTTAAGCTGGAGCCCCAGGAAGTCAGCATGCAGAAGAAAGATAAACAAGTCCTGGGAAGAGAGGACCTGAGCCAGGAGAAGAACATAGGGGAATAGACATGGCTCCTTAGACACAGCAGAAAACCCAGTAAGAGAGAGAGAGCCTGTTGTAGAGAAGTGGGATGTGTGCGGTATTGAAGGCCAGGACACGAGAACTCTGAGAAGGAAGTTGGTTTATTTCGACCAGCAGGACTCAGCCGGACTCTTGTCCTAATAATAACCGAGCCCTGAATAGCATTTTAGGTCTCTTTTATACAGAGGTTTAAGATTAGGGAGACAAAGGGTGATGGTATGCAAACAGACCTTTGGTTAGTTTCTTCAGTGTTTGATCTGAGTATCAGATAGGTTATTTCCTCCAGGTAAGTTACATATTCCCCACATTCCAAGCCAAGCCAGCTTGGATTTAGCACATCTTCCACAGCTTGGATTTAGCACAACTTCCACAGCTTGGATTTAGCATATCTTCCACATTCCATTTGGATGCAACCTTGAATACACCTTCAGTCTTACATCCTTTCTGAACATTCAAAGACTGTAGGGCCTATATTACTTATTTGGACTTTTAGGGACTAGGTACGCTTGGAAACAAACAATTTTGAATTTATGCACAGGCTATATCAAGTCTTTCACCTGAGAGTCTACAACTGACCTTGTGGAGAGAGGCAAAGCCTAGAGAGTCTCATAGTTTACAGCTGACCTTGTGGAGGAAACAGAGGACCTGAGCCCAGAAGAACCCAGGAAGCCTGAACCCTCACAGACATCAGCAGCCATCTTGCTCCAACATGCGGAAATAGATTTTGTTGAGGGAAGTAACTTATGCTTTATGGTCTGGTAACTGTAAGCTCCTACCCCAAATAAATATCCTTTATATAAGCCAACAGATTTCTGGTATTTTGCATCAGCACCTCTTTGGCTGACTGATAAAATTAAGCTATCTGAAGTTAATCTCAACCATTACCCCCTTAGCCACAAAAGCATGTCTGTGTACTTCTGGCCACTAAGACAAGAACTATCAGTCTCCTTGGCAGGTATTGGGTGGATATTGGGCATACTCAGGTAGAACTGAGTTCCAGACCAGATAATGAACAAAAGACATGGTACAGGCCAGGTCCATAAGCCCTCCCATTTGCTCTTCTATGCTTCATCTTCCTTCTGCTGGATGAAGGCTAAAGGTGATCTTAGAAGCCCCACATTGAAAACAACAGATCCTCTATCAACCTGGGTCCCTGAATGGCTGCATGGAGCATGGAACCCCCCTACTTCTCCATCAACCCTTATTGGATTTCATTTTACTAAGATTTGATGCCTAACCATTTATTGTGTTACACCTGTGAGATTTGGAGGTTCATCAGTCATAGCATCTAACATTACCTTAATCCATGCACCCACCTCACCCATTTATTCAATGATCATATGTTTTCTGATTTCCAGTTCAAAAGCTCAAAATTAGTAGTAGTCTTTTGTGACTTCTCCCAACTTCATAATGCTTAGTCAGGCTCTCACCAAATTCTGTTGATTTTTAAGGACAGAATTTTTCCTTTCCAACTGCTATCACTTAAGACCATCTCTCCCCACCTCAATTTTCTCACTCACTAAATATTTATTCTATTTCTCTTTTGGCCCAGGCCTGGTGCTGTGGTTAGAAAAATGAGTAAGAAATATATGGGTTTTTATCTCAGAACTGCTGAGCACACAGTAATGTCTTAACTAACCGTTCTCTTCCAGACCTTCCTGGCTATTACTGTATACACCTCCAAATAGATCATCTCCCAATACTTTATTTGGCATATTCTTATTACTCATTAAATAAAATGCAAGTCTCTTCATCTAATGTGCAATTCTATTTGTTTCTCCCACTCTTCATCATAACACTTTCATCTTATTCACACCATTTTTCCTTCTAGTCTCAATCCCTGATATTTGTTCTCAAATTTAGGTTTTTGGGTTGTCTATCACCCCATCCCCTATTCATTCCCCCATTCCCATTCAGATTCCCTGTGTTTTTATCTTCCTCATTTATATACACCTGCTCTTAAAAAATACTGGGAAACTCATTCACCTTAAATTTCACTCTGATCATAGCAAAAGGTGATATTTACCCCAGATAATTTTCTTTTTTGTTTCTACTGAGAATAAACATCTAAATAAAATAAAAGTGGTTTAATATAAGATTATGCCTACAGCTTTTAGGCACTAAAGGATTTTCCAGCTGCCTAAAACCAGATCATCAAGTTCTACTCCGATGGGGATGAAGTAATATTTTGGATACTGGTAGAATCAAGACTCAGTGTTACTCAATGGAACCAAAGGAATAAAAAGATAAAACTGAGGTCATCAAGTCTTTCAATTAATTTTAGCACCAGGTCACCAGGTGAAAACAGATACTAGCAAACATATGACAATTAAATAAACCACTGGGCATAAAAGCACCCTGACCATTTAATTTTTTTAATCAAACCTTCTATCTTCTTGTGATTTCTCTGATGATGAAGGAAAATGGATCCCACCTTAGACTGTGAAGAGTACATAGGAGGAGAGAGTGGACAAAGTTTGCAGACTTGAAAATAATTGTGAACAAATCTCACAATCACGATATGATACAGTCATTTTCAATTATACTGTTTTTTCACTGATCTGCTGACTCTGTTTAAAGGACTGAAATGATATGGTGCTTCTTCAAATGAAATTCTAAAGGTAAAAATGGTTCATGCTCCCTACATATATGAACGATCAACTATAAATGACAAGAAGGGAGCAAGAATGTCACCCCTTTGAGAACTGTTGAGCAGGAATACATTTTCAAAGTGTGTTTTTCCTTTTTGTCACTTGATGATGAGCTAAATACATTCCTAAGCACACCGCCCGTTGCATAAGGTCAGAGGCTGTTACTTATAGGATACTAAGTGTAAAAATCTAATGTGAGCTCAAAGTCAATTTTAATATTGCATTTGTATTGTTGAATTACACTGAAGGTGTTCCTGTGTGAAGTCCACATTTCTATGTGAGATTTAGGGGGGGAAAAGACAAACAAAAGAGGAATCAATGCAGCACATGTGTAAACTCTTCTCTTAAAAGGAACCTACCTATTTTGGCTTCTGGAATTTCTGACAAGAAAGAAAGATATTTGTCATTAATTTACCAACAGGAAACATCTTCAAGCTGACACATCATCCTGTCGTGTCCCAATGTAATGTACCCTGGCATTAGTCCGGATGCTTCCAAGGAAGGCAGGTGAGGTTAATGGTCCTTTAATTGAACATGTACCACTAGCTCTTAAACTCTGAGAATTTCTTTCAACTCAGACCTCAATCCTCTAAGAACTTTCATTTGGCAGCTGTAGCCTTATGGGGTACCATTAATAAAACAAACCAAAGAACAGAATATTCTGTCCAAGCCATCACATTTGAATACTAGCTCTTTTATCTACCAGTTGTGTGACTGGGTAAGTTACTTGAACTTTCTGAGGCTTAATGACCTCATGTGAACAATGGAAACAGTCAAAGCTGTCTTAGAGAATTTTATGAGTATAAAGCAAATAGTATATATAAAATAAATGACTGATTAGGTCTCATGGGTAATGCGTGTTTAGAAAGTATTCTAAAGTTCTCTTTTGCTAGTATAAGACTATTTAAGCATATCTAATCATAATACCACACCAGTACTTTCAACAACCAGTTGTGTTTTTTAGTAATATAGAGTTTAAAGGAATTATAACTCTTTCCTTTGATGGCAGCCCAGTGGTTCTTTATTTTTTATTATTATTTTTTAAAGATTTATTTCATTTATCTCCCCTTCCCCTCCCCCTGCTCCCAGTTGTCTGTTCTCTGTGTCCATTTGCTGCGTGTTCTTCTTTTTGTCCACTTCTGTAGTTGTCAGCGGCACGGGAATCTGTGTTTCTTTTTGTTGTGTCATCTTGTTATGTCAGTGCTCCGTGTGTGTGGCACCATTCCTGGGCATGCTGCACTTTCTTTCACGCTGGATGGCTCTCTTTATGGGGCGCACTCCTTGCGCATGGGGCTCCCCTACGTGTGGGGCTTCCCTACGCTGGGGACACCCCTGCGTGGCAGGGCACTCCTTGCACGCACCAGCACTGCACATGGGCCAGCTCCACACAGGTCAAGGAGTCCCAGGGTTTGAACCGTGGACCTCCTATGTGATAGACGGATGCCCTATCCACTGGCCCAAGTCCGCTTCCCCCAGTGGTTCTTTAATACTACCTTATAAATTATTAGAAACTGTCACAGAGCCCCAGAAAAAAAAATTAATCATGATCCATGCCCCAGAGGGTGTGAACTTATTGGAAATATGACCTTTTGAAAATGTTATATTTAGTTAAGGTGTGGCCAGCTGAGTTAGAGTGAGTCTTAACCCTATTACTGGAGGACTTATAAAGAGAAAACCACTGGGAAGAGTCACAAGTTAGAAGTCAGCGGGAACTGAAAGAGAAGGGAAGGGCATAGCCATGTGATGGAAAGCCAAAGAACCCAAGTATTGATGGCCAACCAGCTACTGAACCTGGCAAGTCTTCCAGCCTCTCAAACTCTAAGACAACAAATGCCCATTGTTTAAGCAACCCACTTTATGGCATTTGTCGTAACAGCCTGGAAACTATGAGGAATAGCAAATTACCATAACTTTCTGTGAATCGGGAGGTCTGGACATGGCTTAGCTGCTTAGGTTCTCACCAGGCTGCAATGAAGGGGTCAGTAGCACTGCACTTCCTTTCTGGACCTCAGGGTACTCTTCCAAGCTCATTCAGATTTTTGGCACAATTCAGTTCTTGTGGTTGTACAATTTTGACTCTCAATTCCTAGAGTTTGCCCTTCTTAATAGGCTGTTTGCACAGAGCTGCTTGCTTTCTCCCCTGAGGGCAGCAGAGAGAATCTCTCAGATGCATCACTTTCTTTCAAAGGCTCCTCGGATGAGGTCAGGCCCACCTAAAATAATCACTTTTGATCAACTCAGAGTCTATTGATTAATGACCAAATCATGGTATTGATACCCCCTTTTAGAGTAATAAGTTCTGCCCACACTCAAGGGGAGGGGTGTATTCTAGGCATATACCCAAAGGGGGGCACAAATAATGGAATTCTGCCCATTATAGTCACAGTGGCCCTAATGTACTGAAACATCTTCATAAGTGTAAGAAAGAAATCTTCTTCTGGAAGAAAATAAGGCTCACCCAATTGTGGAGAAGAAAAGAATTTATTCTCAATCTTGCAAGAAGGGGCGCACAACCAGAAAACATGCCTGGTGCCCCAAACAAAGAAAAATGCCACAATTTATACCCCTAAGCCTAGCACGCAAGCCCTTCCTCTGTTTCTCCATAGATTGGATACTTCAGAAGTTACAACCTATCTGAGAAGATTTAACTTTCCTGTGCAAAAGTTTGTGATTAACCGCTTCCCCCATCACATTCCAACCATTTTAGTTTTTATCCACTCCCCTTTGCCAAATAAGGAACGGAATCTGTGCTGAATTGGTATTGATGTAGCTCTTTCCTGGGCATCTCTTTTACTGCCTATAGGGCTGGCTTAAGCTGTTTTCCTTTGTTCCTGCTTAATCTGGGAGGAGGAGACTGAGGCACTAGGCTGCTAGGTTACATTAGTTAATATTTTCTTCCTTTATGTGAAAACTAAACTAATCTTTGTTTTTCTTACAATTGCCCTCTTTCTTTTAAACTCTTTTTAGTTTTTACATTTCCATTCTTCAAATTTTCTAAGCGCTATCTCACACTCTTCATCCTAAGGATCTCCTTCTTTAAGGGGATACAGATTGTTTTGCCTATACTGTATCAGTATTTGTTTGGTTAGGCACTTTCAATGAGTCTTTGAACACAGCATCTGACTGTGGTAAGCAGCCCAGCTGAGATAATGAGGGAAGTTAAGATGGACAGTGCAGCCCCTTTCCAATTTCCAAACCAGTTTTCAAGTCATCCTGTGAGTGAATTGCTAATGCCAGAATTCTCTGCTAATTCCTCAGATAGGGCTGTTAGGTCTTGTAAAGCTTTAGTGAGAGTTCCATCAGGGGCAGTGTTATTGGGGATGAATGTACAGCAACTACCTCCAATCATAACACAGACTCCCCCTTTTTCAGCTAGCATCATATCTAAGGTCATTCTATTTTCCCATGCCGTTCTGCTAGTAGCATCTAATTGTCCTGCAATTCCCTTAACTGCATTCCTGGTGTAATTAATCAATCTCTGTTGATTATAATAAATGTAATTAATCTAATCTACATTTTTATTAATGGTGATGCACCAGAACAAGAATGACTCAAACCCAGCTGCTACCTGATTTCTAGCCTTAAATTCATTTGGGACACCTCAGGGAATTCCTATTTTGTCTAGATAGATTCACTCGTCAAAATAACAAAGTAGACTTCTCTCTCCCTTTCTGGGATGTTATTTTTGCTTTTTTTTCAAATGCCAAGTTGAATGGGATAGCCAATTGGACCAGAGCACAGATTCCACCCCACCTCTCAGGCAGTATTGGTCGGAGAACACCCTTTCCACAGTACCACCACAGGTCTGCTCGAAGTCTGACCAAATTGCACGCTCACTGCTCACATTCCACACTCATGTACATGAGGCCATGGTTCCAAGGTCCTGGAATCCTTTCCCCTGTCTAGAGAGACAAGCACAGTGATTCCCTGGGCCCAGATGTGAGACAGGTATGGCCTTGATGTTTCCGTTTTTGACCGGTGGGAAGAGAGAGGACAACGTACTACAATTTTCACCAGGAGTAGCATTTTGGAAGAGAAGTATCATGCACTGAAACTCCTTTTCATGCTTTTCCATACCTAGCAGAAAGGGCACAATATGAACTGTGGGCCAGGGCTGTTGCACAAGCGTAACAGTTGCTTTTGTTTAGACTCTGGACTGTATATTTCATCCATTCTACCCAGGCATTTGTGTCCCCATATCCTGTCTCTATTTCTATGGTTTGCTTTAAATCTTCTGCCTTAAGTATCCTTACTGCTTTGAGATCATTTTGAATTGGGGAACTGGCCTTTGATGGGTTTTCCTGTGGTATTTCTGAAGGGTTAGCTGGAGAGGGCGTTGTCGATGTCATATCTACAGGGGGAGGAAGGACTCAGATATGGAACCTTCCCAGAGGGTCTTTAACTGTAACATTTGCTCCCATTCCATATACTCTATTGACTACTTGGTCCCTGGTGCTGCTCCCAGTTTCTGATTTTTCTGCTTTCTTAATAGTTATTACTACTGGATTGCACTGATGATTTTTGAAGTCTGGCATGATGTGGGCTATGGGTGGGAGGCTCTTCGTCTCTTCAGAGATAACCTTAACCTAAGCTGTCTGTCCTGACTTGTGGGTGTGGGATGGTGAGAGGCTGCAGTCCTGCCCTTGGCAATGACGCCAGTCCTGGGAGGCCATTTAGCAATGCAAACTCTATATACATACCACTCAGTCCAGGGAAACTCTGATGGTGGTGAAGCTGAAACTTAAGGGAACTTGGACTTGGCCTCGAATGGGAAATATAATACAGCCTGTGCATAAATTGAAAATCATCTAATTCTGTATCCAAGTGTGCCTAGTCTCTAGAAATCCAGTTAAGTGATAGGGGTTTGAATGTTCAGAAAGGATGTAAGACTGAATGTGTATTCAAAGTTGCATCCAGATGGAATGTGGGCAAGACGCTAATTCAAGCTCACCTGAAAGGTGGGCGATATGTTAATTCAAAACCTACCTGGTACTCAGGCAAATACTTAACTAACAAAGAAAGTAGTTTTCTTTGATAAAAGCACCACTTGACTCCCCATCCTGTATAAAAGAAACTTGAATATCTTGTTCTAGGCTCTGGTTTGAAACAGAAAGCTCCCGAGTCTGGCCAGCCATCAATAAATCATTTTTCCTTCTCAAAATCATTCCTGAGTCCTGGCCTTTCTATATGCAAATAATTGAACCTCTCTCAACTTCTACAACAGGCAGGGTATTACCTTTATAAAAGGTTATCTTGCCCTTTAATGGCCTCGAACTTGTTGAGACCCATCCCATATTCATGGTTCATCCCTTATACTGGGTAGCCCACCATACATCATCTCTGGAGGGGCAAGGAGGGCTCGACTATAACCATTCCACACTGGCTCTGGGCATAGGTATTTATTTTCCCCACTCAGCCATCACTGGTGCTCTAAATTCCCAGTCTATTACTTGGCAGGCATCAAACTGTACTGTCTGGGACTCCAGACCGTAAGTCACATTTATTACTAATTATATGGGGTTAGTTACTTCTCGGGTTTGAAACATCATGGCTAGTAAGATTATTTTCACCTGTAACTTAAGGTCTGAATTTCTCCTTTGGTATTCTGATAGGACTAGGACAATACACAGCTCAATGCCCCACCCTCCCCCCCCAGTTATTGTTTTTTTCAGTGTGATCATTAAGGGATCTGGGCTGAAATTATTTTCCAAGACTCAGATGAAGTTGTTGGGTACTTATCATCTGGTTCAGGTACTGGTCCTTTCACTCAAGTGTAATGAGTCTAGCTTTTTCTGCCATTTGGACTGCTGTTTCAGTTGTCAGCAAGACTTGATAAGGTCCCTCCCAGGTCGGTTGGAGTTTGGACTCTTTCCACGACTTGATTAGGACCCAGCTGCCAGGTCGGTGTTGGTGTGTTGTAGAATTTGAGAGAGGTTCAATCATTTGTGGTTTTGAGAAGGAAAAATGGTTTATTGACAGCCGGCCAGACTTGGGAGCTTTCTGTTTCAAACCCGAGCCCCGAAAGATTTTTGAGTCCCTTTTATACAGAGAGGGAAGGCCAAATAGTTCTTTTGTTTCAGTTCTCAATAGACTTGAATTAGCATATATATCTTCCACATCTTAGGTAAGCTTTTAGCATGGACTTCATACATTCTAGATAAGCTTTTAGCACATTTGGTTTGCATTTTCCCTGAATATTTAAAGTTTATAGAGTTTGCATTTGCTAAACTGTTTCCTGGGACTGGAGTCATTGCATGGTCACCAAGGGCAGGACAGCAGCCTCTCACCATCCCACACCCACAAATCAGGACAGACAGCTTAGGTCAAGGTTATCTCCTAAGAGACAAAGAGCCTCCCACCCATAGCCCATATCAGGTGGACTGCGAATTCAAGAGGTGGAGTCTGAGCCAGCAAACCCCCATATCTGAGGGATGACAAAGTAGAAGACAGAGCCAGGGTATCATTTTGAAGAAAGAGATCCTTGGACTCAAAGGAGGGGAGTTCTCCAGGCTTCCCAGGGAAGGGCGGACCAGAAGGCATTTCATAAGGACAGATTCCCAGTTCCCTCCTAGGGGCAGTTCAGATTCTTAACAGGGCTGTAGGTAAACATTTAACCCATGGTAATCTGGTTTCTAAGACCAACTTAGAGAGACGTTTTTTAAGGTTTGGTTCATTCTTTCCACTTTCCCTGAGGATGCTGGTGCCAGGATGGAAGTTCCATGTGACACCTAGACCCTGTGTAATATCTTGCAACACTCTGGATGTAAAGTGACTACCATTGTCTGAATCTATGTTTTCTACTAACCCATATCAGGGAATGATTTGTTCAAGGATGATTTTTGAAGTCCCTGATGCTGTAGCTGAAGCAAGAGGGTCTGCTTCTACCCACCCTGTCAGGTGATCCACAATAACCAGAACATACTTTAGTCGACCTACAGGGGGCATTTCAGTGTAATCAACCTGAATGCTCTGGAATGGTCTGAGGCCAGGCTTCCTCCCTCCTGGCATTTGCTTTTTAAAAACTTTCTTATTAACTTTCTGACAGATTATACACCGTTCACTTATTTGTTTGGCTATAATATAAAGACCCACACACTAAAATCCTTGAGGACCAGGTCACACATGACTGTACTCTCCAGTGACTCCCTTGTGTAAAACCACTAGAACTTCCCTCATTATTTGCTTATTCAATATCTGCTGGCCATCTGGGAGGAGCCACTTCCCTTGGCTATCTAAGGTCACCTCCAGTTGTTCTAGTTCTTTTACTTCCTTTTCAGAGAATACAAGGATTCCAATTTCTTTGGGGATGGAGGGTATTAGGACCATCAGTTCCAGAGGGGAACAGAGGGAAGCCTCTTTGGCCTTCTCCTCAGCCAATCTGTGGCCTTTTGCTTCAAAAGTGTGACACTTCTGATGCCCATTTATATGCACCATGGATATTTCCCTTGGTAAGAGCAGACTGGCTAACACTTGTTTTACCAGTTCCACATGGACTAATTCCTTCCCTCTGATATTGATCAATCCCCTTTCTTCCCAAAATTTTTCAAAGATGTGGACCACGCCAAAGGCATATTTAGAATCTGTGTAGACTACTATCTTTTTCCTCTAACAATTTAAGGGCTTGATTTAATGCATACAGCTCACAAGTTTGAGCTGACCAATCATTGGGCAGTCAGCCAGCTTCTTTCACCTCACAAGTTAGCCCATCAACAATAGCATAGCCATTGTGCCTTTTTCCTTCCAGGACCCTAAAAGACCCATCGATGAGCAATTTTCCCCCTGAATGTAAGGGAAGGTCCCCTAGGTCAGGCTGGACTCGGGTTTGGTATTCAATTAAGTCTAAACAATCATGTTCAGGAGTTTCGACCTGGTTGGGACCTTTACAAAGGAAAGAAGCTGGGTTCAGACTATGATCAATTGTCATATTAAATCATCTTTTTCCATTAGAATCACCTCATATTTCAGAATTTGGTAATCTGTTAGCCACCTTCCTGCTTTTTGAGACAAAATAGTCCTGACCTGATGAGGGGTGCTAGCAACTAAGGCCCCTCCAAAGGTCAGTTTCCTGCTTTCTTCCACTAAGAGAGCAGGTGCTGCCATGGGCTGAACACACCTTGGCCATCCCCTGGAGACAGTGTCCAGGATTCTGGAAAGGAAGGCCATGGGCGTCCTTTGGCCTCCCCAGATCTGGGTTAAGACACACAAGGCTGTCCCCTTATCTACTGTCACAAACAGATGGAAAGGTTTTTCAAGGGAGGGGAGGGCTAGAACAGGGGCTTGCACCAATGCCTGCTTGAGCCCCTCTAAGGCCTTTACTTCCTCCTCCTTCCATTCTAACTTGTCAGGCTCCTCCTCTAACAGTTTTTGGTATAACCCTTTGGTTTGGGATGCATAAGAATCTATCCATAATCTACAATATCCCACCAATCCCAAAAAATCTTCTTAGTTCTCTTTTTGTCCAGGGAAGGGGTATTCAGTAATGGCCTGAATTCTTTCTGGATTTATCTTCCTCTTTCCCTCACTAATGACATGACCTAGGTATTTGACTTCCTTTCTACAAATTGTAGCTTACTTTTTGACACTTTTAGCTCTTGATCCCTCAGGAAATTCAATAAGCTCTTTGTTATTCAGACCACTATTTGCCTTTTTTCACCTGATAATAGCATATCATCCACATATTGTAAATGGGAAATTTCAGATGGGACTGCAAATTTCTCCAATACTTTGTTCTTCAGTTCCCACCCAAATTTCTCCAGTTCCCACCCAAAGAGGTTGAGGGATTCTGTGAAGCCTTGAGGTAAAACTGTCCCCCTATATTGCTGTTTTCTTCCTGTAGAGGGATCCTCTCACTCAAAGGCAAACAAGACCTTACTCTCTGGATCAAGGGGACAGGCCCAAAAGGCATCCTTTAGATCTATTACACTAAACCATTTATGATGGCAGGAGATCTTACTAAGGAGAGTGTATGGATTTGGGACTAATGGCTGTTGAACCTGAATGATTTGATTAATGGCCCTTAGATTCTGTACCAACATCCAACTACTGTCCAATTTCTGAATGGGCAAGGTAGGAGAACTGAAGGGGGACATACAGGGCTCTGAGAGTCCATCCCAAAGGAGGCCTTCGATGATGGGTTGAAGTTTCTACCTCCCCTGAAGGGGAATGGGATATTGTCTTCAACAAATAATTACCCCTTCCTTTTTCAATTTGATTTTAATAGGGGGTACCTGCAAATCCCCTCTATTCCCTTCTCTTACCCACACTTCCTCTCTGATATCTTTTTCATCTTCTTCAGTGAGCATGGCTAAGACTACTTCTATCTGTCCATCCCTTACTTCCAAATCCAAATCTATGAATACTATTAAGTCCCTTCCCAACAAATTACTTCTGGCTTCTGGGCTGTACAACAAAGGGCTTACAATTTGATTGTCTGCCCAACAAATATTAGTAGGAGAAAGAATGGGGACCTCAAATCCTTCTCCTTTTACCCCTGAGACTGTAAGGGAATTGCCAGAGAGTTTGCTTTCTCTGGGAAGATAAATCACAGATATTGGGGTTGCACCAGTGTGCAGCAGAAATGTAATTTCTCCCTGATATAGGCCCAGTCTTAGATTTACTAAAGGCTCCTGGTGGGTTCCTCAGACCCCCCTAATCCTCAGAATTCATGAGGGGGATTACCTGGCTTTCTTACTCTCTTTCTTTAAACTCTAAACTTGGGCATTCCCTTTTGAAATGACCAGGCCTCCTACAGTGATAGCACCCCGCAGAGCCTTGCATTTTCCTAGTCTCCTTATCTAAATAAGCCCATTTTGCATCTTTATCTTTCCTCTGCCAGTTGCCTCCCAGACTCATCTCCAGTCTTTTCCTAACCATTTGATAAACTGTGCTTATCATAACTTTTACTTTCTGTTTTTGCTTTTCCTCCTCTCTCCTTACAAACACTTTCTGGGACTCTGTCAATAACTCTTCCAATGACTTATCCATCCATCCTTCTATTTTCTGGATCTTCTTTCTGAATGTCAGGCCAAGACCCTTTCACATAGCTGACTCTTAACATTCTCTGAGCCACAGGATCATCAGGGTCCATCCCTGAATATTTCCTCACTTGGTCCTTCAATCATTGCAGGTAAGCAGAGGGAGTTTCATCCTTCTCCTGGGCTACTTCAAAGGCCTCATTCAAGTTTTGAGATGTGGGTATGGCCATTTGATTCCCTGTAGAATGAGATCTCTAAGATCTTTCATTTGTGCTCCATTCCCCAGGTCATTATTATCCCAATTAGGGTCTGTGTTTGGGAACTTCTCTTCTGCTGCCATTACCCACTGTCCAGGTGGATGCTGCCTTTCCCACTCCTTCATAGCTGCCCTCCACACCATTCCTCGTTCTTCTCCCATAAAGAGGAGATTCAGTATGGACATAAGTTCAGGCCATGTGTATAAACTAGGACTGAGGAATTGATCTATTTGCTCAGCCAGCCCCACTGGATCTTCCATTAGTGATTTCATCTTCTTTTTGAAGTTCCTTACTTCAGTACTTGTCAGTGGGGCATTTACATAGCCAATTTCCCCTGCCCCCATTGGTACTTCTCTCAGTGGATACAAAGGCTCAATGGAGTTTTGTTCTTTCACTCTCTTCTCAGATGCTCTGGGGAATAGAAAATTTTTTATATCTTTCTTACACTGTTTCAAGTCTTTCCTCAGCTGTTGGTGGGTTGTAACTGGTGGGGCTGTTGGCCCCGCTGGATTCTCCAGTTCTCCATGGCTTACAATGGATTCTACTGGACCCTCCAAGTCTAATGGCCCCTCTCCTGGGAGGGGAGGGGGAACATAAGGAGGAGGGAGATTAGACAGGGGGTCCCAGGGTTTAGTTTCAACAGCTTTTGCTTCTGCAGCCTTAGTTTCTGAGACTTAGTTTCTGCAAGCTTAGTATTGGGGTCTAGATTTTCAGCTTTCATAGGATAGAATGTGGCCCCATTTCCCTTTAATCAGCACATGGCATAGTCAGACTGTTCTTTGGAGAAGGGTGTTTTTCCATTAACATGCAGTACAAGGTCAGCACAAAGCCAATCCTCATTTGCCCCGTATTTTGGCCAAAATATGTCAGGCAGTAAAATACTTTCCTTGGTCCAGATACAACAGTAGTATTTAATCATTTTATTCTTATCTTTTCCCTTGGTCGGATCACTATTGGTCCAATGCCTTAACATCCTCCCTAATGGACTATCTGGAGGAATGTCTCCAGGGGATCCTACAGATACCCCCTTCCCCTTTTTCCCAGTTGACTGACTGCCTCTATTTCCCATTCTGTATCTTGTCTGGGTCTCTTTCTCTTGAATCTTTTGCTTTGTCTGTCTCCGGCTCTTTCCCTCACAGGAGAAAGGGAATGCGAATTGGGACACTGCACGCACTATGTGCAGTATATCACACATCTCATGCATGCACAGTGAGCCTCAGACTCATCAGAATTCCCGACCACAAAGGTAATACTTAATAGCCTTTGTTCTTACCTTGGTCCATGCATGGAGTCACCTGGTCAACAAGAGGCAGATTTTCCATTCCTTTTTTTTCATCCACAATCAGCAGATCTAAGCATCTGTTCCCAGGCCTCTTGGTTGCCAGAGGTGAGGCCCCCGCTGGTGGAGTCCAAGACACTTAAACAGGGGAGAGTGCCTCACTGTCGTCCACTCTGGCGATCCACTCTCTGAAGCTTCAGAATTCCGGATGAGCCCCCAAAGCTGTAAGAAAGAAATCTTCTGGAAGAAAATAAGGCTCCCCCAATTGTGAAAAAGATTTTTCTCAATCTTGCAAGAAGGGGCACACAACCAGAAAATGTGACTGGTGCCCCGAACAAAGAAAAATGACACAATTATATCTCTAAGCCTAGCACACAAGTCCTTCCTCTGTTTCTCCATAGATTGGGTACTTCAGAGGTTACAGCCTATCTGAGAAGATCTAACTCTCCCGTGCAAAAGTTGTGATTAACTGCTACCCCCATCACATTCCAACCATTTTAGTTTTTACCCGCTGCCCTTTGCCTAATAAGGAGTGGAATTTAGTGCTGAATTGGTATTGACTTAGTTCTTTCTTGGTCATCTTTTTTACTGCCTATAGGACTGGCTTAAGCTGTTTTCCTTTGTTCCTGCTTAACCCAAGAGTGGGAGACTGAGGCAGTAGGCTGCCAGATTACATTAATTAATATTTTCTTCCTTTATGTGAAAACCAAACTAATCTTCATTTCTTACAATAAGGCAGAAATCTTCAAATAGATATCAGACTGTGATATTCAAACCAGATTCATGCTTACTGCTGATGAACTCCATTTAATCTAAAATGACAATGGCTCTCCTACTATTTGTTGATTGGTGGCTATAAGATGCTGGGAACAATGGAATGACCAATTTGATATGTAACCATCAAAAGCAGAATATTCAGTTTGAGCAAAGTTTGAGGAGCAGATATAGAGGAAGAAAATCTGAATTCCAAGTATACTCTAAGGCAATTTTATTTCATATTAAACTTCTAAGAACTCTGAGATTTTGTGTCTCAGTTTACCAGGATGCTATGACAAATACCACACAGTGGATTGGTTTAGACAATTGAATTGTTCTGGAGTTTAGAAGGCTTGCCTCTACCTGGGGTCCATAGCATTCTGGCAGGCTGGGAATTTTTAAGTTCTTTGGCTTTCACATCACATGATGTTCTCTCCTTTCTTTTCCATGTTCTCTTGACTTCCACCCTCTCCCTGTGGCCTTCTCTTTCTAAGACCTCCAGCAACCTGGATTAGGTTTCACCCCCATTCAACTGGGTCACACCCTAACTAAAAATAACATCTTTAAGAGGTCCTATTTAAAATGGGTTCACACCCACAGGAATGTGGTTAAGATGAACATGTCTAAACTGGGGTATATAATTCAACTCCCCACACTTTGGTCTGATTTAAGATGGGGAAATTAAGCTCAGAGAGAATGAATGACTCATCCAAGGCCACACAACTCACTAGGTTATGAGAAAGCTGGGATGTGAACATGTGTTTATCTTCCTAAGCCCACATTTTTCCAGCTTAGCACTCTACTTTTCCTGTTAAAGGTGGAGTCAGCCACACATAGAAGAGTTTTCTTCATGCATACTCTGTCTTATGGCCATTATTCATTAAGTTCTTCTTCAATCTATGTGCACATACTTGGCTCCTCACAAGAATAAGAACAAAGTCAGACTGAACTTCAGTATCTTGAAAGGAAGCAGACAAGACTCAGTAACTCCAATAGTTGGGATTGACACAGGATGAATCTTTTTTATTTCTTTAAAATCAACTGTTGTGGGAATGGATGTGTTTCAAGCCATTGAATGCCTGCTTCCCACAAGGAGGTCCTGGGTTTGGTTTCTGGTGCCTCTTAGAAAAAAAAAAAAAGAAAAAAAAACAAGAAAAACAAATGGAAAAAACCAACTTGGGGAGCTGATGTGGCTCAGTGATTGAGTGCTGGTTTCCCACATATGAGGTCTCAGGTTCAATCCCCAGGCACTGGTACCTAAAAACAAAATAAAACAAAAAGCTGTTGTATGTCCTGAAGTCCTGATTTCCATCCATATTATTATATAGTGGAAGATGACTTAGCTGGGGTTTTCCCAGAGTTTTAGATATCTAACTCACAAACAGAATAATGATCCTCAAAATTTGTTTACTGATTAAGGTCTGAAATGTAAACTGAAATTTAGTAAAGAAATAACTGAATTAGGATCTGGGGGGAAATTACTCACACGAAATAAGAGAGCCAGATGGATATATTTTTAATAAGTGAACTAGAGGACGAAGTAGGGGGAAAAAATTTGCCCAGAGGCATGAGAATGTGGGAAGAATGCATCCCTATAACTTTTTTTAGGCTCTAGGTGTGTGGTTGAAGGGGATGAAGGGGTAGAAGTGATTCCTCCCTTTTAGAAGTCATAAGGTTAGCTTGCTTCTCCATGAGTTTGAGGTCTGAATTTATACTGCCCGTGGATACAGAAACACTCATGCCAAGAAATTAACATAAACATTTATCCTAGGTTGGTGACATGCCCAGAACTTATAAACAAAACTGCTTTTGGAGGGATGATAGTACAACACAAGCCACAGTGGATTCACAGAGAGAAAAAAAAACCTTACTAATTTTCATACCTCACTTTATAAAATGCAAAACAAATGAGGCAATGCTCTACCAAGAGTGCAAACAGAATTAGAACTTTAAGAAGTTAAAAAATGAGGATGACTATCTGAAGTAGAGCATAAAATATACATATTTAAAATGATCAGAAATGTAAAGGAAGGAACTGGTACCTTAGGAAAAGATTAAAATACCATGAAAAATAAGTTGTCAGAATTAAAAAAAAATAGAATTTCTAGAAATGAGAAATATATAATCTTTCAGATTAAAAAACCAATGGATGGATTAAATAGTAAATTAGATACACATAGAATATTTAATAAACCTAAAGAGAGAAATGAGGAAATTATACATTATACAGTTCAAAGAGATAAATAAAAGAAAACTATAAAAGAGAAGTTAAGAGACATGGAGGATAGAATGAGAGGATCCTTTAAACATCAGGAATGCTGAAAGATGGGAATAGTAAGAATAGACGTAAAGAAATATTCAAAGAGATAAGGATAGGATTTTCTATAATCCTCAGATTCATGAAGTGAATTATAAAGCACATCGTGAGGAGACAAAGTAAGATAAATAAAATGGCCATTAGCACAGTACCGTGTAATTGCAGAACATCAACAACAAAGAAAACATCTTGGAGACAATCAAAGAGAAATGACAAAATACACACCAAAATACAATCACTAGTTTTACAACAATCTCCTCAACAGTTATTATATAGGCCAGAAGACCCTGGGAACATACTGGTAAGCTTCTGAGGGAAAACTACCGTTAAATTAAAATTTTAATGAAATTAAGCTAAAATAATTAATCCAGGATTTTTGGCTTTCTGATTGACTTCCTGAAAATGAGAAAATGCATGAAACTTGTGTCTGCTTTGATGTATTTCAGTGGAAAACAACAACAAGCTCTGAAACCACCTCTGCAAAGCTTATTTTCTGTCCCTGGGGGTAGCTGTTACTTCTGCCTGCTATTCAGCTTGGGGAGGTGGCAATATGCTAGAGGAAGAGGTACTAAACCAAAGGTCAGGATATCCTTCAGGCAAATCATCTAGCCTCTCTGTAACTGTTTCCTTTCCCAGGAAATAAAGAGTTTGAGAGTAGGGATAGAAGACACAACACAAGCTTTGGTGTCCGACTTTGCCAGGATAAGTATAAAGCCTGGCTCCCCCCTGCCTTGCTGCCAGGTCTGTACGTCCAAAAAATAAATGTTGAAAGAAGTTATTTAGTTTCCTTGGGCCTCAGGTACTTAGTCTGAAATACGGGGTGGCAATTCCTGGCTCAGGTGGTTGTGGGGAGGATCGCTGTGACACTTCAGGTGATTTGATGACTACTGTACTCAACACAGAGCAAGCAGGAAATCAGCGACACCTGGCGCTCTCAGTCTCTTAAGGTCCCTTGTAATTCCAACATACTCAGAATTCATGATTTGATTTCTGTCAGAGTAAAGCAATTTGGGGACCTGTGGGAATTAAGTATTTTATATCGCAGTTCCACGACTCTTTCCTTGACACATACATCGCAGCAAACTTAAACTCATTCAATTAAACATGAGATAGAAGGTTCGTGTGTTTTTTGGAAGCTTTTACTTTACATTCAAGACACTAGATGCAAAGGCTGACCCCTTGTGGCAGCGCGTAAGATTACAGGCTGTGACCTTTCACCAGGACTTTGAAAGCAGTTTGAGTAACTGCTGGGGACACGCAGACCCCGAATTGAGGCTGCGCCGAGAGGGAGCGGGGTGGGAGCGGGGCTCCACGCGTTAAAACATCTGATCCTAGTGCGGGGCTGCTCTTTCTCAGTAGCGGCACCTTACGCCTATCTGGATTATAAAAGTAGCCTCTGAAAACCAAAAGCGCAGCGCTCAAGCTTCCAGTCACGAGTAGCGCCCTCCTACTCTCTGCGAAGCTATACGGTAAAAGTTAGATGAGCTTTCGTGCTTTGTTCTTACAATAGCCCTGTGAAAATGCCATATGCCTGTTTAGTGATTTTTTTTTTTTTTTTTTTTTTTTGGTCAAAAAGGAGCCCAGGGAGCGGATGTAGCTCAATCGGTTGAACTCTTGATTCCCACGTACAAGGTCCCAGGTTGGATCTGGGTACCTTGGTACAAAACTAACAAGAAGTAAATGAAAAAACCAACTTGGAGAAGCTCATGTGGCTCAGCTTCCCACAAAAGAGGTTCTGGGTTCAATCCCTGCCCCGTATCTAAAAAAGAAAAAAGAAAAAAAAATCCAGCAGAGCAGGTGTGTCGCAGAGGCTCGGTGAGTGCTTCACAGGGACCCATTAACCAGGTTCCAGGTTCAATACCCAGTGCCTCCTTAAAAAAAAAAAAGTTCAAACATTTGGCCCAAAATAAAATACAAAAATTATAACAAAGTAATGCCACAAATATCCTGTTCCATTGCAAAAATTCGTAGCAGAAATCAAAAGGAAGAGATAGTTTAATTCAGGCTTCAAATGGGGCAGTGGAGTTTTCTCAGCAGTCTCTTGGCACGGCTTCCCGTTTGCTATTGAAGTCTCACAGCGGATAGGTCAAGTTCTCTATACGCAGGAACTGAGGTGGAGTTTGGGGTGCAAGATGTTGGTTAGGGATCAACGTCTGGCAAGGGAGGAAGACAGAGGAAGCAGGTCTGGTGGAGGGAGAAGTCTAACAGCAGGTGAAGGGCCGAGAAGTCCTCCATTCACCCAACAGGATGCTCTGGAAAGGGCCTTGCGCAGCCAGTGTCCTGGCAGTCTCTCTGCAGGTGCGCAGCCCCTGAAGGAGCCGGGCAGGTCCTTCCTTGAAGGGAAATTGGCAGGGGGATGGGGGCCAGGAGCCAGTGTCCACCACCCTGTCGCTTACTGCCAAGGGGGCAAAGAGCCTCAGTCCATTCCCACCTTTATTTACTTACTTTTAGCATTTTTATTGTATTGTCTTGAAGATACATAGATCACAAAAATTGTTACATTAAAAAATACAAGAGATTCCCACATACCTCCCCCACCCCCATCATCAACCTCTTTCATCATTGTGGCACATTCATTGCATTTGGTGAACACATTTTGGAGCACTGCTGCTGCACCTCATGGAGTATGCTTTACATCGTAGTTCACACTCTCCCCCAGTCCATTCAGTGGGTTATGGCAGGATATAGAATGTCCTGCATCTGTCCCTGCAATATCATTCAGGACAACTCCAAGTCCCAAAAATGCCCCCACATCACACCTCTTCTTCCCTCTCTCTGCCCTCAACAACTACCGTGACCACTTTCTCCACATCAATGCTACACTTTCTTCCATTACTCGTCACAACAGTTCTATAGTAGAGTACTCTAATCCATATTTTATTCCCATCTTTAATAGACAACCCTCACGCTGATGCCCACATGTAACTTCACTGCTGTGCCAGTCATATTGTGCTGGGAAGCCCTTCCTGTTCCCTGCTGTCTTTGTCTCCTACCAATCCACCAACATCGGTGTCATCCTTGCTTACACAATTTTCCCTCCTGCGCTAGTCTTGGCAAAAGCTACCCTTTTCCCAAGCAGTGCTAGCCTGTATTACCAAATGGTTTACCAATATATACTTCAACTTGTATTATATTACATTAATTATTCTGCCTTGTATTTGAAAAATATGTATGTCCTGTCTTCATAACTGCATTATAAGTCAGGAATTGCAAGAGTTCCACCTTGCCCGTGCATGCTATTCATTTCTAACTGGCTGTGGGGAGGAGAGGTGTGTTGAGAAGGATTCAGAATTTGAATCCAAGCTCA
This sequence comes from Dasypus novemcinctus, assembly GCF_030445035.2. NCBI lineage: Eukaryota > Metazoa > Chordata > Mammalia > Cingulata > Dasypodidae > Dasypus > Dasypus novemcinctus. Next base: position 20,026,850 of record NC_080686.1, read on the forward strand.
GTGAGTAGAACCACCACTGATGACCCTTGCAGACACACCAGGGAGAGGGGTGATATCCATTTCTTTTTTTAAAAATTAATTAATTAATTTCTCTCCCACCCCTACCCCGGTTGTCTGTTCTCTGTGTCTATTTGCTGCATCATCTTCTTTGTCCGCTTCTGTTGCTGTCAGCGGCACAGGAATCTGTGTTTCTTTTTGTTGCATCATCTTGCTGTGTCAGCTCTCCGTGTGTGCGGTGCCATTCCTGGGCAGGCTGTGCTTTCTTTTGCGCGGGGCGGCTCTCCTTACAGGGCGCACTCCTTGCATGTGGGGCTCCCCTACGCGGGGGACATCCCTGTGTAGCAGGGCACTCCTTGCGCTCATCAGCACTGCCCATGGGCCAGCTCCACACGGGTCAGGAGGCCCGGGATTTGAACCGCGGACCCCCCATGTGGTAGATGGATGCCCTAACTACTGGGCCAAGTCCGCCGCCAACATCCATTTCAATGTTTGCTTTCCAACCCTGTCTCAACTCTCCATGGTAACATATAAATAAAAAGATATTTCATGTAGTACCTTGATCTTTAAATTTATCTTTATGCCAGTACCACACTTCTTGACTACTGTAGCTTTGTAGTAAGTATGAAATCAGGAAATGTGGGGCCTCCAACTGTTCTTATTGTTCAGGCTTGTTTTGGCTATCCTAGTCCCTTGTAATGCCATATGAATTTTAGGATCAGCTTGTAAAAATGGTAGTTGGAATTTTGTTAGAGATTGCTCTGAATCTGTAGATCAGTTTTTGGGAATATTGCCATCTTAACAGTATTTCAGTCCACGAACACAGGCTGTCTTTCCATTTATTTAGCTCTTTAGTTTCTTTCCAAAGTGGAAAAGCAGTGTTTTGTGGAGTGTACAGGTATTAAATTTCTTTGGTTACATTTATTACATTTATTCCTAACTATTTTATTCTTTTCAATGTTATTATACATGGAATTTTTCACCTAATTTCGTTTTTGTATTGTTCCTTGCCAGTGTATAGAAATGCAACTGATTTTTATATATTGAGCTTGTTTCTACAACTTTGCTGAACTTACTTATTAGCTCTAATTTTTGTGTGTGCATGTGGATTCTTTAGAGTATTCTATCTATAAGAGCATGTCATCTGCAAATAGAAATATTTAAATTCTTCCTTTCCAAACCAGATGTCTTCTCTTTCTTTTCCTTGTCTAATTGCCCTGGCTAGAGTTTCCCATACAATGTTGAATAGAATTGACGGGAGCGGACATTCCAGTCGTGTTCCTGATCCTAGGAGAATACTTTCTGCCTTTCAGTATTAAATATGATGTTAGCTGTGAGTTTTTTGTAGGTATCTTTTATCAGATTGAGGAAGTTCCCTTTTATTCCTAGTTTTCTGAGAGTTTTATCTTGAAAGAAAGTTGAACTTTTTCAAATGCATTTTTTTGCTTCTCTTGATGATTGCTTTTTTCCCTTTATTTTATTAATATGGTGTATTACGTTGATTGGATTTTATATTCCTGGAATAAATCCCTTGTGGTCATGGCTTAAAATTTGTTTGATATAATGCTGAATTATGTTTACCAATATTTTGTTGAGGATTTTTGCTTCTATATTCATAAGTGATATTGGTCTGAATTTTTATTTTCTTGTGATGTGTTTGGTTTGGGATCAAGATAATACTGGCCTCATAGCTTGAGACAGAAAGTGTTCTCCTCTTTTACTTTTTGGAAGAATTTGTGAGGAATTGGTATTAATTTTTCTTTTTGCATTTGGTCTAGATTACAAGTGGAGCCATATGGTCCTTGGCTTTCCTTTGTGTGAAGTTTTTTTCCTTCTTCTTCTTCTTCTTTTTTTTTTTTTGTTAGTACTCAATCTCTTTACTGAATCTTACAGAGATAAATAATTTGTCCAGCTTGTAAGTGGTAGAACTGGAAGGCAAACCCAAAAGATTCTCACTCTAAAACGTGTCCTAAGTCGCTATTGACTAAAAAAATATATATTTATTTATAGATGTATTCTTACTTTCAGGATAAATCATTCAAGTTTAAACACTTTATAAATTACAGAAAATACAAAGAAAATAAAAATGATCCCTAACGGCTTTTTGAAGTGTTATATTTTCTTTCAGTATTTTTTCAAAGTATTATCTCCTTATATGTAAATGTATCACATATAAAACATGATTGTAATCATACTTTTCACACAGTTTCTTTTTCTTTTTTCATTCAGTGCTGTCTTGTGTGTGAGTTCCCATTCACTAGTAATTCTTCAGAAGCATAACTTTAAATTATTGCCTAACATTCCACAGTGTAATTTATTTAATCACAATGGCTTTTTGCATTTTTCCTGTTTGATACTTAGGTTATTTTATTTTATTTTAATTTTTTTCTCTAATAAATAATGGCCATTGAGACATCTATGACTTTTTCCCCCAAATATATTTCTAGAAGTGGAATACTGGTCAAAGAGTGAGAACAATTTAAAGATTCTTGATCTGCTTTGTCAGCTAAAACGTTTTACCAATTTATATTTCTGCCTGGATTATATGAATTTTTGTCTATATCCTCTCTAACATTATTGTCTCATAAATATTTTCTAATTTGTTAGATTAAAAATATATATATTTTTCGGATAAGATATTCAAAATGGGCTACTTTTCTGGGAGAATCATAGAGGGTGCAAACGTGTGTTTTCCAGGACACAAAACCCTGACACTAACACCTTTCCCCCTTCAGCTGCTTCAGCCTTCCCAAATAAGAAATTCTATCCAGTTAAACTCTGTATTCCATGCTGGAAATAAAATAGCATGGAGGCCCAGATTTAGGATGGAGTCATGCAGCTGTCCAGGAAGTCCTTGACATTTGCATGAATTCCCATCCTAATACTAAAATGTAAAATTGCTAAGGGCAGTCAGTTCAGCTCATTGCATATTCCAAGTAAATAGTTACTAGTGGATTTTAACATAGAAAAATATGCTATATTAGACAGTTAATAATATCAACATTAATTGATCTTAAAAGAATCTGTAAGCCATAATAGAGACTAGAAAAGACCTGAAACAACTACCCTAAGAGAGATCCAGCTTTCCTTATATCTAATTACACTGAACATAAATATTAAAAACCGAAAATCTCCAGAAGTAGCAAAATAATTTTCATCAGTCTTTTCACATCTTCCACATCTTTCCTCCTTCACCCTCCAAAACTTAAACAAACAAAGGCGATGGGCACTAGTACTCTAAACAGATAGCACACTTGTTTGCTCTCTACTCTGACCCACGAGCAAGCACAATCCCGAGTACAAAAATGAGCAAGATACTTCCAACAGAGCAAAAGATAGCAGAACAATGACCTGGCAAATCCACAAGCTTAGCCAGCAGCCCTGGGATCATTGAGATCTGGCTGGAATGAAATGGAAAAGAGCAAATCTGTACACAAATTAAACCACCTGTCATTAGAACCATTTTGAAAAGGCGTGGCAAGATACTGATGGCTTCCTTGCAGAATGACCATTTCAGAGATTGAAAGGGTGCAGGGGAGAGCAACACAGGGATTCTAAGCATGGGCTCCTCAAATAATAACCCCTCTCTACTGCTCTGCAAATGGTTTAAACTTTCTCAAATGATGGTGATGGACCAGGCCTTCCAGTGATGGAGGAGATTGCCCAAGGCCACCTATTTGTGTGAGCTGCAGGAATCAGAAGTGGGAGTCTCAATGACCATTTTTTTTTTAATGAAATCACTTAAAAATACTACCATCAGTAGGTATTGATGCTACACTGGGAGAAATCTTAAGAAACTTCACAAAGATGTTAGAGATGAAACATAATCTTGATTTGAGAGCCAATGAACCCTGCCACTTGCTGATAAGGCAGGTCACACACTTAATACTGGTTTGGTTTTCTTAGCTGTACCGTCTAGGAAAATAAATTAGGCATGAGTCAGAGATAATTTTATGTGAAAGGGCTTCAAATTGATGATTATTATAACCACAGTGTTTTGGTGGGGTAGATATCCAATCCCTCTTTAGTGGATGGGAAGGACTTGAACGTAAGTAATATCTCAGATTGATATGCAGTGGGAAGTTTGAGCAAAAACAAATTTCATAAATTCAGTCTCCTTTGCAGTGGGGTAGATATCTTTGAGGTAGAGCCATTTTTTTTTAATAAGATTTATTTATTTATTTCTCCACCCCTCCCCCATTGTCTGCTCTCTCTGTCCATTTGCTGTGTGTTCTTCTGTGTCCGCTTGTATTCTCATCAGGTGGCACTGGGGAGCTGTGTCTCTTTTTGTTGCGTCATCTTGCTGCATCAGCTCTCTGTGTGTGTAGCACCACTCCTGGGCAGGCTGCAGTTTTGTGCAGGGCAGCTCTCCTTGTGCAGGGGCCACTCCTTGCGTGGGGGCCACCCTTACGTGGGGGCATCCTTGTGTGGGCTAGCACTCCTTGTGCGCAGCAGTACTGTGCATGGGCCAGCTCATCACACGAGCCAGGAGGCCCTGGGTATCGAACCCTTGGACCTCCTATATGGTAGACAGATGTTCTATCTGTTAAGCCACATCCGCTTCCCTGTAGACCCATTTTGTTCCTGCTAAAACTCAAGAAAGTCTATCTAGTCCCTTCTTACCATCTGTGGTGGTTTGAGGCTGTATGTGTCTCAATAAAGCATACTCTTAAATCTAATCCATTCCTGTGGGTGTGGTCCCATTTTAAGTAGGATCTTTTGATGGGACTACTTCAGTTAGTGTGTGAGCCACCTCCTTCAGGATGGATCTTAATGCTCTTGCTGGAGTCCTTTATAAATGGAATGAATACAAACAGAGAAAGCCACAGAAGCAAGAAACTGAAAGTAATGAAGCTGGGAAGAAAAAGGAGAGACCAGCAGATACCACCATGTGCCTTTGTCAAGTGGCAGAGGAGTCAAGGATCTCCAACAGCCAGTCTTTGGGAAGAAAGCATCACTTTGATAAAGCCTCGATCTGTACATTTTTCTTAAATTCTAAGCTAATAAATTCTCATTGTTAAGTCAACCAATTTCAGCAGCCTAGGAAACTAAGGCACCTTCAGAGAAGGTTTTCAAAGAGAGAAGTGGAGCCAGAGAAAGTGAGAGAAAGAGAGAGAGAGAGATAGAAGGGGAGATCCATTCCCAGAATAGCAGCAGGTAGTTATTTTGCAGAACATACTTTAGAAGACACCTCTATGAAGCAGCAAATTATCTAGCACTAGAGAAACACAGTCAATGAGGTAAGGGGTGAACCTTGCCCAATTTTCAATTTAATTTTTGAGATTCCTCTGCAATTAGTGTTACTATCTAAGTGGACCTGTCCTTTCAAACATGGATAGGCACAGCCCTTGGAATAGCAATGGGTATAGAAGAAAGTCAGTAAAGATGTGGACTGATGAGCATCCAGATAGAATCAGAATGTAGAAAAAAGCCACGATTGATAAAGGGCTCTCCCTACCTCTTTGGTGAGGAGATGTTGTAAGTTAACACTAAAACCTCAGTGAATACTATTGGTAGTTTATTATATTATTATAGGTGAATGTATATATGGAAATATATGTAATTATAGATGTAGAAATATAGCAATAGATGCATAAGTTAATGCGATAGAGAACCCTTCCAGCTGATTCGTGACCTCACCCTCATGGCCACCTCATTATGATTTCGCACTCATGGCCACCTCATTAAATAATTAATTAATCCAACACTTATTGAGCATTTACTGTGTCCTCATCTCTCTGTTTGCTACCCAAAGATTAGTAAGTAGAGCCTTGTCTTCAAGAAATTCAGCATCTTGTGGAAAACAGGCATTAAACTAAATAGCCATCTTCATCCCTATCACCATTACTGTCATATACAACTGATTCTAGAGAGATTTCACCCATCTTGCGCTCTGGTTTGGTCCCCATGAAGGACATAGGAATCTTCATCCATCATCTACTGTTTTTCAGCAAGCTCTAAAACCTTGATAGATCTAGCTACTCGATATATACCCCAAAGTTGCATGTCTCCTAGTTAGTTAAGTATAAAATGAGCATGACTGAGTCCGTTCTTTCTGCAAAGATCAACCGGCCTGCTGGAATGTAATAGGTCTGCTTGTAGGACAAAAAGAACAACAAAAAATGAGCCTATGGCTATCCAAGATGGTTAATTGGATTTAGTGAGGGAAATTGTGAATAAATTTTAAAACCCAAAAGAAACATGTTGGTTGCTGTATAATTAGCAATCATGAGCCAGCCATAGCTTTTAATTATATTACTTGGACTGTAACAGGGCAATAAATTCAGGACAGCTTGGATTTGGCCTCAAAAACCTGGCATAATGCATGCAAATTATGACTGCCCAGTTTTCTTCCATTTTGTTATGGCAGCTGAATTGCCCTTCAGCAAATCAATCTGTCTCTCAGGTTTACACATATTGAGCTAAAGTAGAGGAAACAGGGAAAACCAGCAGCCAGCCCCTCTCAGTTCGTGTGACCTCACTGTTGGTTAACCCTTCCTTTGAACAGCCATCACCTTCACCACCCCATCTGCTCTGAGCTGAAGGAAGAAAGGACAATCACATAATCCACTCCAGGCTCCTAATTTTGCCAGATCGCAGTGGTCTTTAACCATATGCCGCACATTATTAGAGAACAGATCTTTCTACTTGCATGACAAGCTGTGGTTTCCGGGGTTCTGGACGGTGCTCTAGGGACACCTCCAGTTAGAGCACTGAGCAACCTCTGGAGTACAAGCTTTGGCTCTGTCAACACCAGGTTCAAATCGAAGGCCCTCTACTCTGGGCAAGTTGGTGTCCCTGAACTTTAGTCCTTGCATCTGTAAACTGGAGGTTTTAAATCTTCTCTACAGAGTTGGATAAAGGTGCGGGAGAGTGTGGGCTGGCGGTGGGATCAGCCTGAGACCAAAGCCGGCTGCCCCACTTATTTACTGATTGCTGGACTGCGGGCAATTACTTGCTCTATGCTTCACTTTCCTTGTTTTTAAAACAGTAATACTTACAGAGCACCTCAATTGAGGGGTCTTCTGGCAATTAAATCAGTTAAGAAAGACCAGCCCTTGTCAAGTAAGTGACTGTGTGAAGTGTCAGCAATTTTTTTTTTTAACCTTTTGGTGAAGATTAAATAAGATGAATTAATTTGAGCAACTAGAACAGAGCTCAACACATAGAAAGCCCTCAAAGATGGTGGCAGTTATTATTTTATTACTAGTCCTTTAAATGCCCTTTTACATGAACTATTACATTCTGACCTACAGAGATTTATTTGTCCCTTGACAACTGGGTAACTTTTAGCTGCCTAACTTTCACTACCCTGAATGCCGATTATGAACCATTATTTGAACCTAGCATAATGGTGTTTGGGGTTGAATTTTTTTTTCCTTCTGTTGGTTGAGGTTCGAACCCAGCAGGCAGTAACATTCCAAAGAATTTTTGTGACCCCCAAGTGTGACTGTGGACTTTCGAGAATGGGAAATGTGCTGGCAAAATGAGAAAGTCTGTGTCGCAGGCGCAGGTACCTCTTTGAAGTTTGCAAAGGTGAAGCCGACAGACATGTTGATGTTTTTGATGTGTGTGTGTGTTTACTGAATTACTCTAGACATGCTGGCCTCTTAGTTCTTTGTTCAGATTGGAGGGAAATCTGAGGGCTTCACACTGAGGGCTAAGGAAAACATCACACCTTTTTTTTTCTACAAGCTGAAGAGGATTTGGAGAGAAAGGAAATTTATAAGATCCTCTTATATGATTTGCTTGCTCTTAACGATGTGCCAAATCACAGATCCTAATGGGATTTCCAGAATTAAACATCTAGTTATTTCCCTCTGTTACTGCAGTGGCCTTGCCAATGAATACATTCAATGTGTAAAATAACAAAAAATTAAATTCAACACTATCACAATGTAATGCCTCCCCAAGTTTAACAAGATTTTGGAGAGGGAAGCTGGGGTGGGTAATAAAATCTTATTAACCCAGATAAGTACAATACACCTTAATTCCATATCTCTTTGTTTTTGTTGTATGTGATTTCAAAACATAAGCTCCTTAAATAGAATTTCCTATGTCTACCTTATGATATCTCGATGTTGAAATATAAACTCAATTTCCTTTTGTTCTAGTTTCAGAAAAGCAACTTGTCATTTTCTGCTTAATAACCATGGATTTTTCTGACATCTATGATTAGACATGGTGATTTTTCTTCCAGATCCTTAAGAAGAGACTTTTCTAAGAGCCAAGAGTCCTTCCTTTCTGTCCACCGATTAACCTTTCAGACATCTGGGCTGATCACAATATCAGTAATGACCTCTGTATGGAGTAAAGATTGTTGCTAAGCCTTGGAGTAAGGACCACCGCTCCCCTCCCCACCACCATTCAGTGGGCCACGTAGACCTCCCCCCCAGCATCTCTGCATGGGCCAGTCTTAGAAATGGGCAATCGAGCACCTTTTGTGTCCAAGAAAAATGATACTGATGCAAGGTGAGGCAAACACATAGTGATGACAACAGATTGATACCAATAATGACACTCTCTCAACTTGAGGTAGTGGGAAAAACAAAGATGCTGGAATTAAGTAGAGCCAAGTCCGTATCCCAGCTCGTTATCTTTAGCAGGTGACCTAATTTCCTAAATTTTGCTTTCTTGTCTGTACGAAAGGGGCAATAATACCTCATCAAAATATTATGAAAATTAAGTGACTCAGTGTATGTAAATTGCCTCATAGTTCTCTTCACATTAAATTAAGTAGTAAAAGAATCAATCAGCTGCTTTCCTTTTTTACTGGTTCTTCTGAGTGCCCTTCATGGAACTTACTCTGTTGCCCGCTCACCGTGGATTGAATTTGAGTTCAAAAACAGTAGTAAGCAGAGTGGAGTTTGCATTCATCATGATTCAACGGCCACCAAATGACCAAAACATCAAAACACTCAGATGACAGATACACCCTACATTATATCCCAAGTAGTCATTGCCATTAGAGAAGAGGGGTTGGTGATCAAACTGATCATTCTGATATAGTTGAAGTTCATGGCTCACAGATTGCTTCCATTTAAGTCATTCAAACATGTAGGCATGTGGAACAGAGGTATCCAAACTACAGTCAAGTATCTCCATCTGGAAAGTACTTAAGAGTCTGTTTCAGGAAGTGGCTGTCGCTCAAACAATTGGGCTCCCATCTCTACCATATAGGAGGTCCAGGGTTTGATTCTTGGGGCCTCCTGGTGAAGGCAAGTTGGCCCACACAGCAAGCTGTCCCAAGCAGAGAGTTGGCCCACACAGAGTGCGTGTGTGGAGAGCTGGTGTAGCAAGATGACGAAACAAAAAGTGACACAGAGGAGATGCAATAAGAGACACAGCAGACCAGGGAGCTGAGGTGGCACAAAAGGCTGAGTGCCTCTCTCCTGCTCCTGGAAGGTCCCAGGATCAGTTCCCAATGCTGCCTAAAGAGAAGATAAGGAGACAGAGAAGAACACACAGTGAGTGGGCACAGAAAGTAGACAGTGAGTACAAGAACAATGGGGGGGGGGGGGAGGGGGACAGAGAAGGGGGGAAGGAGAAACAAATAAATCTTTGAAAAAAAAAAGAGTCCATTTCATGTGTCCACTCAATCTGAGATTGATTGAATAAAGCTCTACCATCTATGTACTACTTATATTTCAAATTGCTGCCAAAACATACCATGTGCATGAAGAGATTTCAACACGAGCATGTAAAAAGCAATAGCATTCTACTTGTAACAACTAACTAGAAAACACAGTAAAAGCAAATCATTATATTCCCATTATCAGCAAACAAACAAACAAACCCACAAATGGTCTCTAGGAATAAATCCAATAAAATATTTGTAAGAACATTATAGAGCAAATTGCAAAGTATTATTGAAAGACGTAGAAGAAGAACTGAATACTTGTGAATTATAATATATTTGTAGGTAAAAAGACTACATTGCAAAGACATCAATTTTCTCCAAATCAATCTATAAATTTAATACAAAGCCATTCAAAAAAAACACAGCAGTCTTTTTGTGTGTAAATATTTACAAGTTGATCCTAAAATTCACATGGAAGAATAAAGAGCCAAGAGTATTTAAGACATTTTAAAGAAGAACAAGGTCTCGGGGTTTTCTATATTAGATAAGACTAATTGTAAAGTTAAAGCAATCAGGATGGTGTGAGACAGACTTACAGAACAAGAGAGTCTGGAAATAAACTCATGCATCTAGGAAAACAAAGTCAGTAGGGAAAGGAGGGACTGTTTGATAAATGGTTCTAGAATCATTGCTTATCCATATAGAAAAAAAGGAGTAGATTGCTTTATTACTCTAGATGCAAACATAAATTCTAGAAGTATTAAAGGCCTAAAATTCTAGATGTACTGGAAAAAATGTATTACAGAAGGGAAAGTTTTCTTAAATGACACGTACTTAAATAAAAACTTTACTAGTTAAAATTTCTGTTCAACAAATTACACCATAAATAACTTTAAAGCAAGCTACAGACTGGAGAATACGTTTGAAAAACATAACTGGCTGAGATTGATTTTCGAAATTTATAAAGAATGTTGTGTGATAATCATGCACAGAAAAATCACCCATATGAATGGACAGCTTACAGAAGGGAAACCTGAACATACTGCAAACATGTGATAATGTCACCATCCACCAAGTAATTGCAAGTTAGAACAATCAGCTACAATTAGATATCCCTCAGGTTGACAAAAAGCTAAAAGGTTCATGATGTCCAGTTTTGTGGAGTGTGTGGAGAAAAGTGCACTTATACACTGCTTTTGGTCATGTAAACAGGTACAACCTAATTGGAGCAAAATTTGGTGCTACAGAGTAAGATTAAAAAATGCTCAAATCTTTAGATTGGAAATTATGTTTGTAGGAATACATTATCAGGAAAATCTCTTACATGTGCTCAAGGAGACATGCACGTAAGTGTCTGTGGCAGCATTGTTTTTAATACTGAGCAAATGGAAACAATCTGTGTACATTAAAGAAGATTAGATAATTAAATAGTGGCTTATTCAAGAGATGAAATACTATACCAGACTTAATGAACTAGAGCAGTAAATATCAACATGAATAAGTTTCCAAAAAATGACATTGAGTGAAAAAAGCACATTAAAATACATTTTTTAAAAAGAAAAACTCTAAAAATACTGCATTCTAGGAAGCAACTGAGCTCCTGCCAACCACATGGGAGTCCCAGGTTTGGTGCCTGGTGTCTCCTAAAGAAGACGAGCAAGAAAGTGAGCTGGTGTAATGGGCAGGCACAGCGAGCTGAAGCAACAAGATGATGCAACAAGAGACATGAGGAAAACACTATGAGAGACACAGCAAATCAGGGAGTGGAGGTGGCTCAGGTGATTAGGTGCCTCCCTCCCACATCAGAGGTCCTGGGTTCAGTTCCTGATGCCTCCTGAAAAGAAGACCAGCACACAACAAGCAGACACAGCAAATGCAAACAATGAGGGGTGAGGAGGAATAAATGAAATAAATCTTAAAAATAATACTGTGTGCTGTTTACAGATACACACACTTTTAGAATAATGTAAAATTATTTATGGTATAATAAATTCTGAATTGAAAAAGATGACAACTCTGGAAGGAAAAGATGAGTAATAGCAAATATGGCAAATAACTTGTAAAAATATATTAAGATGTGATCAAGTTAGTGTTCACATTTGTTTTAGATTACAGATATCTTTTTTCAGTCCTAGAATTTTCTTTTTTTTTCTGTTTCCATATTCTTCTGAAATTCCCCATGTATTTGCCCTTGTCATTACCTTTTCTTCTAGATTCTCTTATATTTATCTTCACTTTTTTAAAGACTTTGTCTGATCATTTCAATATCTAGGTTGCCTGTCCATCCATCTGTTTCTAGTGACTGGCTTTTTTTAATCTTGGTTTTGCACCATATTTTCCTGCTTCTTCACAAGTCTAGTAAATTTTTATTGAATACCACACATTATAGAAAGTCTGAATTTTGATACTTCTGAAGAATGTGGAGTTTTATTATAATGAAATTAAATTACTGGTTTATATTATTCAATTTTTAAAAAACACAGGTCTTTGGATTAATGGTTAGTTATAGAGCTGGTGAAGGAAAATTTTAAACTCAGCCTTCAACATCTTGCAGTATTAGAAAGTAAAAAAATGCTAAGACAAGGTGTATGTGTGTGGTGGAGTGGAAGTGGAGCTTTCGGAAAGGACCCAGGAGCCAATGTTAAGGAGATTTTCAAGGCCAAATTTGGAACAATTTGGGCAACAAAACAAATAATGATAGTATTGGATTATAACTCATAGAATAAAATAAGAATCCATGAGCCCATACTAATATAAGTAAATAATTGAATAAATAAATACATGGAAAGAAAGAGAAAGCTCTTTACAGAAGAATTACAGTAGTAAATGTAAAGAAGAAGGGAAATAAAAAATTACCATTAGTCAAACATCACAGTAATAGTTGCTGCAGGCAAGAGCCACCAATGGACACTAAAATTAGCATTTGAAGAGAAATAGAATATTGCATAGTCTCAAAGTATCTCTCACCAAATACTCAAAGCTCAAAGAAGTAACTTGACGTGGAGAAATCCTGCAGGCCCTTCCTTAACCAAGTGATCAGATTAACAGTATGAGGAATAGAACATATTGATATCATTTATTTCCTGCTCAATATGATGTGATGAGAATAGCACAGCATCACTTTTGTGCCATTCTCCCATAAAATGCATAATTTCAATCTAATCATAACAAAACATCAGACAAACCCCAAATGAGGAACATTTTGCAAAATAACTGATTAGTCCTTATGGAAAATTTCAAGGTCAAAAAAGACAAGGAAAGAACAAGGAGGTGTCATGAACTGGACAAGACTAAGGAGACACAACTTAATGCATTGTGGGATTCTAGATTGTGTTCTGAAAGAGAAAAGGACATTAGTGGGAAACCTGGTAAATTCCAATAAGGTCCAGTTTGTATTTTAATTAATTGTATCATACTAATGTTAATTTTCTGGTTTTCATATATGAGTATAGATGATGCCAGCATTAGGGGAAGGTAGGTGAAGTACGTAGGGGAACTTGAATATTTTGCAACTTTTCTATAAGCCTAAAATGGTTTCATAATATAAAGTAAAAAATTGCTGATACATCACTTGATTATGTGGAGTATTAATTTACATTGTGTTAGGGTGGGTTTATTCTGGTTTTACCACTAGTTTTAAGGTTTTAGTCCTTTGTCTTGGCATTAATTAGCATGAGTGTTTTCCAAGATGTGATTGAATCATAGGTATAAAATAATAAACATGTCCTTACTCCTAATAAGTGGCCTTTTTGAAGTTTCAGTGAAAGTTTGAGGTGTTGATTAGGATTCTGTGACTTGGTGGGACTTAAAACTCCAAACTTTCTCCCCAGCATCCATGGGATCCTTGTATTCTCTTTTTTTTTTTGAGGTACCAGTCCAGGGATTGAACCCAGGACCTCATATGTGGGAAGCCAGCCCTCAACCACTGAGTCACATTGACTCCCGAGATCCTTATATTCTCACCTCATACACGCAGTTCAAACTCAGCAAAAGATTTCAAGGGAATTTGTTTGCAGATATTGGGGTTCTCCCCTCTGCAGTTCTCTCTTTTCTGAGATTTCCTGCCTCTTCTCACTGCTCTGACAATGCTGAATTCTGACCTGACTGCAGCCTTCTCTGACACCTGCTTTTGGCTTGAGTTTATTCCCCATGGACCATGTGAGCTGGTGTGTCTCATCCAGAGTCTACCTTCTTTTGGTTGCCCTCTAATGCTTTCGCATAGTTGTCTTTTTATATTATCTCCAGAGTTTATCATTGTTATTGAATGGAGGGGAAGTTTCATATAAGAAAACAGAGCATGATAATTTTTAATGCTGAATTACTTTTGTACTTTAAAATATTTAAAAATAGAATTATATTTTTGATGGCAGTAGGTCTTAAAGGTTTTGACAGCCCTCATAGATCTCCCAGAGCAAAATATACGATGACTTTAACATTTCTTTGGCCCTTCCATTTTCCTACCAGCATCCTTTCCATGATGTACAGATTCCTACCTCTTGCTTCTAGATACTTCTCTAGGTTTCAGTTGACTATTAATTTATTTGGTACTTTCTTCTGTCCCCAACATATAGAAAACACTCAACAAATAGTTATTGAAAGAGGATGAATGAATAAAGGAAGGAAGAAAGGTAGGATCCCTGGACACAGGACTCTCAACTTGGCAAACCCAAAACTTACTTAAAATAACAAGTGCAATTAGATAACATTTCATTTTGAGCTTCTGTCACTAGTCAGGGAATATGGTAGTTACTCTATAATCTTCTGATACTTGCTGTTCCCCTTTGCAGTTCATTTCTTTACTTATTCTCTCTGGTCTCTCACAATATGCTACTTCTTCCCTCTAAGAGGCCTTGATTACTTTATGTAAAAGAGCACCCCCTCTTCACTGTGGACAATTCTCTTGACCAGAGCACTGGAGCGTGCTCCTTTGCCACAAGAGCCTCTATCAGAAGGACAGCTAGGGAAGGCTATTCAGAAACATCCTCAAGGTCAAGGGGATCATAGTGGGAATCAAGTTAGACCAAGGAACTGCTCCTCTTGAAGGCACAAAGAAACCACTATTCAAGGGCTCGGCAGCATCTCTGAGTGCTGTTCTCATACAAGAATGATGGTGCTGACTTGGGGAGGTGGCATGCTGTGCTAAGGATTGCCGACCAGCGTTCAGCCAACCTTGGTATCCAGGAGAACACTTACACCCTGGCCTGCTACGCCAGCATCTGCCTGCAGAATGGATCGGTGCCCACTGTTGAACCAGAGGTCATTCCCAATGGAGACCATGGCATGGAACATCGCCAATATGTTACTGAGAAGGTCCTGGCTGTTGTCTGCAAGGCCTTGAATGATGATCCTGTTTGTCTGGAAGACACCCTGCCAAAGCCCAACCTGATGACCGCTGGACATGCCTGCGCCAAGACGCACACTCCAGGGCAAGTGGCTATGGCCACTGACGCAGCTCTTCACCGCACCATTCCTGCTGCTGTTCCTGGCATCTGCTTTTCGTCTAGTGGCATGAGTGAAGAGGATGCCACCTCAACCTCAGTGCTATCAACTTTTGCCCTCTACCAAGACCCTGGAAACTAAGTGTCTCATATGGATGGGCCCTGTAGCCAGTGCACTTGCTGTCTGGATTCACAAGGCTGCAAACAAGAAGGCAGGCTGCAAACAAGAACCCAGGAGGCTTTATGAAGTGGGCTGTGGCTAACTGCCAGGCAGCCAGAGGACAGTGTGTGCCCAAGGGCTCTGCTGGGGCAGCCTCCACCCAGTCGCTCTTCACTGCCAGCTGCAGCTACGAGGACCTCGCTCCAGTCAGCCTTGCTCTAGCTCTTCTGGGTGTCTTAGCAGAAGCTGAAGAGGAGTGACTTTTGACCAACCCTGGAAATTAGACAAAATAAATGGGAACAACTGGACACACATTACCTGTTAAATTCTTAAACAGAAGGAAAAAAAATAAATTAATATATCAGTACAAATATCAAGGATCTGACAAATTTCCACAAGATGGTTTTCTTGTAAGACTTCTGGCTCCCACCCCCCTAAGTAGTCAGTCACCTAAAGAAAAGAGTAGATTTTAAAATGAAATCTCCTCTCCATCCAAATCACAACCACGGAAGGAAACCTGTTAAAGGAAAAAGAGCACCCCCTTGTCTCTCACATTCTTATCTTCTGTTTTATTTTTTCTTCTTATTAGTTATTATTAACCTTTATATTATATTAAATGTCATGTTATATATTATATTATATATTATAATCATAATATATTGTTTTGTTATATTACATTTCTTATATTACAACTATACCTTACCTTGTACTGCATTATACTATTTGTGATCTCTTCCTAGAATATAAGCAGCGTAATGGCAAGAACTTTGAATTTTTCCACTGCTATATTTCAAGCATCTGGAACAGTACCTGGCAATCATCAGAGGTCAATAAACATGAATATATTAATCCTCCCAATAATCCTGAAGGATTTTTTTAATGTTTTTTTTTTATTTTATTTTAGAAGATACTGGAGATTGAACCAGGGACTTTGTATATGTGATGCAGGTGCTCAACCACAGAGCTACACCCACACCACAGTGAAGTTGCTAGATTTTTTGTTTGTTTGTTTGTTTCTCTTCCCTCCCCCCACCCCCACACTCCAGTTGTCTGTTCTTTGTGTCTATTTGCTGCATGTTCTTCTTTGTCCATGGCACGGGAATCTGTGTTTCTTTTTGTTGCGTCATCTTGTAGTGTCAGCTCTCCGTGTGTGCAGCGCCATTCCTGGGCAGGCTGCACTTTCTTTCGTGCTGGGCGGCTCTCTTACGGGGTGCACTCCTTGTGCGTGGGGCTCCCCTACTGGGGGGACACCCCTGCGCGGCACGGCACTCCTTGCGCGCATCAGCACTGCGCATGGGCCAGCTCCACACGGGTCAAGGAGGCCCGGGGTTTGAACCGTGGACCTCCCATGTGGTAGGCAGACACCCTGTCCATTGGGCCAAGTCCGCTTCCCTGAAGTTGCTGGTTTTATCCTCGTTGAACAAGGAACAAAACTAAAGATGAGGAAAATAAAACAAATTAGTCAAAGTCATAAAACAAGTGACAGACCCAGGAATAAAGCTTAGCTCCTCTGACTCCAAACCCATTGCTGTTTTGAGAATTGGTAGAAAGTGAAGGCAAGGGTCAGATGTTCAGTTGGGATGAGGAGGGGTGAGAGGGGATGACAGTGTAGAGAGGAGATTTGCCCAGTGCCTCTTCAACATGCCCTGGAGTACCTGCTTTTTGAGGGTAACTGGACTTGCCTTGTTTCTAGCTGTGTTTTATGTTAGATGCATCTGGGTATCATGGTCCTCAACTGGAAAATGGAGTTAGGTTAACCCACTACTTTGAGGGTGAGTTTTTGGAATTTGTTTGTCAAGTTTCTAGATTCTGAAAATGAAATATTTAAGAAAAATTCCTGAAGAGGCTAGGAACTAAATGAGATCAGCTTATCTGTGCTCATTTTTGTTACTCAGAATTGCAGAAATAGAACTGACCCACTTAGGGGAGGTTTTTCTCTGAATATCTGTCTGCTCTGTTATTGACTGCTGGAAAGACCAACCTTGAGAGGACATTTGGAAAGCAGTTCTAAATAATTTCATTGGAAAGACCACCATAAGTAAAATGCAGTGCATTTCACATCTTAACCGAGTGAACTGGGCACAGAAGAGATTTCCTTTCAAAGGCATTTGAAGAAATTGCTCAGGAAATATAATCTATGAAGACATTTTTCTAAAATCTGTTTATATCATCAAAGTTTCCAAATTATCTGTGGATAATGGGCATTTTTAAATTCTGCAGTTAGAGGGGACATGTGCAATGCAATTTGATTTCACTTTGTTATTGCATACAGTACAAATGTACTGAAAAAGATACGTTTGATAGGCTGAAATGGGTCTGCTTTGGGTTGTGTAACTTAACTTGCTGATATCTTGCCTCAACCAAGAAAGCAATATGAGGAAGAATAAAACCAGGGGCAAGTTTTCCCCTCCCCCTACTTACAAATAGGAACATTGTATGACTTGAGTAATGATACTTTAAGATATTTCCTTCAAAATCCAAGCAATCTGATGCTGCCACCGAGCTTCAGAAATTGCTTTCCCAACTTCTCACAGCTCTTGCCATTTTGCAACTCAAAGTAAAGTGGTTAAATAGTTTACATTGTGAGGAACAGGTTCCTTTTTCTGAGGGTTCTCAAAATCTGTGGTCTTAGCCGCAAGCCAGATGTCACTTCCATTCAGTTATTTTGCAAAGTTTTCCCCTTAAATCACAGAAAGGAATAAGCAAAATGTGAAAAATAGCCTAGTCTCCCCATGTCTCCTTTAGGTAGAGCCAGCGGTAGGGGAGGGGACACAAACGGAACCCTTCCCCACTTCACCTAGATGAGGATGTCACCAAACGCCCAAAGGGACCAGACCCACGTGAGCAGGAGCAAATCCGCCCCCTGGGCCTGCAGCAGAGTGATGGGGGCATAAAGGCAGCAGCTGCTACTCATGTTGGGCTGAGTGCTCTCATTCTAGAAATTGGGCTCTCTGTTGCTAGATTTAGAGTAGCTAGTAATTAGAATTTTCATTTGAAACCTCCAGCTTTTCAGATGTCAGCAACTAACTAAAAGTTTAAAATGGGCCACCAAACACAGCAGCTCAGCCACTGAATGATAAAATCTGAAGGAAACTCAACATTTCATATGTCAACCTAGTTGGTGAACCCCTTGTCCCAAGAACCCCCGAAGGGTCACTGGCTATTGAAATGTTTGTAAAAGAACATGTATCTCATACCTACTCTCAAGATGTTTTCTGGCTACTTCTTTTATGACCCTCCATGCTAGGTCCACCAGAACCACCACCAGGAGCTCCTGGATCTTCAGCCACCTTGAAGGGTGGCTGCTATTTCTAGGGAACAGGGGCACAGGCAAAATGCGAGCTGGCCACACAAAACTTAGTATTGTCTCTTCTTTGTTCTTCCTCATTGTTAGAACACAAATCATAAGGCACTGAATTGTGCTGGAGAGGGGGAACTAAATCAAGGAGCAAAGACTACAGAAAGATTTTCCTTCTTTTTGCAAACTATCTATTTTGTATTTTATATGAAGATCTTCATGGTTCAAAGAACAATACATCAAAAAAGTTAAATGGATCAGAGGACAAACTTGCTGTCCTGTCTGTTCTATCCTCAGTGAAACTTCCTGTGACAGTTTGAAGCTGTTGTGGACCCCAGAAAATAAATAATGTCCTCAGGGTTAATCTATTCCTGTGTGTGTAAACCCATTGTAGGTGGGAAGTTTTTGATTAAACTGCTTCAGTTAAGGGCCTTTGATTAGATTGTGTGACCCAGGGTGGGTCTTAATCCTCTTACTGGAGCCCTTCATAAAGGAGGAGTAAAAAGCCACAGGTACAGAAGAAAGCTGCAGAGACAGAGAGGAATCCAGAAGCTGAGAGGAAGCCACTTTGGCCAGAAGTCGAAAATAATGAGACCCAGAGGAGAGCGGGTAGATGAAGAAGGCATCTCCTGAAGATGCTTCAATTTGGACACTTTCATGTAAGCTTTTAACCTAATCAGTCCCCACTGTAAAAGCCAACCTATATCTGGTATATTGTTCCTGGCAGCTTTTATGAAACTAAAACACCACATTATCCACAATTTGACAGTGTGACTCCAGTTCAGGGATACCCTATCATTTCTTTCATAACCTCCAACACCCAGGCAAACCATGAAAGGTAAGTAGTGACCCCAGCTGATGCTCCCATGATATCTGCATTACTCTGACTCGTTACTATCCAGGCCAGGTATAGGGAGAAGGAATAACAGAACTGAGTGGTGCTGATGGAGTGTGGTAGGGTAGTTATTCAGCTTTTGAAACACAATTCCAAGTGAGCGCCAAGTTCCAGGTTAGGTGTCCATGCTCCAGCTCAGGCTTCTTTGAAGAAGATGTGCTTCTTTATCCTTCAGGGTTATCCAGAAGATAGGTATAAAATCAAGCACACATATCTGCACACACATGTAAGGATAAACAATATTTCTTTGGGACACATTAAGAAGAAAATCATTTTCCTGATTGTGATATAGTCTGCCCAGCTAGCCTCCCCCATGACAAAGGTGGTGGTCCATTACAGGGAACAGGGTGACTCCATTTTTATTCTTTTTCCAGTTCCTTCTAGATCTCTTGTAGACTGAAAAACAGAATTCATTAAATGTCACCTACACATTAACCCCTTAATGTCCATCATCTTACTGGAAAAGTGCCAAAGGAGTCTCCAAAATTTTCTTTTCTTTACTTTTCATATTCTCTGAAAGGGGTTTCCATAACCTTTCCACACAGAGAAAGGTCATTTTTAAGTGATCCCTAGGGGTTGCAGATGGGGTGGGTCACTTGTGAGTTTCTTTACTCTAAAAAAGCTTAATACTAACTCTCCACCAATAGGAAAAGAATCAAGATGAGTGGGGTTTTAGTTTCCTAAGCTGCTCAAGCAAATAGCATGAAATGGGTTGACTTAAACAATGGGAATTTATTGGCTTGCAGTTTTGAGGCTAAAAGAAGGTGCAAGTCAAGGCATCATCAAGATGATGCTTTCTCCCTGAAGACAGTGGCATTCTGGAGCTGGCTACCGGTGGTCCTGGGGTTCTGAGCTTGTCACACGGCAAGGCACATGGCGGCACCTCCTGGTCTTTCCCTTCTCTTTTGGGTTCAGCTTCTTATTTCCTGAGGCTTTCCTTCTGAATTTCATTCTGCTTATTAAAAACTTCAATATTAGGATTAAGAACCATTCCAGTTCAGTTGGGCCACACCTTAACTGAAGGAACCTCATCGAAAGATGCTATTTACAATTGGTTCACATCCACAGGAATGGATTAAATTTAAGAACATGTTTTTCTGGTGTAAATACAGCTTCCAATCACCACAAGTGGGAATTCTGACATTTTTGTTTGCATTCTTGATTTTTTCCAATGAGTTTAAGGACCTGAAAAAAAATTTTTAGCATTAATAATTTGATAATTTGTGAAAACTATAGGTATAATTTTTCTTTGGCTTAAGATAAACTGCATTATAATAAACATAGATAAATTCTGTAGCAACGAAGAAAAAATAGAACATGATTTCTTTTCACAAATGAATTATTTTATCTCTTCAGCCAATGGGAATTATTACTCAATAGGCCTTTCACTTTCCAAATTTGGACTTTATACATTTATGGAGATATTTCCCAAGGAAAGAGCAGTTTTGTTTTTACAAATTTCACAATTCTTCTTTTGGGATAATTGGAAAGAAAACAATATTTCCTAAACTGATTAATTATGACTCAGTGATATCTCAATATTTTTTGGCACTGATACATTATATATACTGTGGCTAGTAAAGAGAAAGGCTGGGTGTTGTGATCAGAAACCTAGTATGAATTCCAGATCTGCTCTTACTGGCAGGGTGAACTTGGACAATTCATTTGATGCAGCAGGTTGTGCAGCTTGACTTCTCTAAGCTTCAATTTACTGAAAAGTGCTATTTAAACACTGAATGCAGCAATATCTGTGATATACATAAACACACTGCTTAGAAATTAATAAATGCATTGTAAACATTACCTATTATTATTATTATTCAAAAGGTGGTGGTGGGGACAGATATTTTCAAGTGTTTGTTCACAACAGAAAATGGGGGCATTTCCTTATTGCTCTTTTTTTAAATCAAAAGTACTCTTTGGCACTTCTTAGAGAAATTACAGATGCAATGGTATCTTTAGTACCTAGCATTTTGTTCACTCAGTATTTTGTTTACTTGGAGAGCTAAAATTTCAAGTTTGGGCTTCAGGTAAAAAGAGAAGGCGTTACCACATAAATAAGCAAATATACTGAGATGTCTCACAGAAACCTTGGACAGGAAAGCAGGTATATTTTAAGAATACATGGCACATGGAGACATTAGCATTTACTCTACATCTTCATTCCTGCTTTTCCAAACATCACCATCATTGTCATCATCACCACCATTGAAAACACATTTATGCATGCTTTATTCTCCGTTCTTATATTCCACCTATCTTTCTTCACTTCTTTGATCTCCCAAGACAGGAAACATGGTATTACAGCATCTGAGCTTTACATATTATTTTCAGAATCCAAGCAGTTCTAAAATTCCTAGCAGACAATAATTGGTCTTCCTTGGGTCATGTATCCATCCCTGGACCAAGTAAGAGAACCAGGCTCACCCAGTCATATGGTCTTTTCTGCTTCACAGCCTGTATGGTTAGGTGCAAAGAGGTGGTAGAGTTCCAAGAAAAAGGCATGGGAGTTGTGAGCATTTGAAGCTATTGTGAATCCCAGAAAAGACCATGTTCTTGGAATTAATCCATTCCTGTGGGTATGAACTCTTTGGATTGAATTCAGTTGGTGGCTTCTGATTGGAGTACTTCAGTGAAGTGTGACCCAGGGTCAGTCTTGGCCCTCTTGCTGGAGCCTTTTATAAAAGGGAGAAACATGTACAGACACAGAAAAAGAGCACTGCCATTTTATCCTGTCATGTGAGAATCGACTTCAGGATCACCTGCAGCCTGCAGCAACAGATAGACAGAGAAACCCTGAGAGGCTGAGAGAGAGTGGTCAGAGGCCAGAATCAGTGGGTCAGCCTGCTGGTGCCCGGGAAGAGATGAGTTATATGCCTGACTGCCCACAGCTGAGCTTGGGGAGAAGCTAAGCCTGGAGGTGAAAGCAGAGATAGGCCACCATTTTGCCTTGCAGCATGGCAAGAGCTCAGGATCTGCCAGCATTCGACCTCTGGTGAGACAGCACTTCTGATGATACCTTTATTTAGACATTTTCACAGCCTTGGAACTGTAAGATTTTACTCTAAAAATTCCCGTTTAAAAAGTCAACTCATTTCTGGTATTTTGCATTGGCAGCCTGTGGCAAAGTAAAACAGGGGTACTGGACAGATAAAACAATAGGAGGCCACTGCACTTAGAAACTTGGGGAAAATATTTTTTTTAGATGTAACCTTAGGTGAACAAAGACTATTTTGATCACTGGGAAAATGCAGAATCTGTTCTCAAAGGCAATAGAACATATAAATATTCTAGGAGGAAGACTAATCACTGTGTTTGTTATTTTCTAAACAAAATGGGGGAAAAGAAGAGCTGCAGAGGCCTATTGCTCTGAGAAAATCTGTCTCATCATTTTGCATTACCAGAAGTTTCCAGCCTGGAATTGACAGAGGTTGACTAGATGCAAGAGTAGTTCCTCGGTGCTTTTATGTTGTCTTATGGTTCAAGTTTTAAAGGGTTAAACAAATATACCCAAAGTCCAGTTCTTATTTCCCTTGACCTTGTTGTACTCTATTGCTCTGTGCAGTGAAGAGATGTGAATTCAGTCAGAGTATTAGATCTGGAAAGATGTTATTTTGTTTAGAGGGTTTTAGGTATAGAATGTTCCAATATAGAAACTGTTTCATCAATTTTATGCAGTATTGAAGAAAATGAATACCGAATGTTATGCATTAAGCATAGTGCACATGCCTTCAAGATATTTTGCATACTCTTTCTGCCAGAATAATCAACTTTGATGAGAATTTGATCTTCCCGTTGTCATTTTCATTCTGAATCATTTCTTGCAGGAGGCATTTTGGTGCAGAAACCATTTATAAAAAGTGCCTCCTAAGCTCTAAAAAAGCATTGCAGTATGAATTGATGGAATGTCTCTGCCAGCTCTGAAAGACTTACCTGAGTTGTTATGTTCACATTGAATTTCTGAAGTTAAGTGGAGCTTCTTCTAAAGTCTGTATTTTCTGGGGGATGCATAGCTATTCTCTTTTCTGTTACACTTTCTGATATAATGCCACTATAACAATCCTAATGTCCTTGAAATTGTCAAGAATAAAAGAGATGGATGAAAGAATTTTGAAAATGTACTTCCCCATGTCTGGGTGAATTTTCTTTCTCAGATAAGAGCATGACCTAGCCTGGGAGTCAAACATACTTGGGTTTGAAATTCTGGCAGAGCCACTTACTAGCAGTCAGGTCTTGAACAAGTAACTCTTACTATTCCACCAGTAGATCTTCTTACATCTTTAATAGCTTCCACATATTTTTCACCTTCTGTGACACTTCCCATCACCATCGTGCCTGAAAAACAACTCTTTTCTGATAATATTTCCCCTGATCCCTTAAGAAAGGTTGATTTTTCTTTTCTCACATCCCAGTTACCTTAGATGTTGTCCTTCCTTTCCTCATCCCTAGTGCCATGTCCAAACAATTAGGTCTTCCTTTACTCTTGCACACAAAGAAAACAAAACAAAAAACCCTTCTTCTTTGAAGTTCCTACCTTTTGGTTTTATATGTTCCCTCTCATAAAAATAAAAAAACTGTGACCACATGCTTTCATTCGTTGAATACTTTGTCCCTAGTTGGCATTCATACTTTAGCTGTTTCATTCATAGACCATGTCACTTCCAATGACCTTCTTACAACTACACCTCAACCACTCACTTTTATAATTGTGTCTTGGCACCATCTCTGAAATATTGAATTAAAATTTCTCTATCATATGATTTCCTATCACTTTACCTCACATGCTCAAGTACTCTTACAGCAACAAATTTTCAAACTTTTTGAGAATTATAATCCATTAACTCCACAAGTTTCCATTTATTGACCTGCTTATCATTCTTTCTCTAGTTTACATTCTATGATTCATCATTATGATGACCCTTCTGCAGATATGTTCACTTCCTTTGCCTTTGTCTTACTCACCTGGTAAAATACTAATGTTGTGTGACCTCTGGTGAGACACCAGTTCCTCACACTCCCATTGCCTCTACCCAAGCAGCATAGGGTTGCTGAAGAAATCAAATAAGGCTGGTATTTCTATAAATGTATGATCACTAGCGTCAACTGGAATCTAAATCCATCAGTCATACATTTTTCCAGTATTCCATTCTTTTTACCCTATTCAAACTTCCAACACTTCTCCCCACTACTTTTTGGGGTGGCATTGCCCTTCATTTCACAGAGGAAATTAAAGCTTTCAGATGGCATTCTCCTCTTTTCCCATGATCACATCAACAAATCTACTTCCATGTCTCCTTTCAATTCTTCTATTCTCCTGACGTATGGAAGAAAATATTCCTCCTTCCTTAAGGCTGATGCTCCTCATGACCTCTGGATTCTAGCCCTGTTCATTTTCAAGGTTCTGTCTTCATCTGTAATCCTCTCTACTCTTAGTTTTCTTGTTCTTAACTTGAGCTTTTCTATAAAGATCTACATTTTCCAACTGAAATATCTATAAGGAGGAGTAACCACTTACACATTTTCTAACAATCTGAATTTAGAAGAAGAGAGCACTGTTGTTTTTTTATTTTTTTCTTCGAACTTCAAGATTCGTCTTGCCCACACAAAAATAAATGATAATTTTTCATGACTTGCGTTTATTCAGTCTTCCTAATGCATTCAATGTATTTTTAATAGAAACAACTCTTTCTCCCTGGTAATTATTGGCTTATGTGATATTTAAATATATTATATAATTTTATAAATTTTAACTGGAATACATATATTTGGGAATAAACACCATTGACATCATACAAATCAACTGGTGAGAGCATAAATGTATATCAGTCATTGATCATTAAAATATAAACACCTAGGATGATAATAATCTGTTTTCTTTCAAAGGGTAGGCAATATCTTCATGTTAAGAAATGTAGAGAATGTGCATTGAAAGGAGAAGCAAATATGATTGTAAGTGGATACAGCAAATGACTCATTTATTTCCATGGGTAAAATTTAAATTGATTTAACTTGTGTAATCATTGTAGGTCACTTATTTAATTCATATTTTTAAAAACTGATAACTTAATCAATAAAAATATCATTAAATTTATTATTTGCTTTAATTGTACATATAAACAGATATTAAAATTTAATCAAACTTTATGTATGTGTGTATTGTGTAGTTCCATGGATTTTTAAAAAGAATTCTTATTCTAGTAACATGTATATAATCTAAAATTCCCCCTTTTAACCAAATTCAAATATATAATTCAGTGCTATTAATTACATTCACAATTGTACTACCATCACCACCATCTACTACCAAAACTTTTCCATCAACCCCAAATAGAAACTCTGTATATTTTGAGCCTTAACTCCCTATTCCCTACCCCTTCTCCATCCCCCGGCAATCCATATTCTTGATTTTGACTCTGAGTTTGCTTATTCTAACTAGTTCATATTAGTGAGATCATACAATTATTTCACTCAACATGATGTCTTTAAGATTTATCCATGCTGTCGCATGTATCAGTATTCTTTCCTTTTAAAAGCTGGATAATATTCCCTTGTGTGTATATATCAAATTTTGTTTACCCATTCATTGGTTGATGGACACTTGGGTTGCTTCTATCTTTTGGTAATTTTGAGAATTGCTGTTCAAATATTTGAGTTCCTGCTTTTAATTTTTGGGGGTATATGTCTAGAAGTAAGATTGTAGGGTAATATGGTAATTCTATATCTAAGTTCCTGACAAAATGCCAAACTGTCTTCCACAGTGGCTGCACTATTTTACATTGCCACCAGTAATGAATGACTGTTCTTATTTTTCAAATTCCTCTCCAACACTTGTAATTTTCCATTAAAAAAAAATAGTAGCCATTCTAGTGGGTGTCTCCTGGTTTTGATTTGGATTTATCTAATGGCTAATGATGCTGAACATCTTTTCATGTGCTTTTTTGGCCATTTGTATTTTTTTTTTGGAACAATGTCTATTCAATACTTTTGTCCATTTTTAAATTGGGTTGCTTGCCTTTTTTTGTTTAATTGAAGGATTTCTTTATATAGTCTAAGTATTAAATCCTTATCAGATATGAGGCATCCAATATTTTTTCCATTGTGTAAATCATCATATGATATTTATGATAAAGTCCTTGGATGCAAAAAAGCTTTTAATTTTGACTAGGCTCCATTTATCCTTTTTTTTTTTTTTTTGCTAGTTGTGCTTGTGCTTGTGGTATAAATCTAAAAAACTATTACTTAACACAAAGTTCCATAGGAGTTTTACAGTTCTGGGTTTTATATTTATGTTTTTGGTGCATTTTGAATTGATTTTCATTTGTGATGTGAGTTAGGAGTCTACCATCATTCTTTTTTTAATAATTTTTTTTTTATTTTTTAAAAGATACTTAGATTATATATATGTTACACCAAAAATATAGGGATTCCTTATGCCCCACTCCCCACACCTCCCACATAAACAACGTTCTTCATTAATGTGGCACATTCATTGCAACTGATAGCATCTTCATTCTTTTACAAATGGATATCCAATTTTCCTAGCATCATTTGTTGAAGAGATTATTCTCCCTCAATTGAACAGTTTTTGCCTCTTGTCAAAGATCGTTTGTTCACAAATGTGAGGGCTGATTTCTGAATCTTCAATTGTACTCCACTTGTCTATGTCTGTCCTTGTGCCAGTGCCTTGCTGTTTTGATGGCTGTGACTTTGTAACAAGTTTTAAGACCAAGATGTGTGAGTCCTCCAACTCCATTCTTCCATTTCAAGATGGCTTTGGCTATTCACACATTTGGCTTACCACATAAATTTGATGATTGGCTTTTCCATTTCTGCAAAGGTTTTTGGGATTTTGATTCAGATTTAGTTGAATTTGTGAATTACATTGGGTAGAAAAGACATCTCAACACTATATAGTCTTCTAATCCATGAACATGAATTATCATTCCATTTATCTAGGTATTATTTAATTTGTTTTAGCAATGTTTTGCAGTTTTATATGTAGAAGTCCTTTACATCCAAGGTTTGATTTATTCTTGTATAATTGATTTATTTAGTTACTAAGGAAAATGGAAATTTTTTCTTGATTTCTTCTTCCGATTGTTCATTGCTAATGTATAGTAACACTACTGATTTTGAGGTTTTGATCTTGTACCAAGCCACTTTGCTGAATTAATTTTTTTTTTTTTTGCACTAGGAGCACTGTTGTGGATTTTCCAGGATTTTCTGTATATAAGTTCATGTCATCTGCAAATAGAAGTTTTATTTCCTTCTTTCCAATTTGGATGTCTTTTTTTTCTTTTTCTTGCCTTATTTCTCTGGCTAGAACTTCCAGTACAATGTTGAATAACAGTGATGATAGCGGGCATCCTTGCTTTGTTCCTGTTCTTAGAGGGAAAGCCATCAGTCTTTCACCATTGACTATGATGTTAGTTGTGGGTTTTTCATAAATGTCCTTTAACACGTTGAGAAGTTTTTTGCATTCCTGGTTTTCTAAGTGTTTTAGTCAAGAAAGGGTGCTGCTAAATCACATATTTGAATGTGTTTAAAGGGGTAAATTTTTAGATCACATATATGTTAATAGAATAAAAATTAAATAAAACACATAGAACTATACAAAACAGTGAACCCTATTGTAAATGATGAACTATAATAACACTCTTGCAAGGTATTAATAATAGGGTGGGATATTATTTACTGTTTATTTGTCTTTGTATATTTTAGGATAGGTGTGTTAACTCTGTATTTTATGCATTACTTTTCTGTAAACTACAACTTCTCTAATTAAAAAAGAAGGGATGCTGAATTTTGTCGAATGCCTTTTCTGCATCAATTGAGATGATCAGGTGGTATTTTTCCTTCATTCTGTTAATGTGATGTATTATATTGATTGATTTTCTTATGTTGAGACACCATTACATAACTGTGGATTTCTTTGGTCTTTGGAGTTTAGGATTGTTTTGTGGATTTTACTTACGAAATTGTTTAAGAAACCAGATGACGTATGAATAGCATATGGGTTATTTAATAGCATGGAGTCCCAAATATACTTCTGCTCTTGAACTCTTGTCTTTATCTTGATTTTGAGACCTTACTGACTCCATGCTCAAACAGATAGTCTTCTGCAAGGAACACTTACTTCTCTGAGTCAGCCCTCACTTCTTGGCTGAGTCTTTATCTTCCCTGAGAGTAAAGTCCTTAGGCAGATGAACTGAGAAAGAGTTGGTAGTTCCATATCTCTTTAATAACAACTTGGTCTTTGTTTGCCTTCATCACTTTTAGGGTAGGGATGTTAACCATATGTCCTTCAAGATGAGGGAAAATGACATTAGATGAAGAAGAGAATATGCTCTCCACTGTGGGCAGCCTACCCACTGATTACCCAGAGTTGTACATGGCAAAGCAGTGTGTAGATGAGAAGACACTTTCTGCCTGGCACTGATTCTGCTATGAGATTGTTAAGGACTTTCCTGGGTTGTAATAACATAGAATATTGAGAGAGGCTCACAGAAGCCATTATTTTTCCCTTTCCCTATTTTTTTTTTTTTTTTGAGATACTGGTGATTGAACTTGGGACCTTGTATGCAAAGCAGGTTCTCAACCACTGAGCTACACCTGCTCCACTCTTCCATTTCCTCTTAACTCTGTCTGTCTATGAACAGATCAATTGGAAATCAAGGGGAACTGTTTTGTCTTGAGGATGCTATGCAGTGTAGAATATTTAAAATGGCATATTCTGTTCTTAGGTTCACTTTCCTTGGCACTAGAATCTATTGATTTTAAGATTGGGGACTTTTCCAAATCTATCTATATATCTATCTATTATCTATCTATACAGTGTGTATGTGTGTACTTTCTTCCTTTAGGGGAATACATTCCCAAGATTGGGTGATAGAAGAATAGTAATTGAAAACCTTTATTGCCTGATATTGCCAAACTTGAACCCCAATTAAATAGCACACTTTTAAACAGTTAATGAGTAAAAGAAGAATTGACAAGGAAAAGTAGGAAATATCTTGAGGTGAGTGAAAATTAAAACACAACCTATCAAAATCCATGGAATACAGCAAAAGCAGTGCTGAGAGGCAAATTTATAGCTCTAATTGCTTACATTAAAAAACAAGAAAGCTCTCAAATCAGAGACCTAACATCACAATTGGAAGATGTAGAAAAAGAAGAGCAAACTAAACCCAAAGGAAGTACAGGGAAGGAAATTTAAAAATTAGAATGGAGATAAATGAAATAGAGAACAAAATATTAGAGAAAATCAACAAATCCAAAATTTGGTTCTTTGAAAAGATCAATAAAGTTGACAAACCTTTAGCTAGACAGACAAAGAAAAAATGAAATCAGAAATTATAAGAGGGATATTACTACCAATGCTACAGAAATAAAATAAAAAGGACAATTGATAACGGTAACTAACAAATTAGATAACCAAGATGAAATGAACAAATTCCTAGAAATACACAAGCTACCTACACAGACTCAGAAGAAACTGAAGATCTCAAGAGACCAATAACAAGTAAATAGATTGAATCAGTAATCAAATACCACTCAACAAACAAAATCCCAGGACCAGGTGACTTCACTGTTGTTTTACCAAACATTCCAAAAATTCACACCAATCCTGCTCAAATACCTCCAAAAAATTAAAGAGGAGGGAATTTTTCCCAACTCATTCTATGAGGCCAGCATCACCTTAACACCAAAAACAGATAAAAATATTACAAGAAAAGAAAAAATTATAGACCTTATGAATATAGATATAAAAAGCCTCAACAAAATACTAGCAAACTAAATTCAACAGTGTATTAAAATAATTATAAACCATAATCAAATGGGATTTTATTCCAGGTTTGCAAGAGTGGTTCAACATAAGAAAATCAATTAACATAACACAACACCTTAATAAAGGGAAGGAAAAAGAAAACACATGATCATTTTAATTTGTGTGGAAAGGCATTTGATGCAGTTCAGCACCCCTTCTTTTTAATTTTTTAAAAAAATTAATATTTAAAGAAGCTTTAGATTACATAAAAATTACATAAAAAAATATAAGGAATTCACATATACCTCACACTCCCCATACTTTTTCCCATTATCATCTTTCATTAGTGTGGTGCAATTGTTAGAATTGATAAATACACACTGAAGTATATTGCTACTAACCGTGGTTTATAATTTACATTATAGTTTATATTTTGACTACACAATTTTATAAGCTTTGATAAAATGTGTAATGGTCTGTATCTGTCATTGCAATGTCAAGCAGAACAATTCCAATGTCCCAATAATGCCCCATGTTACACCTATTCTTCCTTCTCTCCTTCCTCTCAGAGCTTCTGGTGACTACTACCTTTATATCAATGATGCAAGTTTTTCCACTGGTAGAATAATAACAAGTCTACTTTAGTCCATAGTTGCATTCCCCTCTTATGTTCATTCATTCCTCAATCTTGAGGATTTTGGCATGGTGATGCCCACTCTGTTTCATATTGAGAGGGGGCTTAGATCCCATGGGGCAGACGGATGGAAAGGTCTTGCTTGCAGATGCAGACACTCTCCATTTCCTAGGATAGGTGTTGTCCATCATCATTCTTTTGTTAGTTGTCCTGGGTAGTCTGATGAATTAGAGAGCAGGTGTTGATTACAACTCTGCTGAAATTCAGGGCTCAAATAGCATATGAACAGCCAGGAGATTTAAGCCTCTGGGACACATTTAAAGGTTATAGTCTTAATTATAGGTTTAAATAAAAGGGGCCTAAGAACCATGTGTAGGCAAATTATGAGTCAACTCTGATACATTGAGGGATAGTTTATCATATTTTCCAAGGTTAAGTCCCACTGACAGGGTGGCAAATTCCCGGGATTTTCTGCCATGTGTATAGTGTCCAGATGTGCCTCACCTGCATGGGGCACTGTTTAATGCAGCAGTCAGTGAGATCCTCCTAAGACTAGCATAAATATAATCTCTGAAATGAACTCCCAACTCACTTTGAAATCTCTTAGCCATAAAGACTCATTTTTATTTGATGTTTATCCCTTTTGATCAAGGTCTTTTTCTGAATGCATTGCTAGTTGACACTTGGTAATAATCCCTCAGTGCCAGGGAGGCACATCCCTGGGAGTCATGTCCCACACTGGGGGGAAGGTAGTATATTTATATGCTGAGTTTGGCTTCGAGAAAG
The DNA here is from genome assembly GCF_030445035.2 of Dasypus novemcinctus. Classification (NCBI taxonomy): domain Eukaryota; kingdom Metazoa; phylum Chordata; class Mammalia; order Cingulata; family Dasypodidae; genus Dasypus; species Dasypus novemcinctus. The sequence continues at coordinate 20,058,406 of NC_080686.1, forward strand.
GCCAAATTTGGGCAACAAGGAAGCTTTCAGGAGGTAACTCTTAGACAATATGTAATAGCAAGCTAAGTTTCAATTTCACAAAAACAAGGTGAATAAGTACAACCATCAATATGAAGGGCCTCGCTATATCAATGGTCTGTCCTCCTTTGCTAGGGCTGCCCATGTACTCTAGAGATTCTTGCTACACTATGAGAGAATGTAGCAGTACTCCATAGGATGGGAATTCAATTTTCTGTTAGTAACTCTGTGGGTCTCCACCCACCAAGACAACATCCCATGGCTAATTGTACACATTCATATTCCATAGAGGCATGCCCCACACATCCCCCCACTACTGACATCCTGCACCAGTGATCCTCCCCCACCACAGTTATGAGTTTTCTGAAATCCAAAACCTACCCCAAAACAAAACATAAATAAATAAATAATAAAAAATATGAAATAAAATAAAAAATTTTTTCATTGTGTCTTTCATTCCCGTAAGGTCTGTTATCTTGTATGTGTAGTGACAATTTATTCTGCATGTTCCCCCAGTACCTTATTTTTTTCACTTTATTATAAAAGAAGTTTTAGGTTACAGAAAAGTCATATAGAAAATGTAAGGATGAAGCAGCTGTGGCTCAAGCAATTGAGCTCCCATTTACGATATGAAGAACCTGGGTTCAATCCCTAAGACTTCCTGGTAAATAAAAGAGAAAAGGTGCCCCAGACCTGCATGAAGAGATGCCTCCACATAGCATGGAGAGGCACACCAAAAAGCTGATGACACAAACAGGTAAAAAAAAAAAAAGAAAGAAAATATAGGGGATTTCTATATATCCCACCCCTCCCCCTCTCACATTTTCCCCTATTAATAACATCTTACATGAGTATGGTACATTTGTTACAGTTGAAGAACAATTGTTGAAGCATTGCCATTAACCATGGTCAATGGTTTACATATAGTTCACATTCCATACCATACTCTTTTATAGATTCTAACAGAATGCATAATGGCCTGTGTCCATCATTGCAAGATCAGGCAGAACAATTACAATGCCCTAAAAACACCCCATACTCCATTCATTTTTCCCTCCTCCTTCCTTGGAACTTATGGTAGCTGCTAGGTTGCAATTTTTGAAGAATAAGGTTGATAGTTACAGTCACTAATATTGAGGGTTTGACATACTGGTCTGTTTTCTTTTATTAGGCACTGCCTATATTCTTGAGAGGTTCTTGTTCTAATTGAGAACATAGCAGGACTCCCCAGGATGGGAGTTTAATATTTTATTGTTTATTATATGGGTCTCCACCCACTGCAATAACACCTTATGACAAGATAAACACAATCATATTCTATAGAAGTATGCCCCAGGTACACCTTTTCCCACATACCCTCACAGTCCCAAAGCCAATAATCCTCCCCTGCCCTGTTTGCTAAAAGAACACTCCCACCATTGTAGTTTTAACCACAGACAAATAAATCACCTTATCACCTCCATCCACTGCCAAACCAGTCCCCTTTTACCTTATCATAGGTTTTACCCTTACTGAGTGTGGCAGTTTGATATTGTTGATGAATTCCAATATTGGATTATGTTTGTAAACAGGTCTGTCCCTCCAGACAGATTAGATTATATTGGATTCAGAAGTTTCACTTTTACTTGACTAAATAATGATTAAGGCTTTGATTAGGCCATATCAGTAGGACTCACAGAGAAACTGTACCACAGAGAAGGGAGGTTGGAGTTTTAATGCTGGAGCCCGGGAAGTAAGCACACAGAGGAGCAGAGCGAAGACTCAATTAGACACGACAGAGGCTCTGGGAAGTGAGATGAGCTGTTTGCCTGACAGTCTACAGAAGGCCTTGTGGAGAAAGCAGAACATCTGAGTCTGGAGAGAAATAACCTCTGGAAAGAGAGGAACCCAGGAAACCTGAACCCTCAGCAGATATTGGCAACCATCTTGCTCCAATATGTGGCAATAGACTTTAGTGAAAGAAGTAACTTATACTTTATGGCCTGGTAACTGTCAGCTTCTACCCCAAAATAAATACTCTTTATAAAAGCAAACAGATTTCTGGTATTTTGCATCAGTACCCCTTTGGCTGACTAAAATACTGAGCTTTAGCCCACCATGCTCTACTCCTTTTCTGTCTCCTGATAACCTATCTTCCAGACTCTAGCTCTGAGAGTCTGCTCAATTTGCTTAGGTCATATCATTGAGGTCATGTAATATTTGTCCTTCAGTGAATGGCTTGCTTCTCTCAAATAAGGTATTCAAGATTCGTCCATGTTGTTCCATGTGTCAATACTTCATTCCTTCTTCCAGCTGAGTAATATTCCATTGTATATATATACACAACAATTTGCTTATCCGTTCATCAGTTGATGGACACTTAGGTTGCTTCCAACTTTTGACAATAGTGAATAAATCCACTATGAACATTGGTGTGCATATATCTGTTCACATCTCTGCTCTTGGTTCTTCTAGAGATATGCCCATCAGTGGGATTCCAGCATCACTCCAGTAAACTAGGAATAGAAGGAATAGAAGGAAATTTCCTCAATATGAAGAAGGGCATATATGAAAAACCCATAGCCAACATCATACTCAATGGTGAAAGATTGATAGCTTTCCCTCTAAGAACAGGAACAAAGCAACCCACTGTCTCCACTGTTATTGAGCATTGTACTTGAAGTTCTAGCTATGTATACTACCTTGCACAAGATTTTTTTTAGTCCTCCTGAGAAACTTCTTAATTTTAAAATAAGGACAATACTACCCATCTAAGATTGTTTGGAGGATTACATAACACATATAAAGAATATAGTAAAATGCTTGGCACATAGTAGCAATTAAACAATGATAGTTCCTTTCCCTTAAGAGTAACTCCAATGGATAAATGTTTGATCATCTGAACTGAAAACATAACAATTAGAACAGGAGCTTTCAGTTAATTTAGCAAGCTACTGAACTTCAAAACAAAACTTCAAAGAAATTAGCTCATCTGTACAATGAGTAAACCTTTTATTAGTATCCACAGCCTATAGATAATTGTACAAAGCATTGTAAGACTTGCAATGCAAACTCTATCAATGGCTTTTATTTCAAAAATTTTGGTTAGTCAGTAGGGAACCACAAAAAGATTCTGAGAAAATAAGGTATATGGTTAAATATGCTTTAGGAAGTTTAACTTTTGGCAATGCATGAGATGGACTGGAGGATGGAGAAATGAAGTGCTGAGAATAGTTAGGATAGTAGTTTAAGAAAGTGAAGTGGCAAAAGCCTCAACCTGACTTGTTGAATCATGGGACTTCCATTCAAGGCATGATAGTCTGCTTTGACAAAAGTGGAAGAGAAAGTACTGGCACCTTGAGGATACCTACCTACCAGGTAGGTAGAAAAGGAGAAAATGAATCAGGTGCTGAAGATAGAAGGAAAGGCAGCAGGGTGGTCTGGAGATTGTTAAGATGCCATGGAGAAGAATGACAGAAGTTCAGTCTAAATGGGGAAATGGTTATCAAGGGACAGCAGTGGATCCATGATGAAATGACTGTCAGCTAAGGCTCATGTCCTTGCTCTGTGAGCTGGAGAAAGTGGTCCCGTTTCTCTTCTTGACATTTTAGGCATGTCATAAAGATTAAGAATCATTCACTTTTTTAAAAAAGATTTATTTTTTTATTTTTATTTTTATTTATCCCCACCCCCCTTGCACCTTGCTTGCTGTCTGCTCTCTGTGTCCTTTTGCTGTGCATTCTTCTGCTTGTCTGTTTGTCTCCCTTTGTTGGGTCATCTTGCTGCACCAGCTCTCTGTGGACGTGGGCTGTCAGCTCTCTGTGGGTGTGGGCCAGTCTGCCTTCACAAGGAGGCCCTGGGATGCAAATCCAGGGCCTCCCATATGGTAGATGGGAGCCCAATCGATTGAGCCACAGCCACTTCATTTTTAAAAGAAAGGATAATGTGGTTTTCCCTTCTTAACACAAAATTGAAAAAGCTATTTATTTACCTCCTTCTGCACTTGTCATTACTACTCTGCTTATTTGTGTCTGCAGAGTATGCATAACTTTTCTAGGTGCAAAGATGCTATGAGGCTAATAGACCATTGACTTGGTCATACATTTGAATTAAACTGGAAGAATAACAAGCAATGTTGATGTTTGCTCAGGAAGATGCTAAATATATAGCCATGGTGCTCACTAGGTTAAAAGCATTTTACTCCTGCTTCAGGGAAAATATTCCTAATGTGTTTGACATTTGAAATCTGAATAACTCAAGAGATCTGACAGATAATACAGCAAAATAAACTTATTGAATCCTATCTATCCTTTAAATGTCAGCATTGCTTTATAAGTTGCTTGACCTTGTAGCGTTTTTAAAAAGATTAACCATGCTTTTGATTTTGCAATTATTTTTTTTTTACTTTCTTCCCTCCCCTCCTATTTTATTAGGGAAAGAAATGTAAGAAGATATTAAAAATATTTGGCTTTACTATTAAATATTTAGCTACCAGATAAGTTTAAATATTGGGAGTTGGGCTCTAGGTTGAATGTCTCCATTATTAACACATAAACAATTCTAAATTAATGTCTAGTGCTCTAGAAACTGGCTATGATTCATTTTTCAGAGTTCTGCCCAAAGGGCAGGCTGGCAAAATATTTCAGGAAAGCTATTATGATTCTAATGTGGACTTTGAGAGATGAGTGCAATATGACAGTGAGGACTCATGGACATTGTTCTGCATTTTTTTTCTTTTTTTCTTCCCCTGGTAATGGTAAGGAATAAAGAAGAAAAAAAACCTCTGCATTGCAGGTTTCCATGGCACCATGTGGCATAAAAGATCAAGGGTGATGCCAGGCAACTTTAACTAAGACAAAAAAAAAATGATAAAATTAACTGACCAACAGCAATAAGCATTGTCATGTCAAAGATTTATTGATGATATGGGTTGAAGCTGAAAAAATTAGGAGCTGCCTTGACACAAGACTGCTGGCTTACTCTCTGTTTACTCAGGAAATATTTGCCGAGCTCCTCTTGTCCACCAGGCACTGTTCTAGGCACTGAGGATCTAGAAATGAATTAGACAGGCTCCCTGCACTCAAAGTTTTACTCTATTGGTGGGGACTAGACAGAAAGTGAATAAATACATACACAAAAAGAATTTGATTCCAAGAGGGCAATTAATCTTGTGCTTCCTTAGCTCTGTGCTGACTGGACAAATGTCCATGGTGCCACTGAAAGCCTGGTTACCTTTAATGTAGTGTATAGACCATGCCTACAAATGACTATGTATGAACATTGTTCATAAAACACCATTCCTCACCTTCACTCTCTTTCTCTCTTTCATCCAAGACTCTGCATATTTTGGTTAATAGATTATTCATATCCTGGGGAATTCTTTCTATTTTGCAACCTCAGTGGTAGAGAAGAACGGTGAGGATATAGTTTTCACACACCCCTAGTTTCATGCCTTATTCTTCCTTCCGTGGAGTTACGAGGGGAGAAGAGCTGGGCATGGGCAGCTCAACCCCTCCTCCCTCTCTTTCCTTCTTGTGATGACCCTGCCAGTGGGGAGCATGTGATCTATTTTAGCCTGGATTTTCCAGGGCTGCCCTTGCCTTGCTGGATAAAGCAGCCTAATTCATCCTTGCACTGTTTGGAAGCTGATTTTGCTCATGTACCAAAGGTACATTCTCCTTGAGGAGAACAAGACTGACATTTTCCTCCCTTTCTCCCTGACTCCAACATCCCAGTTCAGTTAGAAATAGGGCAGGTGGTAAAAGGAGCAATATTTGCTGACCCTTTAAAATGCAAACACAGAGGACTTGCCCTGGGTCATCCTGTAAGTCAATTTAAGGTCAGAGGACCCTTCAGATAGCACCAGTGTAAGACTCCTCCTTCCCCTCCAAAACACACACACATGCACACACACACACACACACAGAAGTTGGAGGTGCGCTCATTTCCTGAAAACAGAGTTCTTGGTTCTTTCCAAAGGGAGAGGTCATGTGTTTTTACTCCTCATTTGAGTTGACAAGTAGTATTTTACCCATTCTGTTATACAGAAGGAGGTATCTTTTTTAAAAAGCCTTACACAGCTATCGATCTTTTAGAGCCACAGATGGTAGTAGAAAAGCCATCTGCACTAAGAGTTTGCTTTGCAGTGCAAAGCTGCAGACTCTATTAGACCTGGGCACCTGCTAGGGCTGCTCGAAAGACCCCGGTCCGTGTGGCTCTGGGTGACAAGCACAGTCTTCCCTTCAACTGCTTTTTAATGAACCAAGTCCTCAGTGCTAACTTTGAACCCAAAGAAAGTGCAATAATGATAAGCGTGAATTCCATTAGTAAAAAAAAAAAAAAGAAAAGGAGGTTAATTAATCTAAAAGACTCACCCAGCAAAGTCACATTTGAATCGTTAATATGTGTGTGGCCAGTGGCCTCTGGTGGTCTATCTATGAAAGAAAGAAAAAAAAGATGATCCTCCACCTAAATGTTAAGCTGTGTGCAGGAAAAGCACGGGCCATGGATCAACTAAGATGACTTGAGTAGCCTGGATGAACAGAACTTCTGGATTGAATTAAATCTTTCATATTTAGTCTTCAACTCAGGTCAAGTATTATTTTGCAAAAGGAGAAAATGATTTGGAATTCTAACCTTTGAACGAGCTTTTCTTGCTATCACTTTTGCAGTGAAGGATACTACTTCTATATTGCAAAGTATATCACTGTGCATTAAAACCCAGAGCTTCATAGGCTTTGTTACTTGAAGTAGAATAAACAGCTATGGAAAAAAAAAAAAAAAGATATTACTTTTTTTTCCCAAGCCATTCAGGCCAAAAAATTTAGAGTAACCTTTGACTTCTTTCTGCCTTTCTCTAACCCACCCCATTCCAGAAACCACTGTGCTTTGTCAATTTTGCAAATCTGAATAAAATAATTTACAATGAACAAATGGAAACAAACTTAGACATTTTTATCCAATTCCGTAGAAACAGGGAGCTACTGAGAGCTTGTGGATGCAGACAGACATGATAGAGCTGGTAGAACCCCACTGACCATCTGCTTCTAAAACAGAATTCTCAATTAAGGCCAACAGAACCAAAATAATTAGGGAAGAGAGTTTTTGTCCCAACTCTTCCCTTCTCCTTTCGCCCTCTCCAAAACACTGTTCAGTAAACATCGCTTTACATTATTGGGTTCTAGCTTGATGTCTTTTTTCTCTGCAATCCTCTTCCCTCTCAAAGGATTTTTTCCTGCATAATTGTTCTTCAAACTCCCTTTCTTTCACGATTCTATACATATCTCTCTTGAGCTAGACTTGGTGCACTGACCTGAAATTCTTTAATGGCTATAGGTTCCTTTTTTAAAATTTTTTTAAAGGAGGTACTCAAGTCTGAACCCAGAAACTTGTACATGTCAAGCAGGCTCTTAACCACTGAGCTACATCTGCTCCCTTGTATGTTCTTTTTATCTTTCCAAATTCCATTTGTCTCTCCTCATAACACAGGGTGATTTCTCCTACTTACATATTCCAGTTTACTGTTCCAGTTCCCTCTTGAGTTTTCTTCTCCTTCTCATATCATCTCTTGAAGGGTCCTCGAGGAACCCTTAGAGCTGCCTCTACCAGCACAATGCATCATTCTCTGCTAGGTCCCTGCTTGTGCTCAGACTTTCTCTCCACTTCCTTCTCATGAAACTATCCTTAAACAGCAACTCTATGAATTTATGTCGATCATTTTCATCAGAATGGGCTCAATATTTCCTCAAAGTTTCCCTTAGGTAAATCTGCCCCAGTCCAGTGATACGGTTGCTTTTACTTTCTCTGGGTAGATTAATTTTTTTTCTTCAATCATTTATTTATTCTTTCATTCATTTAATCACTTCTTTAATGAACAGATACATATTGAGCCTCTTGTATTTTCTAAATAATGCACACTTTGCTAGGGGAAATATTCCCAAGGAGCTTGTATTCTAGAGCTCTGTACTCATTAAGGAGAGCAAGAAATCTGCTGAAGAACCAGCTGTCTTTCTTTTGTAGGATCCTGCTGGAAATTTCAGTGAAGCTTGAGGAGGCCAACTGAGTTTTCATAATAAAAGCCAATGCATTTCTTAAGGTCTCTAATTGTGCCTCTGGACAAGGAGCTCACACTTGACTACTTCTAGGTTTTGCCCCAAGCCTGCCTCTGTCTCTGCCTTCAGCATCTCTGGAGAATGTCCTCCTATCTCACCAGCTTGGTAGACATCGGCATATGCCCTTGAGCAGGAGGGAAATGGGAGTTTGTCCTCGTAGCTAGGAGGTCCCCCAAGGCCTGAGTTACCTTTTCTCTGATCATAGAAGAGCCATGCTCTCATCTGCAGGTCCTGCAAGATTCAGCAACATCAGCTCAGCCAAAGAGAGAGAGAGTCCCAGTCATGTGTTCGTCCCCAAAGGGGATAGGCAGAATTTACACTTTCCATGGCTAATTTTGTATTCAGGGTCTTGTCAGCTGCCTTCAATTATGCCCACTGGGTCACCCTCCACACTGCCATAATCAAACATGCATATAATAACAATAAGGTTATTTACAATGTCAGGGCCACATGATTTCATCAATTTTATCATCTAAATAGAGTTTTATTACCTGGTGCATTCATGTAGGGAAATCCAGGTCTAAGAAGGACTTTCCTAGATTTTTCTCCAGCTACTACACTTGGTGCCTCAGTTTCCTCATTTGTGAAATGATGATATTAATACTGACTCATCATAGGCAGAATTTGGCCCCCATGATCTTTGTCCCCCTAGTGTTCTCCCCAGTGCATGTTATATTACATGGCAAAAGAAAATTAAAGTTGTCAATGAAATTAAGGTTTCTAATCAGCTGACCTGAAAATAGGGAGATTGTCCTAGATAATCTGAGTGATCCCAACAATGTCCAGTAACTGTCCCTGCAGTACCACCCAGGACAACTCCAAGCCCTGAAGATGCCCCCACATCACATCTCTTCTTCCCACTTTTGATGCTGGGACTGGCCCTCAGTTGACAGCCAGCAAGCACATGGGACCTCAGCAAGGAACTGAATTCTGCCAACAACTTGAATGGATTTTCCCTACATCCTCCAGAAAGGAGTGCCACCCAGCTGAAGCCTTGATTTAGCCCAGTGAGAGCTGTACTGGACTTCTGACCTATTGAACTGCAGGATGATAAATGTGTTTTAAACTGCTGTTTGTGGCCATTTGTTACAGCAGCAATAGAACACTAATACACAGCTCCATAGTAATGTAAGAATTTAATGAGACAAGTTTGGCAAACCACAGAGTTGGGCCCATCATGAGTGCTCATGGCCAAAACATAATAGCACAGCCAGATGTGTCTTAGAGAAGCCACATTCAGCACACAGGAGGTCACAGGCCATCTGACTGTAACTTGTCCCCTGCACCCTGCATGGTGGGGACAGTATGGAGTGTGAGGCTCAGATCTGGGCATCACATTGCTGGTAGGACCCTGGCCAGCTGGAGTGCAGCATGAGGAGACCACCAAGGCTGTAAACGGATCTGGAAATGATGCTCCATGATGAATCATGGGATGACGTGAGATGTGCAGTTTCAAGGATGGGACAATAGAGGGGTGTGAGTTCCTTTAAAAAGCCTGCAATGGCTGCCTTGTAGAAGGAGGGAACTTGCGTGACTCCAGAGAGCAGAATTGGGTTCAGTTACTGAAAGATAAATTTGCGCTCAATATAAAAGATCATGTTCTTACATTTTGATCATATCTCAAAGTGAGTGGACCGAGCACCCCGTCATAGGAAAGTTCAAGAGGAAGCAGATGCAGGGCTATGAGGAGGAGACTGTCCAGAGAGGACTGTGATTGTGTCTCTATCACTCCTGCTCCCACTCCCTGAATCCAACATCTGATGAGCATCTTTAGTCCAAACCCTGTACCAAATTGCACAATGTACAGGTTAATAGGAGAAACGCTGCCTCCAAAGGTGTGCTCGTAAGTTTCATTGACAGGTTCAGAATTAAGTTCACTCAGATCCCTTCTTTCTCATTGGGGAGAGTACAGATCAGCTACAATCAGAAGGGAAATGTCAGGAGATAAAACACTGATAGGGAATGACATTACTCTCCTATCATTTCTCGATATCATTAAAGTAATGCTTACCGCAATTTCTCCAAGCTATGGACACAGGGAGCTAATGATGTGAGGAGACTCATTGGATTTTGTCTTTGTAAGGACTCAGAGATCACCTTGTACAAAGTTTCCCACTGTGAGTTTAACAGGATACTCATTCTACAAGAGGCACTGGGAAAAAAAGTGTTTTGTGGTCACATAAGTTTTGGAAATGCTGTGAACTTCATCCCCATCTCAGAGATTCCCCATACACAATAGAATTTTAAAGCCCTGTAAACTCCTATTAAAAAAGAAGCCTATTTAAGTGAAGGTCACCCAGCATTTCCTAATTAGTAAACCATGGGCTTCATTTTTGGCTCTATGGCAGACTAGGCACCTCACAATACCCCCCCAATGAGGAAAAATTCTAAGTAAAAATCTGGATATAAAATCTAAAAAGATTTTGAGTTTGATTAAAGGGATGCCAATGCAAAGCATCAGAAATTTGTTGGCTTTTGTAAAGGGTATTTATTTGGGGTAAAAGTTTACAGTCCCAAAGTTGTAGAAAGTCCAACTCAAGGCACCATAAAAGGTGCTTCCTCACCAAAGTCGGCTGCCACTTGTTGAAGCAAGATGGCGGACGAAGGCTGCCTGGTCTCTCCTTTCCCTCTGGGCTTCCTCTTCCTCTTGTGCTCCGGGGGCTCAGCCTCTTGAAACTTCATGTTTAAATGATCCTGTAGTCCTCTCTCTCCTAACATAGGTCTTGTTTCTTTCTGGGCCTCCTATATCAGTCTCTTCCTAATCTTAGCAGTAAACTATCAGGCAAATTAATGGCTCATCTCTCCCCATGGCCTCAGCTGTTTGAGCCTTCTTCCTACCACAGAGCAGGATAAAAAAATGAGAGTTCTCTCTTCCTGTGTGTCTGTCTGTCCATGTGAGTCCACTTATATCAGACCCAGCAAGGTGGTGGGGGTTCAATTGAGCCATCCTTACTGACATAGTAGAATCAAAAGTCCTAATCTTTATTTTTTAATTTAATTTTTATTTTTAAAGAAGCTTTAGATTACATAAATATTACATAAAAAAAACAAGGGATTCCCATAGGCCCCACGCCCTTCCCTCTCACACTTTCCCACATTAACAACATCCTGCATTAGTATGGTACATTTGTTAGAATTGATGAACACATATTGAAACATTGCTATGAACCATGGACTATAGTTTATATTATAGATTAGACTTTATCATGCAAAGTTTTGTAGCTTATGACAAAATCTATAATGGCTTGTATCTGTTATTATAGTGTCATGCAGGATAATTCCAGTACCCTGAAAATGCCCCCATATTACACCTATTCTTCCCTCTGCCTCCCCTCAGTACCTCTGGTGGTCACTGCCTTTATATCAATGATAAAATTTCTTCTATAGCTAGAATAATAATAATAAATTTATGATAGAATAATAATAAGTCTTTTTTAGTCCATTGCTCATTCCCCAATCTTGAGGATTTTGACATGGTGATGCCCACTCTGTTTCTAATTGAGAGAGAGCTTAGATCCCATGGGGCAGATAGGTGGAACTATTTTTGTGGGGAAAAGAGTTTAAATTGTATTTGAACTCTGTACGACCTGTTCCTTATTATAGATGTTGCAGTTGTTCCTTATTGTAGATGTTGCAGTTGTTCTCTATTATTGTAGATGATGTTGCAGTTCTGATAGCAAACAGCCGCTTGGTAGTTTCCCAATAAATGTGATGTGGAAATTAGAGTCAAGGTTCTCAGTTCCAGAAGCTGTGAGTCCCCTGGTCCCATCTTTATTTCTTCTCTCTGTCCTTTATTTTGTAAAGTTCTGCATTGCCTTCCCTTTGAGTCAACCTATCACTAAGCTGATCTTAGCATATTTTGCTTGCACTTGCAGACACTCTCTGTTCCTTGGGATGGGTGTTGCCCATTGTCATCATTTCCTTGTTAGTTGTCCTGGGTGAGTCCAATGAACTGGAGAGTAGGTGTTGCAACTCTGCTGAGATTCTCAACTGCCCACAAATGTAATAAAGATTTAAGTCTCTGGGACATATATTTAACAAGTATGGTGCTAATTGTAGGTTCAAATAAAAGGGGCAGAAGATCCATATGTAGGGAAACTATAAATGAGCATAACTGGGGAGCATAAATTCCAGAGTAAGGCTCGCTCACAGGATTCTGAATTCCTGAGCTTGTCCATCCTGCTTATAGTGTCTGCATGTCCCTAGAGCCCTCAGGAACCCCACTGTTTGAAGCCATGTTTATTATGACAGTCAATGAGATCCTGCTGAGAAATGTACAAGCATAACCTCTGGAATGACCTCCTGACTCATTTTGAAATCTCTTAGCCATAAAAACTCATTTCTGCTTTTCATAAAGATGGCACCAAAAGTGAAGAAGGAAGCCCCTGTCTCTCCCAAAACCAAAGCAAAAGCAAAAGCTTTGAAAGCCAAGAAGGCAGTACTGAAAAGCATCCACAGCCACAAAATAAAGAAGATCCACATGTCACCCACCTTCTGGTGGCTTAAGATGCTGCATCTCAGAAGACAGTCCAAATATCCTTGGAAAAGCATCCTCAAGAGAAACACTGGGTCAGTCGTGAAGAAGATTGAAGACAACAACACACTTGTGCTCATTGTAGGTGTCAAGACCAACAAACACCAAATCAAACAAGGTGTAAAGAAGCTCTATGACATTGATGTGGCCAAGGTCAACTTCCTGATCAGGCTTGATGGAGATAAGGCATATGTTGAGCTGGCTCCTGACTATGATGCTTTGGATATTGCCAACAATATTGAGATTATCTAAACTGAGTCCAATTGGTTAAGTCCAAATCAAATATAAGTTTTTTTTTTTACCATATGGGAAAAAAAACCCTCATTGTATTTAATATTTCACCCTTTTGTTCAAGGTCTTTATTCTGGATGCATTGCTAATTGTTGCTTGTTAATAAACAAGCCACGGAGGCTTATTCCTGTGAGTCATGTCCCATGCCAGGGGGAAGGTAGTATTTTATGTGCTGAGTTTAAAAGCCCCAATCTTTTTTTTTCTTGTGCTTGTTCCAAGAGGGTTTAGGTCATTTTATTTTTTTAATTTATTTATGTTTTTTTTTTTATATTTTATTTTACTTTTTAAATTAAGTTAATAGATCACAAGGAATGTTAACATTAAAAACATTAAAAAAACCCAAAAACGTAGAGGTTCCCATATAACCCACTCCCTACCCCCCACCACATCATTTGTGCAAATTGTATTTAAAGATATATACATCACACAAAAAATTTTACATTAAAAAAATATAAGGGGTTCCTGTATACCCCCCACCCCCTCCACTCCTCCCATACCAACAACCTCCCTCATCATTGTGGCACACTCATCACACTCAGTGAACACATTTTGGGGTGCTGCTGCACTACACAGATAATAGTTTACCCTGTAGTTCGCACTCTCCCCCAGTACATTCAGTGGGTTATGACAAGATATATAAAGTCCAGCATTTGACTTTGCAATATCATTTAGGAGAACTCAAAATCCCAAAAATGCCCCTATATTACATCTCTTCTACCGTCTCCCTGCCCTCAGCAACTACTGTGGTCACTTTCTCCACCTCAATGCTACAATGTCTTCTATTACTTGCCCAATAGTTTTATAGTAGAATATCAGTTAAGTCTACTCTAGTCCATATTTTATTCCTCCATTCTGTGGACCCTGGGATGGTGATGTCCTCTCCACCTCTCGATCAAGAGGGGGCTTAGATTCCACATGGATGATGGATGTAATTCCTCTGCTTACAGTTGTAGGCACTCTTGATTCCCTGGTGTGGTGGTTAACCATCTTCACCTCCCTGTTAGCTGACCTGGGTAAGACCAATGAACCAGAGAGTACGAGTTGCCACTCTGCTGGGACTCAGGGCCCAGCTGGCACATGGGCAGTCAGATTCAAGTCTCCTGAGTATGGACCATCCCTAGCACCAACAATAGTTTCAGTAAAAGTGACAGTAGAGGTATGTGTAGAAAAGTCACATCTGAGTCCACCTCCATCACACTCAGGAGCACAAATTCCAAAGTAGGGCCCTCTAACAGAGCTCCAAATCCATCTGCCATGACTATATACCCTGTGAATCTCTGTAACCTTCAGGAGGGTACCTAGGAGAACCAGTACCTAGGGTTGTATCTACTTTAAAAGCCATAATCTTAATAAGTAAGCTAGTCAAAGACACTTCAGTTGAATTTAATGCAATCAAAGGGTATCACATTCAGAAGGATAGATAAGTTTACAAACACAATCTTTCTCTTTTTTGGGAGTCATAAAATAATCTCAAACTGCCACACCCTTCATATAGAATTGATTGTAAATCTGCTGACTTGAGTCGATGCATCTTTAACATTGTCTTCTTCATGCCTTTCTCCTGCCCTGATCAAGGTTGATTTCAGCATTATGAATGATGGCTCAGATTTCACCAATTTTAGTTTTAAAAGTGAAAGATATATGCTTGGAAATGTTTACTAACTATTGTGAGCTTCAGGTCTCTCATCTGTATATTGTAGATAAGGAGGCATTTCTTCTCTTTCATAGGTTACTCTGAGAGCATGTGAACACAAATGTTGGCATGTAAGGGGTAGAACACTCAGTCAGAATTTACTTAGAGGAATTGTGCACCTCGCATACAATTTGCCCTCTTCTGCTATCAGCATCACAACTGAATTGGAGATGATAGGAACAGAAATTACTTAAAACCTGTTTAGTCAGGAATAATCACTTTCTGCTTGGGGTGGGAACTGTAAATGGCTCTTAAGTTTGCTCAGCAGTTTGGCTTTTGAGTTTAAATATTAGTACCACTGCTTGAAGTTTTGATCAATCACACCATGCCTAACACAACATTAATTTTAAGATTGTGTATAATACCTTGACAAGTTCATCGTTCTACATTTCTTGTGACTAAATTTGTATAATAATTTACAAAGTATTTTTTAAAAAGTACCTATTATCTATTTTGAAATTCAAAACAACCTTCTACCTTGGAATTATTACTCCATTTGATAAGAAAGAAGCTGACTGTTTGACATTTGTCCAATCACTCAGGCAATGAAGATTTAAATACCATTTTATTTAAAAATTGTACTGCAGAAGCAAAAGCTGTGTCAGTGTTTTTATAAAAGTACAGTTTTGAAGAAATGATAATGTCTTCCTGGTGCCTCTTCAATTATACCTTTAAAAGTTGCTCACACCTATTGTTTTCCAGCACCTGTAAGTAATTTCTGGCTTGATGCTTTGACAGCACTGTACATAATTAAGTGGTTGATAAATGTTTCAATGACAACTGAGAAGCAGTTTATAAAAAGTCCTGAATTAGCTCTTTTGCCCTCTATATTGACACAATACACAATTCCTCCTCCAACATCTATCCTCACTTAAAAACAATTATTATTTTACTAATGTTGCAACTAAATATGCCCAGGAAAGTATTTTTCTAGCTGTAAGTACAGATGCAGATTTTGTGGATGTACTCCTAGCAGCAACACTTATTCTGAAGGAAATTTACAAAAGGAGTTTATCTCTTCTGCTGTAAACAAATCAGTTGAATTTATGTCTCTGTCAATGAGAGGTGATTGAGGATGCCAGAGATATGTGCTGAAAATTATATTAGACAGAAAGAAGAGTACAGGGACAAAAAGTATGAAAAGACATTTAAAATTCTTTAGAAACAGCTGTACTTTGAGCATGTATTCACATCTTTGCAAAAGCAATTATACTTCAAAGTGAAAATGCGATTTTTTTCATTTTAAAATATAATTATAGTTCAGGGAGAAATCTGGAAGAATGTTTATTTTGAGACTCATCTGTATAGGTATTAAATGATAAAGGTGGTTATTAGAAATGAAAGAGAAATGAAAGACTCCCCCACCTCGTAATAAGACCGAATCAGGTGGTGTTCATCTTGCCTGGTGGACAATTGTATCTTGTGCAAAAAAAAAGAAAATTTCAGTAATAGCTACTGAGAAGAAAGGACTATGCAGTGGAAACTGAAAACTGACAATGTCAATAGCTGCACTTATTTGAGATTAATTCAAAACATTTCCAAAATAACATGAGCATGTTGTTTACAGTCAATTTGCTTCCTTGTTTTGCCCTTGTATTGGAAGGTAATTGACTCACAAACCAGAGAAAGCCAATGATGGCACAAGTTCTGGCAATTTTACACTCCTTTTCACATGAAAACAGTGAAGCATTTTGAGCTGAGCTTACATAAATTATTTCCATTCTGAGGGAGAAAATGTCTAAGAATATTCTCAGAGACTCCTGTTGATAACTATTGTGATGGTTTGAAGCTGTATGTACCCCAGAAAAACATGCTCATAAAGTAAATCCATTCCTTCGGGTGTACACCCATTCTAAGCAGGTGCTTTAATGGGGCAACTTCAGTTAAGTTGTGGCCCAGGCCCATCAGGATGAGTCATCATTTTGTTACGGAGTGGAATGAAATTCAGACTGAAAGACAGCCCCAGGAAGCAAGATGCTGAAACAGAACGTGGAAGAGAAGGAAGAGACCGGAAGACACCGCCATTTGCTTTGCCATGTGATAAAAGAGCGAAGGATCATCCGCAGCCAATGCTAGAATGTCACAGTCTTTGAGAAGAAAGCATCACTTTGGTGATGCCTTGATTTGGACATTTTCCCAGCTTCAAAACCGAGAGTGAATAAATGCCTGTTGTTTAAGCCAATGGTATTTGCTTGAGCAGCCTAGGAAACTAAAACACCCATTATCTGCAGTAGTTAACTATAGCATGGATTCACAGAACATGTGATCTAAAACTGGGATGGAAGAAGTAATGGAGGGAGCAGATGTGGCTCAGTCTGCAGGGCACTCCTCTCTCACGTGGGAGGTCCCAGGGTCAGTTCCCAGTGCTTCCTGGAGAAGGTGAGCAAACAATGAACAGAGATGAGGGAACCATCTGGGGGAACGGGAGGGTGGATAAATTTTTAAAAAAAGAAAAATAAAAATTAAAGTTAATAAATATTTTAAAAAAGGTAATCTAGTTGAATTCCATTGTTTTAGGGAAATAAGGAAGGGGGAGAATAGGAGGAGAAGAAGGAGGGATAGGGTAGGAGGAAGAAGAGGCAGAGAATAGAGAGGAGGAAGGGAGGAAAGAGAAGAAAGGAAAGGGAAGGACAAGGATGGGGTTCAGGAGGAGACACAGGAGAGAAGAGACACAAAGGAAAGAAAATCTAGTGATTTTGCCCAAAGCACGTGGATAGCAAACAGTCAGCCCCAGGCTAGAATTTAGGTTTCCTGATTCCTGCTTCACATCTTTTCTACTGCCAGGCAGAACTTCACATGTATTAGTCCACGTTCTCTAGAGTAACAGAATCAGCAGGAAATATATACATTTTTAAAATAAAAATTAGCTCATGTGGTTGTGGAGATTGTCAAGCCAAGTTCCATAGGGCAGGCCACAAGGTGGAAACACAGTGAAGGTAAAGTTGAATTCCCCAGGAGAAGCAGGCTGACGGAAGTAGAGTTAGAAATTCTTTTCTGACTCCTGAAATGCTCAGTTCTTGCATTAAAGCCTCCAACTGATTGGATAAGGAAAATCCTCTCATTGCTAAAAGCAATCTTATTTGCTGATTGTAGATGCAATGGACTGACTATAGATGTTAATCCATCTAGGAAATACCCTCGAAGTAACAATCATTCCAGTGCTTGCTTGACCAAACAGCTAGACACCATAACCTGGCCAAGTTGACATATGAAATTAATCATTACATCACAGTAGTAAAGAGTGTTGCTTCTGGATTTTATTTCCAATTTACTATGTATATAGGTATGTGACCTTGGGTAAGGTCATCAACCTCTCTATACCTCAGGTTTTCCATCTGCAAAATGGGGGTACAATAGTCCCTAACCCCATGAGACTGTTGAGAGGATTAAATGAAATAACACACAGTAAGCATTTAGGAGAGTGCTTTGTACAGTATGAGCATTTGATAAATGGTAGTTTTTCCCACAAGTACATTGCACCATCTGTATGCTATGTGTGTGTGTTAGCGGCAGCTTTGGTGGTTAATTTGCTCGTTACTGTTTTCTCTATTGCATGGGCACTCACCTTCATAAATCACGAAGCATCTCGATGCTGAGGGGCACGTCTCTGTTTTTCCAGTTGAGGAGGTACCTGCAGTAGGCTTCCCAGTCAGAATCCTCAAAGGCGCAGCTGAGAATTTAAACTGAAATAGGGATTCATTCTCAAATGAGGCCTCACTGAACAGATTGATCTGAATGTTCACAATCTGTTTGAACTCTGAAGAAAAGGGACAGCAGAGTGATCATTTTTGAATGCGAACTTGTTTTGAAGAGCAGACACAGTGAAGATACTTGTAAAATGTATCATCACTGTCATCACAGTGGGTTTACAAGATTGACCCCACTTCTATCTTGAGATTAAGTTCATTATTTCCTATATTTGTCCCCCAGGGAGGCTCTTTCAGCTGATGACATGAGGAATTTTCCAACAGCGCTATTAAAAAAGGAATGGCCTGCCTTAGGGATGTGAGTCTCTACTGGAGGTCTAGCAGCAGAGGCTGAGTGATAGACATGGAAGAAGGGCCAGTAAGCAGCTCTAAAATTCCTTCCAGAACTCAGATTTGAGGTCTAGAATTCTTAAATTAAAGCGGTGATGTTAAGGGACCCTTCCCTTCTGCATTTCTTTAACTCAGATGGCAGTATGCTACTTTACTACAGTGAACAAACAGAAGCATACTTTCTTCTTCTGATCCTGAAAGATGGTGTGGAAAATCTCATGAAGGGTTCCTGATGTCTAGGCAAATGGTCCTTCATGTTTCTGCTCATTGAACTTTGAAGGCCTTGAACTATCAACTCAAGTCTTGTGTTTTTCGCAGCATTTCACCTTTGCTTCCCTGGGGACGAGTGAGGTAGTCAAGGTTCAGATTCTTTTATTCATATCTGTAACTTCTTATTCCTTCAGGATTAGAGGTAATTTTTTTCTACGTATTTCTGTTTTATTGGATTTACAAGGGTAGTGCTTTGGACTTCCGTTATTCAGCATTTCTAAGCGTACCCTTGTTGATGCAGCATATAAAACCATGGACCATAGAAGCAAGATCTCCTTATGTTGGTTCTCTTCAGTTTTAATGATAAATAAATTATATATACAATGCAGCTTTGATTCTATTACTATCAGGAGATGTGTTAGTTCACATAGGTGAATCTCCAGATTAATTTAGGCATAGCACTTTAAACAGTGAAAATCCATTAAAAATACATTATTTTTTTTCCCACACAGCTCTTTGCCTTAGTTAAACATTGTAAACAGAATATAATTTTATGTTCTTTTTAATGACTCCGGAACACCTTATGAGCCTCATTTATTGGATGGTACTTAACTCTAGGTACTCAAATATGTTGTCTGATAAATCTTGGTTTCCTCCCTGAATCAGTTACTATTTCCCTTTCTGCTATATTACCTGTGGATCTACCCTCAATAACTAACTTGCATATTAATGCTTGTCTCAGGGCAACCCATCCTCAGACAATGGGGGATTAACATCTGCCTTAAAAAGCTCTGAAGTATCAAATAATGAATGTACCACAATGATGAAAGAGGTTGTTGATGTGGGAGTGGGGTGGTGGGGGGTGGGGTATATGGGAACCTCATATATATAGACATATGTGTGTGTGTATATATATGTATTTTTTTAAAGAAACAGCTGCATCTCTTTATTGTGGCAAGACAGGACAAAGTCTTCTCTGCAAACAGCTACAATAAATATTGAGTTACAACTCAAGTGAGGGAATATACAGTCTCAAGCATCACTGGAAATTTATCAAATATCAATTAGCATCAGTGCCCAGGAACTGCCGCCCTCCTCCTTGCAAAGCTGAAGGAGCCAATCGTTGGTTTAGCTCTCTCCATCTGCCGCAGCAGGATGTCAGGCACCGAGCGCGGTCGGCCCCCGCATGGGCCCAGGCGCAGTGCCCTGGTCCCGAACTGACCTGACTGCAGCCTCCAGGTCCCCAGGCCTGTTCAACCTGCCGCCGCCTCCAGAGGTAACGCAGAGTCCCGGCAATGTCGGTTTGGGACTTGGTCCTGGGAAGAAGCTTCTAGTAAGGGAGGCGGTTTCTGTCTAGACCCAAGGCCACCCCAGCAACACCGTTAATGGCTCGAAGCACTGCCGCCCCGCCCGCGCCCTTGCCGTCTAAGGGTCAGCACTGCCTGTGCGCCACAGGGCCCTCTGCGCACGCCTGATCTCTAGCGTGGCTTGATCTGGCCGTGAAATCTAACAAAATGGACAACTTTGGGATGACAGGAGGTCTCTTCAGAACTTCCATGACAAGGCTAGAGGAGAAGCGCCTGAGCTGGTCTTTAGCTCTTCCACCTGTGTGAACCAATGGGCGAGGGGGCGACCGCGGGCACCCACCCGACTCAGGCGAGCGCACTCTGCCCAGAGCGGCTCCTCCCGCGGCGGGGAGGAGGGGGGCAGCGAGCTCACTGGGTGCGATTCCTCGTGATGCGAGGGAGGAGCCTCGGCCCGCGGACCCAGCGTGACTCCAGGGGTTCCAGGAGGGAAGAAGCGCTTCCAGCGGGAGGCGCTTCGCCACTCTGGGGGTTTCGCTGAGGTCGGCAGAGTAAAAGGAGCTGCTGGAGTCCCCAGACATGCCGGCTAGGGCCGGTTCGTCTTCCCAGTGGCCACAGAAAGAAGCCGGATGGAACACGATGCGCCCAGAGGAAGCCTCTGCTCCGTTGCCTCCCGGGGTCTCCACGCAGCGAGGCAGGGACGGTCTCGAGACCACGCGAGCAGCTCAGGGCTTTAACTGCAGAGCAGAGCAGAGCAGAGCTCGCGGGCGTCCCTGTGCCCACACGCCCTCTCCACCATCTCCATCCAAGGCACAGAGCGTGGCCCAGTCCTGCTGCCCGGCCTTCACCTGGGGCAGGTATCCACAGCAGGGCCCCACGTCAAAGCCAAACTGGCCCAAAAGGCCCGTTCCGCCTGCCCGCCTGCTGTCCCCACGCGCTGTCCTCCCTCCGGAGGCCCTCTCCACGCTTCCCGTCCCCAAGGTGCAGGTCTGCCAGCTGGGCTCCAAGCTCCTCCGCGTGACAGCTCAGGTGGCGCGTGTCCAGTGCGCCATCCCCAGCATCGTCCCGCCTCCGGGGGCGTCGAGGACCTGGATGGGCTGGGGCGCTGTCTCCGTGCGTGTCTTCAGGATGGCAGCTAAACTGGCCGTCTCACCTTCAGACATTCTCCGCGCCTCCACCTTAGGGTTCACTTTCACGAACACCTGTCCTCTGTCCCTGTCGCAGCTCTGGCCTTGGCTAATGCACCTCCCCACCCCCACCCCCACCCTCAGAGGCCAATGGCCTCTATGGAGCCGCAGCTCAGCTCCCACCGCTACAGGTCCTTCGCTCTGGCAATGCACGCCCTCCTCAGGGTGATGCACTTCTTTTAAAGATTTATTTATTTCTCTCCCCTCCCGCCACCCCAGTTATCTGTTCTCTGTGTCTTTTTGCTGGGTCTTCTTTGTCCGCTCCTGTTGTCAGTGGCATGGGAATCTGTGTTTCTTTTTGTTGCTTCATCTTGTTGTGTCAGCTCTCCGTGTGTGCGGCGCCACTCCTGGGCAGGCTGCACTTTCTTTCACGCTGTGTGGCTTTCCTTACGGGGTGCACTCCTTGCGCCCGGGGCTCCCCTATGTGGGGGACACCCCTGCATGGCACTGGCACCCCTGTGTGCATCAGCACTGCACATGGGCCAGCTCCACATGGGTCAAGGAGGCCCAGGGTTTGAACCCCGGACTTCCCATGTGGTAGACTGTGGCACTAACCACTGGGCCAAGTCTGCTTCCCTATATTTTTTAATGTAACATTTTTGGTGATCCTGTATCTTTTATTTAAAAAAGACAATTTATAAAAGAAAAGAATAGAAAAAAAGATACTCTATATGGGAACTTAGGAATTATAAATCAAAAAATGAATGTAAAATATGGTTTATCCTTAACAAGCAATGTTGTACAGAATACAGGCAGCCCTTATGCCTGGTTCTTGAAGTTTTCAAGATAAACTGAGCGTGTAAGAGCTATTCTATCACCAACTTTAAAGGTTCTGAATGCTTAAGAATATGGCAATTGTTGTTACTTCAGTAGATTGACAAGGCTCAATTTCTAAAGAATATTGTGGATTATCCAGAAAAAAAAAAGTCAAAATTTTGGGGGGGGGTAATTTAAAATAATAAATGATATACAATATCATCTAGCAAAAAGTTCTTTTGAAAGACATTCTTAGGTAATAAAGCATGAAGCTGTGAGGGTTTTAAATTAAACCAGTATGGGGAAACAAAAAAAGGAGAGACCCCTCACATTTTTTTCAAAGGTGGCATGAAGTTTATTGACTACGATGGAGAAAGCACTGGATTAGATAGATAGCAATTGGTTTAAGTTCACTGCTTAGCCACCACACTTGCATAGAGTACCTTTTATAAACTAGACTGTGAATGATACTAGGGTTACAGAGATGAGTATATTGCTAGTTGTCTATGATTTAATAGATGACATTAACCCCAAAAGACTATATTAAAGATATTGTGTTAATAAGAGCCACATTATCAGTGTACATCAAAAAGAAAAGAAAATATATAAGGGGGATATCTATATTGGAATAGTTCTGGGAAATTCTCTCATGGAAAGGTAAGCTTTGAGCTGAATCTGCATGAACAGGAGCTGATCAAGTGCACCATGGGGGACTACGGGACAGAACATTTTAGTGGAGCAGCAGCATGGAATGTTGCTCAAACCAGGTGCATGGGGGGGACTTCACCTCTCCCCACTGTCAAGTAGCTGCTGCAGACTCTGTCCATGCTTTGCCCAGATCCGCTGGGCCTCTATGGCCCTGTGCACCTCGACTAACGTCTGTGTGTTTTTCATTCTAACGCAGAACCTGCAGCTCTTTTCCAAGCGTGGGAAGGACACAGGTGCCTGAACGTTTACATATTGCAGGAGACCTGTGGTTAAAGCCTGACTGGTGCCCAGCACCCATGGATCCAGTCAGTAAGGACTTTGCACCCAGAGTTTCCCTGCAAGATCAGGCTGAGGCTGGACTTCGCCTGAAATCACATTCTGTCTTGGCTTTTTCCCCGGTCTTAATACTGCATTCCTTTACCTATTAATTCTGGGAGCACATCTGCAATAAATAATTTGCATATTAATGCTGGTTTTGGGTCAATCCATCCTCAGACAGTGGGGGGTTAATTGCCTTAAAAACTCCTGAAGTTATTTTCATGATCAGATTAGATAATATGTATGGGACTTCATAACTACAAAACACAAAATGAATGTAAAATATGGTTTATCGTTAACAAGCAATGTTTTAACCCTTTGAGCAATAGAGAGTTCAGGTAGCAGTTATGCCCCATTCTTGAAGTTACCAAGATGAGCTTCTCAGTGAGTAAAAAGCCATTCTAGTGCCAACTTTCAGGGTTCTTAATGCTTAAGAATATGGCAATTGTTGTTACTTCAGTAGATTGGCTAGACCAAGGGTGAACTCCTAAAAAATATTATAGATTATCCAGGAAATAATTTATTATAAAGTCAATTCATTTTTTGAAGGAGGTGGATAATTTAGAATAATGAATGAGAATGATTTGTTTAGAGGTCGGCTTTCTGGTTCATTATGGTTCCTTCCAATTCTTTGGTCATGAGGGAACCTGAATGAAAATTGCTGAGTAAACCAGGAGTACAAGTAACCTACCTAATATAGCTTTGATAACATTTTTAATGATTAAAGAGAATGTAGAGAAGTAAAAAGGCTAATCAGACCAATGCCGAAATATCAAATTTAGATTACATCTATAAAGTTCATAAAATATCACTTAAGCTGTTGGCTTTCAAGGCAAAGTGATGACTGATATAATTTCTCCTTCCTCAGCCTTTATTTAATGAAAGAGATTGCTTGGCAATACTGCATTTATTAAAGTTTAAAAAAATACCAGTATGGGAGATGACCTCACTCTAAGAGATTTCTGCAGCTTTTGATATCTCTAGTCTGCATATGTTACCTCTTGGCTATGAACGTTTTGTTCCTTGGGCCCAGCAATATGTGCTTTTTGGCTTGAGAGTAATGCTTCAGTCCATATATGCTATCAAGCATTGTGAACTACACAGCTGTGAAACCGTAATCCCTTTTGTCATAATTCTGTGATAAGAGTTAAAATATGATCAGTGTTCATTTCCCTAGACAAGCTAGTGTGTATCAGTGTGTGTATCTGTAATTGGGATTGTGGGAGTGTGGGTGCATAGTGCATGAATGGCTACCTATGCAAAGAAAAAAGTGGGGGCACTCACACTCATTCTACAAATCCATCCAATCAATTGTAAAAATGTAAAAAAAAATTGTAAAAAAGATGGCAGAGATGTCCAGCCAAATCCAGGTGCCTTTGGCTTCCTGTGTTTGCTGCTGTTGGTGTGCAGCCAGAGTTTCCCACCAGGACAGGTGAACAGGACCTGGGATGGGGATGCTCCCCTGATTTTCACAGGAAAGAATCATGGAGCTGATGGTACCATTCAGTGTGCTGAGACTTATACCCCACATCAGTCCAATGTCTTTTATAGTAGCTCGCTTGTAAGGATGGTGGTTCAGTATAAAATAAATAAAACTATATATTCGTATGTGTGTGTATATATGCATGCATAGCTTGGATATTTTCCAGACTTTACAAAGGTTCATTTTCAAAGCTTTTATCTATCATCTGATTTTTTTGTGGTAGGATTAAGTTGCTGTAGGGAAAAGGAAAAGCTTTTCCACAATTTTGTTTCTCAGAGGAAAGATGCCTTGGGAAGCGAAACCTTGGATCTGCTGTTCAAAGACAAAATTGAACTTCTGTTCAGTGGCTTCTAGCTGGCAAGAGAGTAGAAAACAAAAATGAAGGGAATGCATCCCACACTTAGGGGGAACCTGCCACATAGTCTTCCTACAATGTAGCTGGTACTAGGAACTGTGACACTAAGGGACAGAGGCTTGGGTCTCCTCAGGACCACTGCATCCCGCTGTTCACTTCTCATTGGATGTGGGGAAGTGGCGAGGCAGGCAGGAGGGCACACACGGGAGGTCGAAAATCCTTTCGTGGTCTTGGGAAAACTGATTAAAGAAGACCAAATGCTGGGGAAAGAAACTGCAAGTTTGACACACATACTTCCAGCATCTCAAACTTCCGGTAAATAAGGTTTCTTTGTGCGCTCTCTCTCTTAACCTAGTTCAGATCCAAATGGCTGATCCTAGAGTGACTTTCATAATTCCTGCTGGTTTACAACAAAGACTCTCCAGGTTAGATCAATAGATCTTTTGCTTAGACTCTTAATAACCGGCACCGATTGTTTTGAAATTGTGGTTCAGGTTGGTTTTTTTTGTTTTTTTTTAAGATTTTTATTTTTATTTATTTAATTCCCCTCCCCTCCCCCGGTTGTCTGTTTTCTGTGTCTTTTTGTTGCGTCTTGTTTCTTTGTCCGCTTCTGTTGTCGTCAGCAGCACGGGAAGTGTGGGCGGTGCCATTCCTCGGCAGGCTGCACTTTTTCTTTCACGCTGGGCGGCTCTCCTTACGGGCGCACTCCTTGTGCATGAGGCTCCCCTACGCGGCGGACACCCCTGCGTGGCACGGCACTCCTTTGCGCGCATCAGCACTGCACATGGGCCAGCTCCACACGGGTTAAGGAGGCACGGGGCTTGAACCGCGGACCTCCCATGTGGTAGACGGACGCCCTAACCACTGGGCCAAAGTTCGTTTCCCAAGGTTTTTAATAGGAATAAAGAGTCAGCCTTGGAGGAGGCTGGCACCATTCAGGGGAGTCCATGTGTAACATCAGGAGAGAAAACACTATGCAATAGTAGAGGGATGAGAGAGAGGCAAAAAAGGCTCACAAAGGAGGCATTGGCTCAATTGTTTGGGCGAACAGCATATCTTCATTAATGATCATAATACACAAGGTTTTAGAGGAACTTCCAGAAGCAACATTCTAGGGTGACATTTTCCATGTGATCTCCCTATTTATAATAGGGTTATTATGAATCCTGTGACTTCATCCATGGGAAAGTGCTGGAAAAAAGGCCCAACCACAACTAGCAAGAGTGTCTTTTGCATTGTGAAACTACCTTGGTGCTCTCTTTTCTTTTTGGACATCTACGAAACTATGGACAATCTGTGGTTATTTGCTCTGAATGCCTTGCCCTCCCTTCTACAGCTTTCATCCACCAATAGAGCCATGTGCGTAACTTCTCATTCATAAAACCTGCTAGAGCTATTACAAGCCTTTATAGAGAAAAACAAAATAAGTATTTTCTGTTTCTTATTGCAAGGAGTGGGCTCCAATTTCATAGCACACTGATCAGTCTCAGGCCCTTTCATCCCTCTTGACTTTCTCACCTTTCTTCTCCACCAGGATCCTCTGCCTGTTCCATGCCCACCCCTCTCCTTTCCCTACTCCCTCCCTAAATCAGGTACCCATAGACCTGGGTTTGAATTGTTTTTTTGCCATCTAGTTATTTACCTCTTTGGTGTTCATTTTCCTACTTCTGAACTAGAGAAAAGTGTTCCCGTCTCAAGGGTTGACACATTAAATGGGAAAATCCATGTAGAGTGGCGGATGGCGACTGGCACAAATTGGGTTCTCAGTGAGTCGTCTCTGCCCTCCTCTCTTCCACCATCTGTTCCTTTCCAAAACTGCTGGGAGGGAACAGGTGTGAAGCATCGGCCTGCCTCTGTGGATCCCACTAGCTCTGATTTCTACCCTGCTTTCTTGGACTCAAGGGCATGCTTGTCATCCTGGAGTATGCTAAGTTCCCTTCTTATCTAAACTTGGTGATGATAGTCTCATCAGATTTTACATTGGAAGTACAGCATTATTTTTTTTTTTAAATCTGCTTGGATTATAAAAGGCTCATCTCTTAAGACTTCATGCCTTGAATTCATGATTTCAGTTGCTGCCAAACTATTACACCAAGCATGTCTTTTCCACAAAAAGTCATTCCTTGTTTTTCCCCAGGACCTCCTTGTGCTTGAATTTTATAGAAAAGAGGCAAATCTCCCTGACTGTGGGTTTAAAGGCACACAATCACTTGCATTGTGATCATGGTGAACTGATATGGGGGCTCTTCTTTACCCCCATTCTCCTTTACTAGTTTGTTTTTCACATCATAATTGACAGGTTACATTGTTTACTTCCTTATTCGTAGATAGACTTCCCACTTTTAGAATGACACCTTTATCAGGGAAGGGATTTTTTTCCTGGTTTGTTCTCTGCTGTATCTTCAGTACCTAAAATAGTTCCTAGTCCATACTAGGCATCCAGTAAATATTTGCTGGAAGCATGAGTGAGTGACTCTGCCCCTGCTCCAATTCCCTTGTATTTTCAGCTCTAGTCAAACATAATCCCTACCTCTAGCCCTGAACTTGTAGCAAAGCCGCCTTATAGTTCAAGCAGCTTGACCTGTTTCCCACTGGCCCAGTCTATTCCCCTCTGGTTCATAATCTCTTTAATTTTTATAAAATGCATGTACTTTGTTCGTATTTCATAGGCCAAATATATATACATGTGTGTGTGTGTATGAAAAATAATGGTCCCATGCCTCTCCCCTGCTTCACTCTCTATTCTTTTCACTCTCCATTCTTTTCTCCATGGTAAGTTTATATATATATATAGTTATATATTAGATACTGTTATTGGCTTTCAAATTTTCAGTAATCTACTTACACGGGTGCCAGTCGTCCACTTCTTGCTTCTTCTCCATGACAAGGTAAGTTCACAAATGAGAGTGAATTTCAGAAACTCTTATAGTAATTTGGCATTAGTACACTAGTCCAGATCATGTTTATTTTTACTGTACTTTGAAAATGTATTGGCCCATGGTGGGATGAAAATTAAAATCAAAACAAAACATTAACAGGTTCTTTTTTAAGAAAGTTCTAAAGGCACAGCTTTTGGCAGCTGCACAATTGTTCTGTTCTCCTTTCACCATTGTCCTGGGAATTCCCTTCCCTTCCGATTTTGTGCTAGACCTATAGTTTCAGGTTCCATGTATTTCTTATTTTATACTTTTTTGGGGGTGGTGGTGGTGATATACCTCAGTAGCTTTCTGAGACAGGAACAGGAGCATTGGCGATAAACCTTCTTCTAGACATTGCTCTCTGGTATCTCAATTTAACTCACAGGCACGTGATAATTTAGCTGATTGGGAATTCTATTTTCAAAGTCATTTTCCCTAAGATTTGAAGGTGTAGCTATCATCTTCTATCCTATTAAAAAGCTCGATGTCATGCTTATTTCCCAAACTTAGTTTGGGACATACCCTTTTTTTCCTCCTTGGGAACATTTAAGGATTTTTTTTCATCCTCAAGTTTCTGAAATTTCATGACTTAGTCAGCCCCTCCAATCTGGAGGCTTGAGACTTTCAGTTCTAGGTAATTTTCATTTATTATTTTATTTTCAATGATTTTTATTCTTTTTTTTCCTCTAAGATTCCTTTCAGTTAAAGACACTGTATTAATATTTAATTTTTGTACCTTTTTTTTCTCCCATTGTCTCCCTGCTTATCTTGCTCTCCTTTCTAACTGCAGGCTGGAGGGGATCAGATCTCCTCCTTATAGACACTTTCAACCAATTCCAGTCTTTTCAGCCTCTTGCTTCCCTCCCAACTTCGATGGTGTCTTGTGATTCCAGTTCTCAATTCTCAAGACTAATCAGGTTTTGAGAGTTGAATTGCTTGTTTTATAATAGTCATACTATCTGAAAGCACATTTCAGTTGTTTACACTTTGCTAAGTCAGTTTCTACTCCTTTACTTGCTTTACATACTGTAGTTTGAGGTAACAGATATCTCTGTTTTTACTGATACTGGGAATTCCCTTTTTATATTATCTTAAAACCACTAGTTCCTTTTCTCTAGTTCATTTGAATCCAAATCAATGTATCTCTCCTAGGGGAAGCTTTCTTGATGGACTCACATTTTCTCAACACTTCCACATTTTATATGCCCTTATGCCTATCTATCTACACATACACCTACGTCTATACAAATATGGTTTTATTTTAATAATAACAAAACACATGTACTTAATCTTTATCTGCATTCCTGTGGATGGGAATTTATTTGGTGATGTTATTTTACTTGCAGTGAGGCCAATTGAGTCATGATGGTTGCGATCCATATAAATGGAGGAATTTTTAGTGAGAAGAAACTGGAAGCCAGAAGCCAGATAAAGCCACAGGGAGGAGTCAGAAGCTGGAGATCAGTGGAAACTGAAAGAGCAGCCACAAGGAGAGATGTCTGTTTGACAGGAGACAGAGATGCAAGCCAAGGAACTCCCAAGAATCGCAGAGTGCTACAGACTCCAGGGAGAAAGCAGGCCTACCAATGCCTTGATTTTGGGATTGAAAGCCTTTGAAACCATGAGATAATAAACGCTTGCCTTTTTAAAAAAGATCTATTTATTTATTTGTTTGTTTGTTTATTTATTTATTCCCCCCCTTGCAGCTTGTTCCTTTTTCTTTTGCTCTCTCTTCTCCATGTCCATTCGCTGCGTGTTTTTTCTGTATTTGTTTGTCTCCCTTTTGTTGCGTCATCTTGCTCCGATAGCTCTCCACGGCACATGGGCCATCAGCTCTCCTCAGCGTATGGGCCAGCTTTGCCTTCATAAGGAGGCTCTGGCTTTTTAAACCAGCCTAGCTGTGTGGTATTTGTCATAGCAGCCTGGCAAACTAGGACATATGCTAAAACTATTTTATAGTATTCTTCATTTGCCTACCTATAATTTTCTTTCTTCTTTTTCTTTCTTTCCTCTCTCTCTCTTTCTTTTCTTTCTCTCTCTTTCTTTTTCATTCTCTCTCTCTCTCTGTCTCTTTCTCTCTTCATTTAAAAAAATTTTTTAGGAGGTACTAGGGATTGAACCCTGCACCTATGTGAAGCAGGTGCTCAACCACTGAACTACACTCCTTCCCCTGATTTATTTTTAAGCTGCTTAGTAGAGACAAACTAAACTATACTTAACAAATAAACAAACAAAATAACTAGCCGAATTTGTTTGCATACAGTGGCCTGCATATTATACTTCTCTGACAGTGAATGATGCTAATAAAATAATGGGAAAGTGATGTTTTAAATCTCTCTCCTCATCTTCAGTAACTGGATTTCTTTTTAGTACATCTTCTTTTTCCCAGTGAAACTTCTTCCTTATTTGACAAATCATGCTAAAATTCATACTCATAGACATTCCATAGAAGGGTATTAAGAATGAATATTAATAAGATTTAACAATAAAAAATTTTTGGAAAATGCACATCTTTTGAGAAAAATGAGGTCATTATGAGTTTACAGAGCCAAGAAGGACGTACCACTGTCTGTTAATTGTTCAGTTGAATTAGCTCCTCTTTTGCATAAAGGTATTTAGGAGGTACTTTAGCTCTTTTAAGTCACCATGAAACCTGCTAATAAAAGACTGATTTAATGATGAAATGTTCTGTCATTAGAAACATGTTATCAAACACAAGACTCTTAAAATGATCATTGTTCAAGAGATGAGTAGCTGGGAGTACAGCAGTACTGTTTTTCCATTTGAGGGGGAAATTCTTGGTTCATTGCTCACCTGGCAAACACCACTTAAGTAGAAGTACAATTTAAGGGCCATTTCTTGTTTGAAGCCTTTTGTTTTTCCTTCACCTGTGTTCAGCTGACCGTTTCTGCTTATGGACCTCTATATACCTGTCAGTGCTTCACTGGATTTATGAATTTATGAATCCTGTCTCCCCTACTACATGGTAAGCCTTTTGAAGGAAAGGATGATGTGTTCTGATTCTTGTATTCCTAGACCAAGAACAAAATGATCACTTAATAAATCTTTATTGTGCAAATTACGGAAAAATGTCCCAAACAAGTATATTCAATTTATTTACAAGATTACTCCTTTCTTCAGAAGGGAAAGTTATAAATTAAAGGTTAGAACCAAAATGATCCTATTGGAGGTTGGAGCAGTTAGGCCTGCTATTTTTTTAATCATTTTTGTCCAAAATTCCTCAAAGTAATTTACAAGAACAGCTTTTTGATTTCTCAAGTGCATAATAGTTACTGTGGTTAAAGATTTTTCATCTTCCCCTAGGAAGTCTGTTTCCTTTAATGATAAAATCATCAGATCCCTATTGGCTAGTAATCGTGGCTCTATGAAATGAAATATGTGCTTAACTAGAATGAAGACTGAACAAATAATATTCACATATCTTAGAATACTCAGAAATGATGAATGGTAGTCTTGAATATATTACTTAGATTTTGGGTCACTTTCCTCCTTTTGGCTGTGCTTTCTATGAGGCATGGGTTCAAAGAAAATCTCACCAAGTCATATCCCTTGTAATATTTGCTCTGGCCAAGAAACGTTCTGTCAATATATTTTACCAGACCTGTGACATATACCCAAACCAGATTCTGATCCCACTGCCATCAAAGCTTGGGCAGGTCTGCTTCATGCAGATGTATGAAGTTTTCACATAGCATACCTGAGAGCTCTATCATTTACCCCAAAAATACACAGCTTTCTAAACACAGACAGTCATCTCCAAGGCAATAGAAAACTCCTCTAACAATGAAAGCACACACAAGTTATTAGCATTACTACACATCCAATTCTAACCACTTCTTCCAACCATAGCACTTGTGGTTCCAAACAAGAAGGCAGGGCTGAGAATGAAGTAGAAGACATTTTTTAATGTATCAGCATAGCTAGGTGCTATTAAGAGAACTTTTGTTAAACAGACTTATAGGGAGAAGTTGATGGAGATTGCTTGGGTTAAGGGGTAAGTATAGAGAAGATAAAATTTCTAACCAACTTTGAAAGATCTAGGTTATGTTAGGGGAAAGATCCCTCTACTACTGAAGTCTCTGGATGAACTAAATCTCCCTGTTTCTCCTTTGAAGGCAAGCCTGTTGAATATAATCTCTTTTTGCTCATTTTCCATTCCCACTGTGCTCTCCTTTCTTGCTACTAGAACTGCCTCTTCAAGGCCACCTATGTTCTTCCACAGGCTAAATCCAATGGTCGTTTCTCCATCTTTGTACTTTTGTTAACTATCCTCCATTCTGACTGCCCCTTCTCCCTCTTCTAGGAAGCCACTTTCCCCCATGCTCCTTCTACCCTAAAGTTTCCTCTCATTCTCCTCTAGGTTCCTCTTCCTTCATCCAGGATTTTCATATTGGTTCTCTCCCCTGCCCTTTTCTCTCTTAATTTTACACATACCTCTAGGCAAATGGTCCCTAAATTTGCCTTCAGAGTAGAATCACTTACCTTTAAAAAATTCCAATACCTAGGCCACAGCACAGCCCAATTAAATCACCACCTCTAGGGGTGGGGCATAAGTGTAGTTGGAAACACTCCCAGGAGATTCCAACCAGAAGACAAGTTTGGGAAACCATTGACCTAGGAGGGTTCCTCTCCTCTTAATAAACTTCAGATTGCTGATGCCCCATATGCTAAGCTTGTGCCTTGTCCATGGTCACTCATGTCTGTGACATATACTTAGTGATCCCTTCTTAAAACTCGCCAATATTTCTTAACTATTTCAAGATCAAATGAAATATTATCAACAGGACATTCAAAGGTTTCATGGTTGAATAGCTTAACTCTCAATCCCCTCCCTAGACTACCTTGTGCTCTAATTGCACTGGACTGCTCAAATTTCTCTCAGGACTTGATTCCTGCCCTTCCAACTGGAATGGCCCTCTCATCTGGCTAATTCCAACTTGTTCTTGGAGTACTTAGCCTATTAGGAAAACTCCTCCTCCCATATGCACTTAATGGTTTCCTTGATCACAGCTTTGACTCCATGTATACTTGTTTACTGGTCTGCCTTTTCATGGATTGGAAGTTATTTGAATATGGTATCTTTGCTTTTTATTTCTCTACCCAGATGGCATAGTGCCTGGAGCAAACTTGAAGTTAATGATTAATGAATGAATGAATACAAGAATATAATGGCAAATGATTTTTGCCGTGTTCAAAAAAGGTTTAACCAGATTTACTTCTTCAGGGAGAGAGGAATACCACAGAGCCACAAAGCTTCCACGTATCTACCCTGCAGATGCTGGCCTGTTCTTCCCTTCTCCGTGATCCCTCTGCGTCATCTGGAAAGTGGAGCATCTGGAAAAGCAGTACAGGTGGTAAGACAAACTTTCATGACACTTACAGATCTCACTGGACACCTTTTCCAGCAATTAAAAATTCAGCAAGACCTATGATACAGTTAGGGAGCTGTTCCAACAGCAGAACATTACAAGCAACCATCTGCTAGCAATAAGTGTGGAAAACTTTTTGGGTCAGGAAGGGAACTGCAATATATATTTGCCTCAGAGTATCTGAGTGCCCATTATTTACTAGAGACATATGAGATGATTTTAAGAAAAATTCCTATTCTAAGTGAGAGCAAGGGTTTGAACAGTTCCTACAACTATGCATTTCTATAAAGTTAATGTTAAGAACTGTCAGTGAAAACTGACATCAAAGCTACAATTTTAGAAAATAGTTTGGAGGTGACTATTCCACCTTTTTGCCCATTATAGTTTGGAACCTGAAACAAGAAGTTTTAATAGAAAAAATCATGATGAAAATGTGCACTTAATGGTTACAATGGCAAGGCACAATACTTATGAGTCATGGGTGTAGTTAGTGTTTCACCCACTTGTACTTTGTAAATTACCTTTGTTTTTCATATACTTCAGATTATCTTGGTAAATTATAAGTATTACAAAACAGAATATTAGGTCTGATAGAGTTTAGATGTAAGCAACTTTTCTATAATTATCCCACACCAACAAATAATTATAACAAAGAATGGGAGAGCATGGCATGATTTCCTGAATGGTCAACTATTCTGTAGCTACATCTGACTTGTTCTGCTGTTTTCCAGGAAATACTTCAGCCATCTCCAATAACATGTGGCTTCCTAGCCCTCACCATCAGTTAACCAGCTATGGAACATGATGCCATTTGTAGTTTGTGGTATCCTTTCCAAACTTTTTCCTGTTATTGAGGTGGAAAGTGAGATTACTTAAGCTCAGTCCTAATAAATTAATTTCATAAGTTGATGCTTGAAAGCATAAAATACAGGTGCTTATGGTCATAACAGGATGAAAGTTCTATGCTCATGCAGCTGTGCAAACTGGACAGTCTCATGGAGCCCCAACTCAGAGGGGCCACTTGCTTGGTTTAGCGTGACCATGCTCTGTAGTCGCCATCTTGAAAGTCATCATTTTAAAATAAGAGGCCCTACAATTTCATTTTGCACTGGGCCTTTCAAATTACAAATCTGGTCCTGCCTGTGATTCCTCACTAAACATTTTCTTGTGGGTGATATGTGAATAAAATCAGTAGCAAAGGCAGGATGAATGAGAGAAATGTATTGTGAATGGGCATCCTATTACCACGGGGGTGTTTTTGACTACATGAAATCAGCCCCATCTACCTTAACTCAGAAGATGGATTCTTTATTTAGATATGCATATAAGTCTCCTGTGGTTTTGACATCATCCTTTCTTTCTCCCTACTTACAATTTCTTGCCTAACAGAAACACAGGATCCTACATAAGATCCAGAGGGATTAGCCTCATATGCACAGGATGGTAACTTTAAGAGAGAGTTTTCCAGCTCAAAAATTATAAAAGCATGGAAAGCTTCAGTCTGGCTACTTTAAGCATAGAGCTAACATGTGAACATAAAGGCAGAATTAAATAATCCCCTTGCATTATGGTCAAGTAATTCACTGTGAGACTAAGTGGTTTAAAAGTTATTTAATATTTATTTGTGGTTTATTGTTTTCTTTGAAAAATTAAACTAGAATACTGATGTATAAATTTCTGGTTTGGATTCCTTATTACTCTTTACTGACAATTACCTTTGCTTGGAATTTGTACCTGTTTGGTAAAATGAAGATGCAGTTGGAATATGGATGGTCAGATAGATTGCAAAGAAAGAGATAAGAATGTTTTGTAGTTTAAACATTTACTGAATTTTCATTTAGATGAGATAGGAGGAGTCTGAGAAAACAGACAGCGAACCATTTTTTGCTGTAGAATGATTTTGGCTCAAATGGAAAACAAACGTTCCATAATGCAATAGCCTATCATCTTTTTTCAAGTGATGTGTGACACTAATATAAGCTTCAGAATCTATGTATCTTTAAAACTGAACACTTTCAAAATTACTCTACTTTTATGAAAAGGAGCACTTATGAAAAAACGTGTATTCCCATGTCCTACCCAGAATTACTAAATTTGGGACTTCTGCCAAGGATCTTGAGGAGCTGTATTTTAGTTTTTGTTTGTTTGGGTTTTTTTTTTTTTTGGTCTTTTTCCTTTAGGTCTGTATTTTAAAGAGCCCACTCCTTTGTAGAAACAAAGTCAAGTGTGGTCAGCCAAGTGAGGGAAACTCACCTTAGGTCAGTGCTTCTCAACACCCATCGACACAGTTGGAGGGTTTGTTAAAACTGTGCTTCTACCTAAGTCAGGTGTCTGGGGAGGCCCTGAAAATTTACATTTCGAGCAAGTTCCCAGGTAACTCTAGGGATACAGCACTGTAAGAACCATTGACCTCGGGGCTATTTCAGTATCTGCTATTACAACCTGAAAGGTTCAGGTGGCCGTCCGCCCAGAAGTTGTTTCCTCCCTAGTCCTGCTGCTCATCCCAAGCCCATTATATCCTCTCACACAAAGAGTTTATGGTGCTAATCACAGGGTGGGTCCCAGCTTGGTACCCAGAATGAGGACATCCCGTAAGACAAAGATAGTCCTAAGAAAAGTGCCAGCTCTTGTCTGATCCCAGAACACACACAAATAATAAGTATGTTAAGGATGGGGCGGGGCGGGGGAGGGGGGAGTAGTTAATTGTCACACTTGGTTGCAGACAGAGTCAGAGGAGAGACAACAGTCCCCAAATGGCATGGACAGTCTCAGAAGCTTTTGAATCAAACTGTGTTTTTTGCTTTGTTTTCAGAGAGGACATAGACTGGGAGATGGAAAATGGGCATTTCTGTTAGGACGTGTCTCCTTGAGGGAAGTTGTCAGTCCCCATGAGATAAGAGGTCTTCTGCTGGCAAAGAGTGGGATGTGTGTGCTTGCACAGATATGAGGATGGTGATTGACCAAGCCAGATCCTAACAGCCTTTAGTTCCCTCCTTCTTTCTGAACCGTCTCTTTCAACCATGCTTAAGTTCACCTGTAGATGCTGTGTTCTGATTTAAGTCACTTTCATCAGGGATAGTTACTTTTCATTGCCACCAGTCACACATGTGAACTGTGACTCTCCCTCTCTCGGAGCAGCTACAAAGCCTTTGACCTTTCTAGTTACAAGTCTTAATTCTTAAATAAAGCTGTGGTTCTATCACATGGACATGTTAAAACTAAAAGCAAAAACCAAAACCAAAAAAAACAAAACAAAAACAATTAAAAAAACCTGTAGTGTATTTCAGAATCCTAAACAGCATACTTCATAGATTAGCTTTTAGATTATGAAATTTTCAATCTACAGACCAATGATTTGATTTCAATAGCTGCAAACGTGCTTCCAAGGGGTAAGTGTAAAAAGCTGAGAAGCTGTCAAACAAATATTTTGCTTATGCATCATTTTTGTCACGTGGCTGCTTTGTGAGCTAACCAGATGTTTGTTGTACAAATATAGCATGACTTGTACAGTTCACTTGCAGCTTTTGACTGCTGAGTAATATGACAATTTCCTAACAGAAGGCAACAGCAAATGTAAATCCTAATCACAGCAAGTAGGAAAACCAGGATAACTCCATCTATACAGTCTTTGGCTAACAACAAATTCTCTAAGTTTTCCTTTGTCTGAGAATGTTTTTATTTCCCCTTCATTTTTGAAGGATATTTTCACCAGATATAGTTTTTGCAGCTGACAGTTCCTTTCTTTCAGAACTTGAAAAATTCTGTGTGCTTCCCTCTGGCCTCCATGATTTCGGAAAGCTTTGATTGGTGTCCTATAAGTAATGAGTCATTTCTACCTGTCTGCTTTCAAGTCTTTGTCTTTGCCTTAAGTTTCCAGAATTTAATTATGCTGTTTCTTGGTGTGGGTATCTTTGGCATTTTTCTCAGCTTCCTGAATGTGTGGGTCTATGTCTTTCACCAAATTTGAGATTTTTTTCTAGTTATTCTTTTTTTTTCTAATTAAGATTTATTCATTTATTTATTTCTCTCCCTTTCCCCCCTACCCCAGTTGTCTGTTCTCTGTGTCTATTTGCTGCATCTTCTTTGTCCACTTCTATTGTTGTCAGTGGCATGGGAATCTGTGTTTCTTTTTGTTGCATCATCTTGTTGTGTCAGCTCTCCGTGTGGGCGGCGCCATTCTTAGGCAGGCTGCACTTTCTTTCGCGTTGGGCGGCTCACCTTACAGGGCGCACTCCTTGCGTGTGGGGCTCCCATACACGGGGGACACCCCTGCGTGGCACAGCACTCCTTGTGCGCATCAGCACTGTGCATGGGCCAGCTCCACATGGGTCAAGGAGGCCTGGGGTTTGAACCGCAGACCTCCCATGTGGTAGACAGATGCCCTAACCACTGGGCCAAGTCCGCTTCCTTAGTTACTCTTTCTTTGAATTTTTTTCTCAGCCTCCATCTCTTTATCCTCTCCTTCCAGGACTCCAGTGATACAACTGCTAGCTCTTTGTTTATTGTTCCACAAGTCCCTGAAACTTCTCATTTTTATGGAGTTTATTTTTTCTGTTGTCCAGAGCAGGCATATTTTATTGTTCTTTCCTTGAGTTCACTGATACTGAGCTCTGTCATTTCATCTCCACTCTACTATTGAACCAATCTATCATTAAATATACATATATGAACATATATATGCATATCTGTGCTGTATGTGTATGAATACATTTACACATGTGCTATTTGAAATTAAAGCTTTGTTTCTGCTTTAAACAATGTTTATAGCAACATAGTCCAATTCTGTTTTACAGTTATTTTGTGTCCATAGCTAGAGCAAGCATTTTCTACTTATCTCTAGTATTATATAATATTATTTTTTAGGGAAACCAAAAATTGTTCTATGTTCCTATATTAGGGCACTGAAATAACATTTTTATTTTATTTCTTTCTTTGCAATCTCATATTTAAGACTTATGAAACTGAACAACTGTGTTGATTCACATCTAAGGTAGTATTTGACTTGAATCGAATGAATATTTTAAATGCTTTGATTCTATCTTTCCCCCTCTCTCTTTCTAAGGAAATAAATGTGAAAATACATTTGGCTTTTATGTCATGATGTATGTTCCTGCTTAAAGGTCACGGGACATTTAGAATCTCAAAAGATGAAATTTGTACTTTTTCGCTAGCCAAACATAAATCATATATAGACATTTTATTTTGCCTAATAGTTTTCAATCCCAAGAGTAAGGAATATATTTCTGGGTAACTATTCGCCATATAGTTTGTTCCATGAAAGAAAAGAGAGGGGACTTAGGGTCACAACCATTTTCCACTGTCTTACATGATTATATTACATGATTAACATTTGCTTTTTTTTTGTTGGAAATAACACCATAATTCCCTCTCAGGCCTGGTGACAGATGGATTTGAATAGGCCAGTGCGAAGAGATGGTGAAGATAGTGGGGGAGAATCTGTCTTAAATGAGATGGGTGTAGAAATAGGTTTGTGTGAAATTGGACGTGCCACAAAAGGCCTGGCCTGCGTCCAGGCACATAAGCACCTAACGTGACAGCAGGGGCCTTAG
Organism: Dasypus novemcinctus; assembly: GCF_030445035.2. Taxonomy (NCBI): domain Eukaryota; kingdom Metazoa; phylum Chordata; class Mammalia; order Cingulata; family Dasypodidae; genus Dasypus; species Dasypus novemcinctus. Next base: position 20,097,268 of record NC_080686.1, read on the forward strand.
AGCTGGACCTCAAGTGAGGAGGCAGCGGTCAAGTTGGGGCTTCTATTCGCAAACTGGTCATTTGAGGGGAGACTTGGGGCCTGCAGTTATGGCAGATGGGCAGGGGACAGGTAATGTGGTTGAAGCTGGGTAGCCAAAGAGGATTGGGGAGGGGGGCGGCAGATGGATTTCTCTGGGAGAAACAAAGAATCTTAATGGTTCAACCAAAAAGTTCATCAGGTCAGAGCAAGACTTTCCTGTCTGAAGCTGAGCTGAGGTCATAAATTGCCTTTCTTCAAAAAACTAACCATGTTTCTAAACCCATGAGAGACTTTTCCTAAAAGAGTCATGGACATCCTTTAGGAGAAGCAGGGACTTCATATGATCAGGAGTTCAGTTTCTTTTTTTTTTTTTTTTTTTTTTTTTTAAAGATTTATTTATTTATTTAATTTCCCCCCCCTCCCCTGGTTGTCTGTTCTTGGTGTCTATTTGCTGCGGCTTGTTTCTTTGTCCGCTTCTGTTGTCGTCAGCGGCACGGGAAGTGTGGGCTGCTCCATTCCTGGGCAGGCTGCTCTTTCTTTTCACGCTGGGCGGGTTTCCTCACGGGCGCACTCCTTGCGCATGGGGCTCCCCCACGCGGGGGACACCCTTGCGTGGCACGGCACTCCTTGCGCGCATCAGCACTGCGCATGGCCAGCTCCACACGGGTCAAGGAGGCCCGGGGCTTGAACCGCGGACCTCCCATATGGTAGACGGACGCCCTAACCACTGGGCCAAAGTCCGTTTCCCAGGAGTTCAGTTTCTAAGAGAGAAGACTTTGAACACCAGGACGTGATAATGAGAGAAAGAGGAGGGATTGGACATGGGTCGTCAGTGGACATTTCAGCTTTGTTCACCATCCTCATTCCCTACTCTTACAGTGTCCTTTGCAAAGTTTAGAATTTTCAACACATGATATGAATAAGTAAATCTTTGTTAATTGATTTTACTATTTCCATTTAAATATAAATATTAAAAAATTCCCAGAATGATGACTTTCTTATTCCAAAACATCAGTTTTTAGAGGTTCCAAGAAATCTTTGTTTTCCCTTTTTTGTGTCTCTCAAATTATCTGTCTGATAATGCATTCTAGAACTTTTCTGGAGAATGATAGACTTCAAGCTGTGGGTTGCATTTTCCATATTTAACTTTTCTTTTTTTCCATGACCCTTCAAAAGTTAAAAATTAATTTCCCATGGACCCATTTGCATACATTTTAGATTTGGAAAGTGTGGCTGGTTGGGTCTTGGCAATTCGATCAAGGTGGTAATATTTTACTATATTATTTCCTATTTTGAATTTCAGTTACCCCTTAACAATATCTGTTTCCATTTTATTATTAAGAAAATGAAACCAAAATACAATTTAAATATAGAGTATTCGTGACATATACAGGGGATAAATATAAAACATTTTCATCCTCTGGATACAAGTTACAGAAAGTTTTTGTAGGTTTCTAGTTTTCTTTAGAATCATCATATTTATTGCATGAGTACTTCTTATGTCAGCTGGAGTTGTCTTTACTCCAAAGATCTAGAATACTTGACTTGGAACCCTGAATTGACAGAAACACAGAATCCTCCCTGGTGATTTCTAAAAAAAAAAAGAGAAGTTTTCTTTCTCTGGCCTTCTGGACTCTTTGCTCTTGTGTCTGTGTCTATCTCTGAGCCATTTTCCTTTGTCCCAAATATGAAACTCCAACTTGGCCTGAAAGAAGTCCCCTCCCTAAAACATTTGAAGTCAGTGAAGACTCTTCTGAAGAGGTACTGCAGGAGGTTAGGAAGATTTGCACCAAATTCCTATCAACAGCATTAATTACTATTCTAGGGCATCAGTATGAAAACACAGTTGAGACCCACTGGCTTCTCAGTTCATCATTTCCTGGCTGGACTTTCATGCCTTCCTCACTGCTACCGCACCTCTCCCTCTTTATCTCTGTCATCACGCTCAAGAAAAAACCATTAACTGCCTCCCTTGGTCCCATGAAGAGAAATTCTTCCCTCTTCTGAGGTCTTGCCATTAGGGACTTCTTGGCTCAAAAATCTCTCCCCTAGTGGGAATCCCTTATACTTTCAATGTAACTTTTCTGTAATCTAAAATCTCTTTAAAATAAAGTTTATTATATTAAAAAAAATGTATCCCCTAGGCAAGCTTTTACTACAGGCACCATCTCACTGGATGAATAACTCTATACTGGTAGAAATATTTATTGAACCAGATTTAAAAATATGTACAGAATACCTAGGGGGCTTACAGATGTCAGAAACCTGAGAAATTAGTCAATTTAAACTATTCTTATTATTTTATTTTCTACAAGGTAAACATTTCCTCTAAGCACCATAACATTTTTAGATTTCTGCACTTTTTTTTTTTTTTGCATCAATTCATGAACACCAATAGTTGATCTTGTTTTCAGGCTCATTCTGTTTGTGTTTTTACAAACAATTAGGTTTTTATATGTCATCAGTTGGTGCATTTGATATAAGGAGTGGAGAACCTCAAAGCTGCATTGAATGTGTGCTCTGTAAATATCTACTGGAGAAATGAATGGCTAAGCTTGTTCATCGACAAAACCACTCACTCTTGCACACAGTCTCAGACCAGGCAGAATTCAACAAACACCAAGTGTCTAACGTCAAGGCTGCCGTTGATGGCTGCACAGGTTGTGCATTGCCCGACTTCATGAGCTGCTGTGTACAACACAGACCTGGTTGTGAAAGGCCCTGCTGGTGTGGCATAGGGCAGGATGCTTTTCTACCACGCTCTTGTCTCTATCCCAGTTAATAGACCTAAAGTTTCCAAATACATTTTGCTTTTTAATAGGGAGGTGGAGGCAGACATGTTGAAAATATTTTTCTCATCACATTTTTCAAGAAATTCACCCTCTTTGAAGGGTTACTATTTTGACCCACTATTTAGTATTTGATTTTTGGTTTCCAGCCCTCATGTCAAATTTTGTCCATATCCTTCTAAAATGTGAGGAAATCAGAGAGCCTCCAGCAGAGTCAAACTGATTTTTTTTTTATTTTAAAAAATTTATTCTTCAATAAAGCAAAATATATATTGAATGAAATTTATTGATAGTCAGCATCTTTCAAATGTCAAATCACAGTGAGGCGCCGCTGACCTTTCCTTAGGGGCTCCACTTGGAATGGCATACAGAGCAAGCCTTCAGCCTCGATTTTCCACAGGGCATCTTCTGACTTCCTTTGTCTGGTTATTCTTCAAAAAAAGAGACGGGGTGGAATCCTGAAGAAGATGCTTCTGATCTTAGAGATAATGGTCATGACTACAAACATAAAACCTGTTTTATCCGTGAAAGTTTTCAATGTGCTATATGGATTATTTGTGCCTTGCTAAATATTCACCCTTTCCATATTTGCATCTCTTTTCTGACTTCCACTCTAGTCAAGATGGACTAACAGGGACTCGATTTATCCTCCTACCTGGTTACAATCAAAGTAACCAGAAAAAAATAATGTCTTCACTTGCCAGGACTATTATGACAAACATCACACAACATTTGGGTTGGCTTGAAGTACATGAATTTATTGTCACACGGTTTTAGGGGCTAGAAGCTCAAAAATCATGGTCTCAACAGGCCATGCCCACTCCTGCTGGTGCTGGTTTGCTGCCCCCCTTGGGGGTCCCGTGGCTTGTAGTTTCTGCCCCAGTCACATGGCAATCTCTCTCCTTGGTTACCTCCTGTGGCTCTCTCTGAATGACTGAGTTCAAATCATATGGAATAAAGCCCAGACTGATTCAATCTGGCCTCATCTAAATGGGATCTATAAAGATCCTATTCACAAATGAGGTCACACCTTACTGATAATACGTGTTTAAAGGTCCTGTTTACATTGGCAGGATATATGATGTCCTGCATCTGTCCCTGTGATATCATTCATGTAAACTATGATCCATGCTGTGCAGCAGTGCTCCAAAATGTATTCATCAAATGCAATGAATGTGCCACACTGATGAAAGAGGTTGTTGGTGTGGGAGGAGTGGGGTGGGGGATAGGGAGTGGGAGTATATGAGAACCTCTTACATTTTTTAATGTAACATTTTGTGTGATCTATGTATTTTTTTTAAAAAGCTAATACATTTGTTACTTATTAAAAATAAGAATTTAAAATGTTCTTTGCAATGCTGCAAAAAATCCAATTTTTATGCCATATCATTTTCTGTTAATGGTATAATTCTTACAGAAGTGTTAATGCCATAAGTCAAAACAAAATATGAAGAAACTTAAAAAAAAAGTTCTGTTTACAAATAGGTTCTCACAGGAGTGTGGATTAAGAAGTGAACATTATCTTTATGGGGGGGCATCATGCAAATATATATGAAACTTTAATTTTCAAGGCAAGTGGCATTAGGTGATAAAAGCTAGTGAACCCTGAGAGACAGGAAGCAAAATAGGTGAGCCTGCAATTGCCTCGCTTTACCGTGCTGAGGAGGTTTCCAGGCCACTGTGCAGGGAGGAGGAATCTCCAGATCCCAGCTGGCTCTGAGTTGAGGGCAGGACGCTGGTGACCAGGAAGGCCAAGGCAGCTAGATGAGCCTCTTTCAAAGAAATCATGTAGGTGGTTCTGAGAATTTTTGATTTGCTAAACTATTTTCTAGCAAAAAATTTCAGTTTAGACATAATGGATAGAGTGTGACAATACCTCATATCATGGTACATTGGACATGTGTTTTGTTTGCTTGCTATTTATGAACTTGTTTGTAATCTTGTGTTTGTTCTCTTTTACCCTATATGTTTCCCTTAAACGTATATACCAACTCTAGAGTTCCTTACTGCTGATATTATTGTAAAATTGAATATTCCCAGAAGATTGGCTAGTTGAAATCTCATAAAAATATAGGATTAGAATCAGTGCTGTTTAGATAATTATTATAATCCTAAATGTTCCAGTAATGGAATGCCGAATAATGTCAGAAAGATTAATAAGTTGCACAGAGTTCATTTCCACAAATAGGCAATCGCCCCTATAATTTAAAGTTTATGACCTGGTATTGGTAGGGTTTTAATGTGAGCCACTTAGATATAAATATCATCTAAATGTTGCCCTTAGTTCCTTAAGCCTAATTCCAGGGCATAATTATATCCTCAAAGCCTGATGTTCAGCATTCATAAATTACCACCAATGTCACTGATGATAAACTGAACAGAAGTGAAAGATGCATAAAGCCATCCATCTTTTCATTCATTCACGCATGAAATCAATTTAACTTTGTGCCTGGAGAGAAATATTGTTGGATAGTACCCTTGGCTTTGCAAGTGGTTCAAAGGTGGCATGTCTCAGACTGGACCTCAGGTTGGTCTTCCCACCCAACGGCAGCTCTTGAATGCTGCTGGGAGAGGGAGGGAATCACGAGAATTAACTCAGCCCCAGCGCATGGGGGACAGTTATTGTCGAAACGTCCCGAAACGGAGCCCGTGCCATCCTGCTCGGCCTTCACGTCACGCCTCTACGTCACAGCCCCTTCTCCGCCCCATGCCCCTTTTCCATCCCCAAACACCCCCTCCTCCATTGCCCGTTGTGGACTTAGCTCACATCTCAGTCCACTATAGGAAGCAGGCAAGGCTTATATGTGCAAAGAGGGCTAGGAAAAATGAAATTAAAACAACAAAAACTGAATGAGCATGCTATCTTTTAAAGATGAAAAAGAGCATACTTTTGATTTTTTTTTCAAAGTGATGGATATTCTTGATCTTCTAAAGCAACTGCCAGGGTATATCTATCCCTTGCGTAGGTCTGCAACATTATTTTTTTCCCTTTCATTTATTTATATTGATTTCTACCCCTTAATTTGTCTCTGCAGCAGCTGTCCCTCCTTTCCTGTCCTCCCTTCTCATTTCTGCATTTCTTTCTATCAAAGCGTCTTCTTTTCTATTTTCTAGCTTCCATTTATCTTTTAATTAAATCACTGGGTGGGGGGAGCCATATCAAAAGTCCTTAGGGGTCCCTTAGAGCTGGGGAAATGGACAATTCTCTTGACTATCAACTGAATGTTAATTTAAACAAAGTTTGAAAACTATTTTCTCCCTAAGGCTTAATCGTGCATTTCTTGTAATATCATCTTTGGCATGTATATTCTTGAGAGATAAAAGTATTTCATAAAACATTTAATATACTATTTCCAACTCATTATCGCAGGTCCCTCATTACTGATTTGAGGGTGTCTAATTAAATAGTGAAGAATGGTCTTTGATTATGAAATCAGAGTTTATTATCCATGGTCCTGATAGTCTCAGTAAATTCCACGTTTGGAACTACCAGCCCTGCGATGTCCGCCTACGCCAAAAATAAAGGACGGTCCACAGAAGTTCCCCCTTCAGTGGTCTGTGCGGGTCAATTAGCATAGATCAAGCGAAAGGCTCATCAGTATGCTGCAGTGTCTCATCGGAGCATCCTCATGCCCAAGTTGATTCTAGAGAATGCACTCTGGTGGCATCCGAGCCGCCCGCACTCCACAGCAACCTGTGCCCAAGCTCTCTCTGGAAGGGTGGGGACCTGAACCATCACCAAGCGAATAATGAGGGAGTGACCTCATCTTAGTCGGAATGGAGTCGACTTTAAATGAGAGCAGAAAACGTACCATCGTCTTTATATTCCACCAAGCCTTCAGCAAAAAGTGCCCAGCACATGATTTACACTCAGTGCTTAGTTGTGGTTTGGTGTCTGCCCCAGAGCTCATCCTCCGAGTCCCAGTGGCAGTGTGCTACCTTCTCTTCTTCGGATATTTCTCCTCAGCACAAGTTGATGGACTTAGTTATGTGGTGGGTGGCTACGTGGGTTAGGAGAACAGGCCAGGCTTTGCTCCTGGACCTGCCACTCTCAGCCACATGAACTTGGACTGAACTTCCTGGGCCAATCTTGGAGAACTGCAGGGACATTAAAGCTGTTCACTTTCTGTAGAGCAGTCTTCCCAGTCTCTTCATGCAGACACCTGTTCTCATACTTCAAACTCAAATTAAAGGGCATTCCCTGACCCAGAGCCCTAAGGAGCCCATGGAGTCACAGACCCGAGTGTCTATGAGGTCAAAAGGCAGCAGCAAATGTAGAGGGTCACAAGCACGGCGTTTAGCTTGCAGCAGACTGATGCTTTAGAAAGAAAGACAACAGATTCTTTCACATCATCCCAGTACCTTTTACACCTCTCCTTTGTGGCCAGAAAGGAGCTACAACCCCAATTAGCTGTGAGATCTTTTTGTGTCTTTTTGTGTCTCCTCCACTGAGTTTATGTTCTGTGAGGGCAGGAGCTACATTCTCAGCTCTGTCCCCAGGACTGGCTTAGATCTGGTGCATAGGAGGCCTTTTAAAACAAATTTGTTGAATGAATCTAAATACCCAGGTATTGGTTCTTGTGAGGGCTACAGAAACCCACAGTTCCTATGGTCATGGCAGATGGAGTTCAATGCTATGTCACTTGGCCCTACTTCGGAGTTTGTGTTCCTGAGTGTGATGGAGTTGGACTCAGATGTGATCTTTGTTCACAAGCCTCTTCTGTCACTTTTACCAGACCTGTGGTTGGAGCTGGGGTGTAGTGTATACTCAGGGGACCTGAATCTCTGGACTGTCTGTGTGATAGCCAGGCCCTGAGCCTCAACAGACTTGCAACTCCTACCCTCTGGTTTATTGGGCTTTCCCCAGCCAGCTAACAGAGAGGTGAAAAAGGTCAACCACCACACCAGGGACACAAGAGTGCCTAAAATTGCAAGCAGGATAATTGTATCCATCATCCAAGTGGAATTTAAACACCCTCTCGATACAGAGGTGGAATGGACATAACCATCCCAGGGTCCACAGAAGGGAGGAATAAAGTATGGACTAGAGAGGACTTACTGATATTCTATTCTGGAACTATTGTGATTAGTAATGGAAGTAAAGGTAGCATTGAGATGAAGAAAGTGGCCATGGTAGCTGCTGAGGATGGGGAGTGGGAAGAAAAGATGTGATGTGGGGGCATTTTCAGGACTTGGAGTTGGCCTGGGTGGTACTGCAGGGACTGTATGTCCTCCCATGGCCCACTGGGTGGACTGGGGGAGAGTGTAAACTATAATGTGGACCATTAACCATGTGGTACAACAGTGCTAAGAGATGTATTCACTAAGTGCAATGAATGTCCCATGATGTTGGAGGAGGTTGTTGATATGGGAGGAGTGGGGGGCGGTATATGGGGACCTCATATTTTTTTAATGTAACATTAAAAATTAATAAAGACAAAGAAATTGAAAAAGAAATACCCTACAGATAAGTTAGTGTCACTGTTCCTGCCTGGTTGTGAGAAAACTGCTCTGATGATAAATCGTACAGCCCAGCTCTCAATACAACCATTTAGAATTCTATGCTTCGCTTGACTAAAGGGAAGCCTTTGGAATCCAGATAACCCTTCCATTTCTCTCCTGATGTTCAAGGCTATTTCCTTGTTGTATGCATGTAGGTATATATATGTATATTTAGAAACTCAAAAAGCTAAGCACTAACCTCTTATTCCAGGCTATATCCATTCCTTTTTTCTGTGCAATGGCAGGAAACTTTGGAACCATGGAATTTGGGGGAAAATGTCTCAAAATATTTTTCCCATTATAGTAAGATATGATTAGTCAAGTGTTGGAAGGCAGGGATGTTGGACACACAGGAGGTTCACTATCACACATGTAGATGTGTCACGATGAGACCAGTCATTTGCACATTGTTAGAGAGAGGAGATAAATCCGAAGAGAAGTCAGAGAAAATTGCTCATTCTTTGCTTAGGTCAGATTTGTCCAGAACATGTGAACAAGTATAAATGTGGTCTAACAAGATGTCCTGTGAATGATTGAACATGTGAAGGATTAAATGGGGCTTCATATGGTTGTGTTGCTTCTGACCCCATCTAGGGGTTCTGCAGCACAGGAGCTAAGTGTGTGTATGGTATATATCCTTTTCTGACACAACTAAAGCTTTGACCTAATTAATAGGTGCTAGGTCTTAGGTAACAAATACAGAAAGCAGAGTTGTTGGTTTTGAAGGTGTTCTCCTATGATGATGCTAGAGTTGCTTCTGAAAATTCTCCTAACTGGCACTGAAAATATTACAGCTTCCCTACTCACCCCTGAAGGTTTCTCGTTCCATCTTACCAAGATGGAAGATTCCTTGCTGCTAATCATGCTCTGTGAGCAGCATGATTGCTAAATGATCACTGTATCCAGGCTACATGTAATAACAGAAATGTGTGGGGGATTTGGCAATTTTTTCCACCTTTTGTTGTGTGTCCTAAATTCTGGTGTCACTCCAGTCCCTTTCCTGAAAGTGAGACATACCTCAAAGCCTGATCTGATATGATTAATGATACTACCAGTGTTAAAGGGTTCAAACACATGCCCCTTTGTTTGATCATTTGAAGCCCCAAATTATGCTTCAAGCCTAAGGACAGCCCTGTCATCAAGTCTTAATTTTCCTCTGTCAACACAATTTAGCGTCACTCTCTGATTTAACAATGTGTGTGGCGAATCCGTTATTTGCAACCAAGAACCCAGACAGTAAACGGAAAGCATCTCTTGACTGTTTGCATGGACTGCAGATTGGGTGCAAACCCCAAAAGGGGCCGAATAGTTCAGGGTGCATTCTTCCTGGAACTGTTAAAGTTTGTCCAACCCAGAGATTAAATTCTCCAGTGTTCCTCACCAGCATTTGGCAGTGCACTAGTTGTGTGCAAGAGAAGTGAAAGGCAGTTCATTCACCATCTTGAACCCAGGCCCTTGCTGAATGCTGATGCAAAATGGAGCATGTATTTTTCCATGATGTCTACAATCTGAATGGGAATATTCATAGAAGACTAACCTGTGATTGGAAACAGGCCAGTAATTTACAGAGGCAATTAGGGGAGATTTTAGGTAGGCTTTGAACATGGTGCCTATTGGATTAGGCAGCTATTGCTAATAATACCAAACATTTGCCTTGCATTTTATGGTTGTCAAAGAGCCTTTAAATGTACCATATTTGTAGATTTTAACTAGGTTCTGTGAAGCTTGTCAGGCAGATAGTATTACCCTAATTAGTAGATGAGGAAAAGAAGGTTTAAAAAAAAAAGAGAGTAAAGGTGAACAAAATTGCCCATTTATGCGTCTAGTCAACTACTACAATAATCAAATCACTATGAACTTAATTAAACTGATAAACAAAACATTATCAAAAAATGAAGAATGTAATATTCATAACTTTAAGCGATTAAAATAATTATTCCTTAAAGAAAAAAAATAAGCCAAAGTTGCGCCTCAAATTTTCCATATAGTTGAGGTTTACATGGGTATGAAATATAAAACTTCAATATTAAGGCTCAGACAAGAATTAATTTTGAATTGTGTGTGGCATGTTCTATAGAAAATAAATGTAAAGTAATGTAATAATAGAAACTGAAAGATGATGAAATAATACTTCAGAGGAATGCAATCAAACTTAAAGAAAAATGCAAAGCTGCCACTTAAAATTAAAACACAGTATAGTTCTCATACCTTAAAAAAAATTAACTCAAGATGGATCAAAGATCTAAATATAAGAGCCAAGACCATAAAAATCTTGGAAGATAATGTAGGGAAGCATCTATAAGATCTTGTATTAGAAAATGGTTCCATGAAATTTATACCCAAAGCAGAGCTATGAAAAAAAAAAATAGATAAATGGGACCACCTCAAAATTAAAAATTTTTGCACCTCAAAGCAGTTTGTCAAGAAAGTAAAAAGGCAGCCTTCTCAATGGGAGAAAATATTTGGTAACCATAAATCTGATAGGGGCCTAATATCCAGCACATATAAAGAAATCCTACACCTGAAAATAAAAAGACCAACAACCCATTTAAAAAATGGGCAAGTGATTTGAACACACACTTCTCCAAAGAAGAAATACAAATGACTAAAAGGCACATGAAAAGATGCTTAACATCACTAGCTATTAGGGTAATGCAAATCAAAACTACAATGAGACATCATCTTATACCCATTAGACTGGGGGCTATCAAAAGACAGTATACAAGTGTTGGAGAAGATGTGGAGGAATGGGAACCCTCATCCACTGCTGGTGGGAATGTAGAATGGTGCAGACATTGTTGGGGACAGTTTGGCATTCCTCAGAAAGCTAAATATAGAACTGCCATATGATCCAGCAATTTCACTGCTGGATATACACCCAGAAGAATTGAAAGCAAGGACACAAACAGAAATGTGCACATCATGTTCATAGCAGCATTATTCACAATTGTCAAAAGTTGGGAAAAACCCAAGTGTCCATCAACAAATGAATGGATAAACAAATTCTGGTATGTACAAACAATGGAATATTACTCAGATGTAAGAAGGAATGCAGTATTAATACACAGGATAACATGGATGAATCTTGAAGACCTTATGTTGAGTGAAGCAAGCCAGGAATTGAAGGACAAATATTACGTAACCTCACTGATATGAATTAATTAAATTGAGCATACTCACAGAGCTAAAGTCTGGAAGACAGACTTACAAGAATTAAAAAAAGAAAGGAGGTTGTGAGTCAATGCTCCTATGGGCAAAATCCATGATAAGGTGTAAGTGTGTAGTTGTGCAGTGTAGAAGCATGACAATGGTGCATTGAAACTTTTGGGATGGGTGGTGCTGGTTTGTCAGGGGGTTAGGCTGGGAAGGGTGGTTTGGACTGTCCATGGAACTGAGGGGAGGTTTGGGTGAGGGAGCTGGTGAACACTGGAGATTGGCAGGTATGTGGTTAAAATTACTCCCCTGGAATTTTCTTTTGACAACATGGCTGGGAAGGGTTACTGGTTTAGGGTGTTGCATGTGGAGGGCATTCAGGACGGAGCGCACCTGGGGCAGGCTTCTAGGGAGTGTGTGAGTGCTCATCCTGTCATAGTGTGTTATATCAGTGGGTGGAGACCCATACAATGTGTGGGGAGGCTTGATGTTCTCAAGCAGAAGGGAGGGTGTCTCTTGGGAGCATGGGTGGCTCCCAGGGGGGAGGACAGACTAGTGTGTCAAGCTCTCAGCATTGTTGCAAGTGTCTATGAATCTTGTCATTCAAGAAGTGAAGCTTGGGTATCACTGTGGGCCCCAATGGGAGGTAGGGAGAGGAATAGAATTGATAGAAGAGGGGGTAGCTGGGGCACAATGGAAGAATTCTGCATGATTGTGCAAGGATTGATTCAGACCATGTTAAATTTCACCAAAAATTTGTAAAAGTGCATAGTCTAAAATGTAAACCATAATGTAACCAAAAATTTATAAAAGTGTACTATCTAAAATGTAAAGCATAAGATAAACCATAATGTAACCATGGTTGGCAGCTATGTTTCAATATTTGTAGATCAATTGTAGCAAATGTAACATCCACATGTAAAAAGAGCATTGCTGGGGAAGGGGAAAAAGGGGGAGGATGTTGGGTATATGGAGACCCCTATATTCGATATGTGACTTTACTGTGATCTAAAATTTTTTTGAAGACATAATAAAAAAATGTAAGACTCTGAGGAAGAAATGGAATAAATTGCCTTGTCACTGTACATACAGGACAACACCCATTATAGTGATAAAAGGCAAAACATCCAAAAATTTTTATGATTTTTTCATTTTTTAATACCTCAATTTATTTTTTACTTTATTTCAGTTTTCCTAAATTACTATGTATTTTATTTCTAATTGTTAAACCTATCATTACTAATTCATTTTCCTATTAATTGAATTTGGAAATACATTCAGCTTCATTTCTGAATAAGTTTTGGATTACAGAGTGATTCAACTATGGCGGGGAGGAACACTGATGTAGGCTGTCATTGTTGGGGGATGCATGGGTGGGGGGAGTGTGCCAGGGCTTGCATATAGGGTATATAGATATGTTCAGATGTTTGTTGGGTATTAACATAGCGGGTAGAATTTCACACGACAACTGAGGGAGTGCTGGGTTTCCATCCTGGGGAGCTCTGTTGCATTCCCCAAAGGAACAGCAACATTCCCCAAAGGAACAGCAACAATCCCCGAAGTGCAAGGGCAAAAACCAGTGAAGAAGGATAATCCAATGAGAATCCCTTGATACTGATGACTATACTTATGAGCCTGTGTGCTTGAAATTTCAACTAGGCCTAGAGCTGCAGGGTGCCTAAGAGTTACCTTCTGAGAGCCTTCATGTTGCTCAAATGTGGCCAATCTCTAAGCCAAACTCAGCATGTAAATGCATTACCTTCCCCCTCAGCATGGGACATGACTCCCAGGGATAAGCCTCCCTGGTGCCAAGGGATTACTACCAATCACCAGCTGGTGATGCAACTAGAAAAAGACCTTGAATAAAAGGGGGAAATGGTAAAAACAAATGAGTTTACATGGCTAAGAGACTCCAAACTGAGTCAGGAGGTCATCAGAGGGGTTGCGCTTATGCATGTCTCAGGATGATGTCAGAGACAGCCAAAGTTTACAGCCCCAGGTAGTGGTGCTCCTGAGGACTATGGAGACATCCAGGTCCTAAGGTCATTGCAGATGGCTCTGGAGTTTGATGCCTTGCCAGTGGGCCCTACTTTGGAATTTATGCTCCTGAGTGTGATAGAGTTGGACTCAGATGTGACTTCTCTAACATGCCTCTTCTGTCACTTTTATTGAAACCATGGTTGGACCTGGGGTAGGGATATGCCCAGGAGGCGTGAATCTCTGAGCCATGTGCCAGCTGGACCCTGAGCCTCAGCAGAGTTGACACACCTACTCTCCAGGTTGTTGGACTTACTCATGTCAGCTAAAAAGGAGGTGAGGGTGATCAACCATCACACAAGCAACTGAGAGAGTCTACAACTGCAAGCAGGAGAATCCCATCCATCAGCTATGTGGGATCAAAGCCCCCTCTTAATTAAGAGGTGGACTGGGCATCACCATCCAGGGTCCACTGGATGGAGGAATAAAATATGGCTTAGAGGGGCCTTACTGCTATTCTACTATAGAATTATTGTGACTCTAGCAATGTAAGAAAGTATATCACTGATGTAGAGACAGTGGCCATTGGCATTGCTGAAGGCAGGGAGAGGGAAAAAAAGGTGTGATATGGGGGCATTTTTGGGACTTGGAGTTGTCCTGAATGATATTACAGGAACAGATGCAGGACATTATACATCCCACCATAACCCACTGAGTGGTCTGGGAGAGAGTGTAAACTACAGTGTAAACTATAATACAGGCTGTGTAGCAGTTCTCCAAAATGCATTCATCAAATGCAATGAATGTACTGCACTAATGAAAGAAGTTGTTGATGTGGGAAAAATTTGGGATGTGGGGAATGGGGCATATGGGAATCTCCTATTTTTTTAAGGTAACATTTTGTGTGATTTATGTATCTTTTAAAATATATAAAAATATATTTACAAAAAGCACTATACATTATGATCAAATGGGATTTACACTTGGAATGCAGGAGTGGTTCAACATAAGAAAATCAGTTAATGTGTTACACCACATTAATAGAATGAAGGAGAAAAACCCCACAAAATCATCTCAATTTATGTGGAAAAGGCATTTGACAAAATCCAGCACACTTTCTTGATAAACGCTGCTAGAATATAAGGACTTGAAGGAAACTTCCTCAACATGATAAAGAGCACATATGAAAAATCCAGAGGTAACATCCTACTGAATGGTGAAAGACAGAAAGCTTTACCTCTAAGATCAGGATTAAGATTCCCACTGTTGGGAAATGGACTTGGCCCAGTGGTTAGGGCGTCCGTCTACCACATGGGAGGTCCCCGGTTCAAACCCCGGGCCTCCTTGATCTGTGTGGAGCTGGCCCATGTGCCGCGCTGATGAGCACAAGGAGTGCCACGCGACACAGGGGTGTCCCCCACGTAGGGGAGCCCCACGCACAAGGAGTGCACCTGTAAGGAGAGCCGCCCAGTGCAAAAGAAAAGTGCAGCCTGCCCAGGAATGGCGCCGCCCACACTTTCCGTGCTGCTGACCACAACAGAAGTGGACAAAGAAACAAGACGCAACAAATAGACACAGAGAACAGACAACCAGGGAAGGGGGGGATTAAATAAATAAATAAATCTTAAAAAAAAAAAAGATTCCCACTGTCACTACTGTTATTTATCATTGTACTAGAAGCTCTAGCCCAAGCAATTAGGCAAGAAAAAGAAATAAAAGGTATCTTAGTGGAAAGGAAGATGTAAAACTTTCCTTATTTGCAGATAACATGATCCCATTGATAGAAAATCCTGAAAAATACACAAAAAAGCTACTAGAGCCAATAAATGAATTCAGTTAATTGGTATACAAGATCAACTCTGAAAAATCAGTTGTGTTTTATGCACTAGTAATGAACAATCTGAAGAGGAAATTAAGAAAAAAATTCCATTGAGCAACTAAAAGAATAAACATCTGAGAAAAAAAATTTAGCCTAGGAGATAAAGGAATTCTACGTGGAAACTATAAAATATTGCTAAAGTAAATTAAAGAAGACCTAAATTTGAGCTACAACCACATGACTCATTACAGAAACAAGGACTATAATTGTTATGAACATTTCTTTTTGTTTTGTTATGAATAAATTTGTATTTATACATAAAGCAAATAAAATATCTTTGTTTTCTTCTCTATAATACCTCTTTATAAGATAACATAATTTGTATTAACTTTATGTCCTAGTATTTAAGTTATAGGAATTCAAGTTTAAGAGTGAATATTACCCAAGGACTTGCACCCTCTTCTGGGGAAAAAATTACAATTTTATGCAGGAGAGTTGAATATCTTCAGTGAAAATATGACAGTTATTGTTTTAATTTAGAAATTAAGTATGGTTTAAGGAGATATTTATGTGTACTAAGTTGACAAAGGGTGTACTGTGATGGTCAAGTTCACATGTCAACTTGGCCAGGTTATGATGCCCAGTTAATTGGTCAAGCAAACACAGACCTGTTATTGTGAGAATATTCTGTGGATTTAAATCCTCAGTTTATTGCATCAATGGCTAATTACATCTACAATCAACTAAGGAGATTGCCCTCAACAATGACAGAAGTCTCATCCAATCAGTTGAAAGTCTTAAAGGGAAAACTGATGATTTCAACAGTGAGAAGGAAGAATTTCCATCTTTACTGCAGCCAGCTTTTCCAGGGGAATTTTTCAAAACCTCTTATTGGAGTTTCCAGTTTGTGCCCTGTCCTGTGGAATTTGGACATGCCCATCCCCACAGTCACATAAGTGAATTCCTTTAATAAATCTCATGATGTTTAATAATACACACACACACACATATCTCCTGTCATTTCTGTTTCCCCAGAACACTGAACAATTCACCTGGCAACTCCACTACTAGGTATATATCCAAAGTTTTAAAAGCAGAGACTAAAACAACTATTTCCACACTGACGATCATTTAGCAGCATTATTCAAACTTGCCAAAAGAAGGAAGTAATACAAGTGACCAATCAACAGATGAATGGATAAACAAAATGTGGTATATCCATACAATGGAACATTATTCAGGTGTGAAAAAATGCAATTCTGATACATGTGACAACATGGCTGAACTTTGAAGACATCATTTGAGTAGAATAATAGCCAGACCCAAAATACAAATATTGCATTATCTCACTGGAATTTAATAATTAAAATATGCAAATTCATTGAGTCAGAAACTAGAATAAAGGTTACTAGGGGTCAAGTGGGGTAGAGAAAAGGGAATTAATGCTTACTTGGTACAGAGTTTGCTGTCATGGAAACATTTGGTCATGGTTAGCTGTGATGGTAGCACATCACCGTGAATGCAATTAACAGCACTGAAATACACATTTGAATATGGCTAAATGGGGGAAAGTTTTGTTTGTATATATGATACTAGAATAAAAATTTTTTAAAGCATAGCCCTGTACAACACAGTGAACTCTAACATACTCTGTGGAGCACAGCTAGTAGTATAATTACAATAATATTGTTTCATCAATTATAACAAATATACCACACTAATGCAGTGTTAATAATATGGAAAATCATGTGCATGAGGGGTGGTATAAGGGAACTCTATATTCTGCATGATTTTTCTATAACCCTACAACTTTCACAATTAAAAAATACATTTTTTAAAAAGTGAATTTAACATATCTGTACATGCTAATTAGGAAACTATTGCACTTACCTCAGATCTATTCAGCTTGGTCCTAGGGTCAGCAAGAACAAAATACCCTCATTAATATGCCCAAACTTGGTTGTTGAGAGAATTACCTACATACTTAAAACATCACACTGTAATACAAATTAGGCTATTTCAGGCAAAGTAGTATTTCATCCTTAACAGCTCCTCTGCTTGGCTTGATGGCAGTGCCTCAGCCTGCCCTGGGATGGTTTTCTCTCCTTCGCCCCTGGTAAGTCATGCGTAGTGCACTTGGCTTTCTTCTGTGTTCTCCTGACTCTGATGGCTTTCAGGATCTAAAATAAGGTACTTTTGCTTGCATCAGTCCTTGTTGATTTTGGCCTTTTAAATTTCTGGAATCTGATTCTGAGCAGATAAAAGTATGAGAGCATTTAACATAAAATGTCATATTTTGCTATCTTAAGTAATTGAGTAGAATAGAACAGAATAGAACAGAACAAAATAGCATAGAATAGAATTTGAATTTTTCCGATTTTGATGTGTCCTAAGCACTTGAAAAGAGCCATGTTGGAAACACTTAGAAATCTTCATACATAAACAACGTGAAGTTGAAAATTGTCCACTAAAGTTCAGAAAGGTGCACTCAACATCTTAAGTGAATTATAGATGCTTTATACAGGTCTCAGGAGTTGGCAACAGCCCATGGCTTGTGGCTTAAGGAGGACAAAGTCCTATAAAGGGTTAATTTAGCAGCCTGCAAAGGTAAATGTGTTATGAGGCAGTTAAATAGTTGAATATTCTTTTATTCCTGACAACAGACATTAGCTGGCAATATATGTATGGAAACATGAGCCATAAATGGGTAAATATGTAACTGTTACATTGTCTTTCCATATTCATCCCTAATACGCACCAGAAAGAGCTGTCTGTCATAATCAACTATATTGGAACAATAAGAGAGGAAAACAAGTGAATTCAGTGAAGTAATGCTGCTAGAGGTATTGGTTTTGCTTTTTACATGTTTTTATTATAATACAATTTTGTTAATTCTGACAAATTGTGACACAGAGACTAGCAAAATAAAAGTGTAGGATTAAAGAAATGCTTCATAATTCAGACCTTCAAATGTCTTATGTTTTGCATACCAACCCAACTATGTCTAAAGTACTTTTGAGGGTGCTCTTTTGGTGGTGGGAGGGAAGGAGGAGTCAAAGCAAGAGGGATGGTGGTAGTTCTCTTGAGTGTATGAGTTGAGGGTGGGGATTGGTGAAGGACAGTTTGGTTTCAATCTTCTGGATAGCTGGATCAATTCTCTGCCTCAATTTCTTAATATAGTATTAAATGCAATGTGACTTTCTGTGTTAATTTTTATAACCATTTCTCTGCTGTTAGATGCAATCATGTTGGCAAAACTGTCTACAACCCATTTTGTGCTGTTCTTTTATAAAGTTAAACCAGCCAGTCATAGCACATTCAGATGTGAACACGGTTTGTAGATTCCTGTAAAGTCATGTATTAGTCAACCAAAGGGGTGCTGATGGAAAATACCAGAAATTGGTTGTATTTTACAAAGTGTATTTATTTGAGGTAGGAGCATACAGATGCCAGGCCATAAAGCATAAGTAACTTCCCTCACCAACGTCTATTTTCATGTGTTGGAGCAAGATGGCTGCCAACATCTGTGAGGGTTCAGACTTTCTGGGTTCCTCCCTTCCAGGTTCTTGCTTCTCTCTGGGTTCAGGGTTCTTCTCTTCCCAGGGCTTGCTTCTTTCTGGGCTCAGAGTTCCTCTTTTCCTGGGGCTTGCTTCTCTTTCCTCTGTGAGCTTACTTCCTGGGGCTAAAGCTTAGGGTTCCAACTTCAAAAACTCTTAACTCTGTCCTTTGTCATGCCTTTCATCTGTGAGTCCCCACCCACCAAAGGGTAGGGACTCAATGCTCTACTGGCACAAGAGGTTTACATAATTACTTAATCAAGTAAACCTATGAATCCAATATAATCTAATATGCCCAGAGGAAAGAATCAG
The DNA here is from genome assembly GCF_030445035.2 of Dasypus novemcinctus. Taxonomy (NCBI): domain Eukaryota; kingdom Metazoa; phylum Chordata; class Mammalia; order Cingulata; family Dasypodidae; genus Dasypus; species Dasypus novemcinctus. The sequence continues at coordinate 20,116,397 of NC_080686.1, forward strand.
TTTACAAACATAATCTAATATTTCTCTTTGGAATTCATCAATAATATCAAACTGCTACAAATTATTCTAGTTACATTGAAGTAGATGGATAATGACTGTTTGGCTGGACCAGAGCCAGCTGAGGTGAACCCAAATATTGACAGTGTTTGTCTTCAATTCTACATCTTCTTCTGTTCTTTTCTTTTTGTTCTTCATCTTGCTTCCCAAGCCACCAGTCCCAGGAACCAGGATCTGTTTTTTGTGTGTGAGTGTTTGAGGCAGTATGTTATATTTGTTATAATTCCTGAGAGAACATTCTTACTATTAACCATAGTCCATCATCCACAGTGGGGTTCACTGTGTTATACAGTCCCATATTTTGTACAACGGTATCTGATTTTTTGAACCATCTCTTGAGCACAACAGATTGGGCTGTTGAAGTTTCCATGTTTTAGAGAATTGTGCCATCTGGCACTTTGGTGACTCAAGAAAACTTTAGGATGATAAATGTATGGAGTGTCATTCCATAAATTAGCTCCCATCCTTCCTACCTGTTCAGGCAAAGGTTCAAGATTCACGGCATCTAGACTCCAGTCCCAATCACCACTCTCTAGCTGGGCCTCGTAGCTCAGGTGTGTCAAGCTTATTTTCTCACCTGTAAAATGGTAATAATGGATATTTCAACAGATCCTACCTCACAGGGTGTAAAGAAAAAGAAAGAAAAGTCTGAACAAAACTATAAAACTTTTAATAGATATAATAGTAAAGATCAAACAGTATTTAAAATCCTTCCTCTAAGAACCCCACAAGAATTGAGTTATATTGTCTCTGGTCCCCAGAGAACAATTCCTGGCTCTTTCCCAAACCACTAGAAAGCAAGCTACACATTTTATTAAGAGATTATGATCTGGTCAGGAGATAAGGCCAGGATTAAAGGTTTGGCTAAAATGTAACATCAAAATATTTCTGAGTATGAATTCAGTGAATACTGCCTTCTACTCTTTTGTGTGGGTACATCTAGATGAGTAACTGAAGCACAGTTTTCAATGACCGTACTTAAGAGTTTTTCCTTCCCAAGAATTTTCTGGAAGTGTACTGACAGGGCAAGATTTCCCTTAGGATAGAACGATACACCTTGTTCTAGAAACGGGAGCGGTCTTTCACATTACCAGCAAGAGAGGAAGGCTCAAGTCCTATTCCAGGAGAAATAGGGTGGGTGATGTGGGTACTGTGTTGAATAGTGTTCAGTCTCTGTTAAATAAAAAACTTTAAATAGTTTCAGGGGTACAGTGAGTGGGAAAAGTTGGCTGTGGAGATAAAGAAACCAAGCCAAAATGACCTAAGATATAACATCACCTGACTTGCAATAAGAAATGTTAAAGTACATTTAAATAACAAGTCAGATTCTTCTCACGGTTTAAATTGTTCCTTGCATAAAATTTTACACCCCCCAAAAATGTTACTACACTTCAACATCACAATAACTTACAAACACAATGCAAATAAGTCTCTGTCATTTTGCCTGCGTTATATTCCACTGTGACCCTCTATTCAAAAAAAAATAATTAAGCAAATCAAGAATCAAATCACCTTCCTTAAGAATTCAAATAATTGTGATGTTTGCTATACTTCTGGTTAACTGTCTAAGTAAATGACTGATTTTTTTCTTGCATGAATTAAATACAGTGATGCTATATTTTCCTGTGATGCAGGTAAAGCATGTGCTAATCTTATTTCTAAGTTCTTATTTATTTATTTTTTTAGGAGGTAGCAACGATTGAACCCTAGACCTCGTACATACAATGCAGGAACTCTACTACTGAGCTACACCTGCTCCACCATACTCATGTTTTTAATGCTTTTGCTAATATGTAATACAGTCTGATAACCTAGAATCACCAAAAAGTCAAGTGTTTTTGATAATCACAATTTAAGTCCCCAATAGTTGAAAATTTCCGTGTTAATGCATACAAAAATCAGATAGGTTTTCTCAACTTTGCAGATTTTCACCTCCTCTGTTAAGATGCATTTCCCAAGTTTTCCCTAAATTTATTATCATTGTCCCTGGGATCTCTTATTTTCAAAGTCCATATCACTTCCTCATTATAAATAAAGAGCAAAGGTTCACTAACCTTTTCTAGTCACTGGAGATTCAGAGCACAGATTTCATTCATTAAATAAACAGCTGTTGAATACATTTCATGGGATAAGTCCTAGGGTCTAACCCTCTGTTCTCAAGTAGAAAACCCAACGGGCTGGGATAGGAGCATGGGAATGTAGACCAGGGGCTGGGGAACGTGGGATGGGGTGTTCCAGCAAAGGAGACCTGTCCCACAGTTCTGGGGTCAGAGAGGGCCTGCTGTGTGGGAGAAAGGGAAGTGACTCAAGATGACCAGAGCTAGACCCCAAGGCACTGGTGGCAAAAGCTGTGCTGGAGAAATCAACAGGGGCCAGAGTTTGCAAAGACCTCATTAACCATGTTAGAGAATTTGAATCATTCCCTGGGAACTTCGGGGCGAGCTTTGGATTGGACCCACTTTCCACTCAGCTGCCTTAGGGCAACTTATTTATCTTCCCTGAGACAGTTTCCTCGCCTGCAAGGAAGGATTCCAAGATCCGGGGAAGATGAGGCAAGACAAGAGAAGAATTTTAAATAGGCAAATTGACATTGGGGTTTGCAATTTAAGAAAACCACTGTGGTCATGTGAATTCAGAACAGGTTCCAGTCTGATCCTGCTCAAAGAACTGAATGAAGTTCTCAAATCCCAGGACATTTTCATTGAACTGAGATAATATTAATGTGCCATAAAGCACTATCATTTGATGATAAATCAAGTAAACCAAGTCTTGATCCGTCTGGTAGTTTGAATTATCTTCAGATAAGACGCAGCTAAAATTAAAAAAAAAAATCACACACACACACAAAGCAGCTGTCCTTGAGAAGCTCATGGTCTTGATGCAGAGAGGGATGACAGAAAAATATATTATTATAATGTTAGGGCTGTTCCAGGGCTCTGTACAGAAACCCCAGGAAGCAAGGAGGAAGACAGACTGCCTCCTCTGTGGGAGAGTAAAAGAGGACATTTCATTTGAAGGGTTACCTGGTGGGACAGGGAAGAACAGTGAATGCATTTGGCCCACTCAAATAGTGGAGGAGTTTTGCATGGCTGAGCAGGAGGTGCTGGGTGGAGGCTGAGAGGACACAAAGAGTTAAGTCGAGCAGAAAGAATGAGGTGAGACCTAGGAAGCTTCTGGTCTTTATTTTATTAGCCAGCAGGGAACCTCAAGGAGTCTTTAAGGAGGGCAACCCAATATAGTATTGGACCCTAAGTTATGCTGCAGCAACGTGGGTAGAATTGCACCTTCTGACTCTCCAGACAATAGTCTGAGTTTTCTGTGGTCAAAAAAAGTTATGAGAGCCTTAAAATTATAGAACACATCCTGAAGCACATAAAAATAGATTTATATGATTTTAAAATGTCAACATAGGAAAAGGAAATTTGTCGATATTTCTAAATTTTCCTGCCCTCCTCCTCCTGCCACATCCAAAATAAAGTGTCTAGGTGTAAATATAGCCACTGTCATATGTTCTTTGTTGTTATTTATGTCATTATAGTCTCATTCCCTTATATTAAAATAGATGCTCATCTCAGTTCATCTTTTTATAGCAAATATAGAGGGCTTCAGTAAATCTGTGACTATAAACCATAAACCTAAATTATGATACAAATGTGCAAATAGTTCTGAAGTTGGTCCTCTAGCTAAGGATTGAAAATGGTTTGAAAGAGGTAGTAGTTATAAAAACAGTGGGTTTATTTAAAGCCTTCTGAAGCCAGTTTTACTCTCTGCTCTTTGTCCATTTAGTTTGGAAGTCGTTTGGCAATGCCATAATTTTAACTTCTTCTCATAAATACAGCCTTTGCTTTGACACTGCCTTAGTCCTTCCTTGCTTCACATTTTCCAGGCATTTCCTGCCTGCCAAGCCAAATTTTCTCGTGCTTTTTTTTCCTATCGTGGAATTTTACTGCCAGATATCTCTGGGGTTCGTTTACAGTAAGTCCCTTTTTAGGTACCATAACAGTTCTTTTGAGTAACTTTCTCTCTGAACTGTGAAAGAGTAACTCAGAGATTCTGGAGTTCTGGGAAGCGAGTGTAGGGCAGAATATCACCTATGTTATAAATCAAACCGACAGGAAGTTACCGGCGGGGCTCTGGGATGACAGGAAACGTATAACGTTTGGAAAACGTCCTCAAAGTTCCCATCACCTATTTTTTTCACCAATATATGTTCAGAAGTTTGTACTCGAGACTAAAGGTTTAGAAAAAAAATGTTTTGGAACTTAGTTGAACTAAATGGTTCCCAAGCTCTAAATTTCCTCTGGGTGATGGATCGTATGTTTACGGTGAGGAGGCAATGATAGTGATAACTTCAGAAATCAAGAGGGTGTTTGAAAAAAAAATTTTTTTATATTGATTTGTAAGAGATTTTTGTTAAAATTAACCTTCTGTCATACAATGCGACGCAACTCTTTTTCACAGTTTATTGTATTTTGACTTTTGTTTTAGTGTTTTTATTACATAGATATTTTTAAATTCTTGTCAAATTTGCTTACTCTTTCTTTATGGCTTCTGGGCTTTTTGTCAAGGTTAGAAATTATAGGTGTTTTAATATTTTAAAACGTATTCACATCCTTAAGGGTCTTTATAATGATTTTTATATGGACATCTTCACTCCATCTGAAGTGTATTTTATTACAAGGTGTCAGCAGTCCAGCTTTCTTTTAAACGAGTTGACAGTTGAGCCATAGTTTACCTGCTGATTTGAAGCTTCAAAATTATAATAAAAGTTTTCATATGTTCTTGCTTTATTTCCAGACTTGTTTTGGTCCATTGCTCTGCCTCTATATTTCTGCAATGCTTAATTTATCTAGTTACCATAGCTTTATAATTGTGTCCCTATTAATTATTTGGGCTGGCAGTCCTTGTTGCTCCTTTTTTTTTTTTTTCAGATTTCTCCTGCTATTTTTGCGTGCTTATCCTTTTGGTTGAGCCAGCCTTTTGATATTATGTTTGGGATCCCATAGAGTTAATAGACTATTTCATGGAAAATTAACAGCTAAGAAAAGCACTATTGAGTGAGGAAGGGAAGTGATTGGAATTAGAGAAAAGACCAGTGTGTTGAAGATGAGCTAAAGAGAAGGAAGTGTGGCATAGAGTTAAGCCCACTCATTTGAAGTCTGAACTAAAGGATATTTAATGCTCCTAAGAACAACAAAGACATAAATAATGAGAAATATAAGCTTAAAGACCTGGATGGGGCATAAGAAATAACCTAGTCTAATGCACTCATTTTATAAATGCAGAAGCTGAGGCTTGGAAAGATTAGGACATGTGAAATTTACATAGCTAATAAGTGGTAAAATTAAGATTACATCTGATTCTCAGCCCTGATAGAGAGGTTACCTGCGAGCTCATCATAGATTCTTGAGTATGAAAATAACATGATAAAAAATATTAATTTGGCTGCTATGAAACGATGGACTGGAACAATGCAGTGAGGTGGCGCCAACACGGGGACACATTGAGGGGAAATGCTGGCGTCTGACCACGCACAATACACATCTACGTTAGCGTCAGAGGAGGAGAACAGCAGTGCTGAGCGGCCAGTGTGGAGATGCAAGGGCGAGTGCATTTCCTTCCCAATGAAGTCAGACCTGGAAGATATCAGCATGGAACGTGTGATCATGTCTTCCCCAAGAGTATATATGAATCATATTAAGATAAAACTGGGTTAAAAATCCAGCAAGCTATGACATACAGAGTGATGCTTACTTATCTGTACTTTTAAAATCACACAGAGGAGAAACGAGCCTACTTCACATTCTTACTTTTAGAACTGTAGCTAATATTGGGCCAATCTGTTCTTCAAGTTGACCATTTAGAGAAGGGTAAATATCAAAAACAAAACCTAAAGGAAGCCAAAGAATTCCCCACCCCCCCGAAAAACAGTCACTGAGAAAATGTTGCAGGCATTAAGTCTAAGAGTTGTGTTTTTAAAATATGAATTAAAAGATATCCTTCAAGAAAAAAAATTAAAATTGGTGTTGCCTCAGGAATCCAGACCGAGTAATGAAATGGAATATGCCTGGGAACTATGGCAGAAGGATTCAAGAGAAAAGAAAGACAAGCTTTCTAAAATATATATTTACCTGGTGACTGGTGCTGGGTTTTTGAAGAAATAATGGGTCAGATAAAAAAAGAAAAAAAAAGAAAAACAAAACAAAAAAAACATTTCTGCAATCAAGATTTTTCAGGGTTGAGTTCTTTCTCTCGCCTAGAGAATGGAAGTCAGGATGGACCTGGAGGGGTTGTGTGCCTTCCCTTCAAGCTCTTGCCTGTGGCTCTCCTTGTTCTCGTGACTCCTTAACTCCCATACTTGGCGTGGGCTAAGCCCTTCCCCGCTGTCTAAGCTCAGTGCTCCTGAATGCTCCATTCACCCAACCATAGCAGGCACCTGCAATGCCCTTCATGGAGTTGAATGTGGTGACCTTTAGGAAAGATGTTCATAAAAGACAAGTTTCGGCTTTGAGAGACTCCTACCCCGCAAGCTTCCATCCGCCTGACCTTTTCTGTAGAAGTTGCTCTCCCGCTTGCTCCCAGAATCTCAGGTGGAGTCAGAACCCAGCCTGTACTCCCTGGTGAGTGTGAGCCAAGCTATTCCACAGGTGCCTGAAAGATGCCATCTGACACAGCTTTTTAGTTCCTGCAGAACTAGCTGAATGCAGAGCCATTTTCCTGGGGTCATCTTCCCCAGACCTTTGGCGTGCTTGAGTTCTACTACTATAACTACATACAATTTCACGGCTCGGTTACCTTCTTTCTCCTCGAACCCATAAATGACAAGGATGATGGGTCCCTCCAGGGCTGGAGATGTGTGGGGTAAATGCGTGGATAGTGCCTGAAGACAAAAGAGGGAGATGGGGAGAATATTAACTTCATAATGATTATGAGAATGCAAAAAAGCAAGGGAAAGGACAAATACTTAATATTTCACAAAGGACTGTGGGACCAGGAAAACGCATAAACATATACGTATATTTGTACACACATCCACACATCACGTGCACATATACATTTATAGAGATAAATGAAAAGCCACTAATGATGTAAATATTAGACTATCAAACTAAAAATTATTTCAATGTTTTATTGTATGTTTTTGTTTGCTTTTAGTCATTTTGAAATCCAAACCCAAAGAAATACATACATTTCCAAAATGTATATGATCTCCAGTGTTTGTTACAAGGAAAAAGTTCCCCAGATTGCTTTGTCAGTATTTTCATAGTAATCAAGTTATCCATGCATGAGTTAATAAGGCAAAACAAGAACCCTTAAAAATGGACTGATTGGGGAAGTGAATGTGGCTCAACTGATAGAGCATCTACCTACCATATGGAGGGTCCAGGGCTCAAAACCAGGGCCTTCTAACCCATGTGTTAAGCTGGCCCATGTGTGACGCTGCCACATGAGAGGAGTGCCATGTCACCCCTGCGTAGGGGTGTCCCAAGCGCAAGGAGTGCGCCCCACAACGAGAGCTGCCCTGCATGAAAAAAGCACAGCCCACCTAGGACTGGTGCCACACTCACGGAGAGCTGACACAGCAAGATGATGCAACAAAAAAGAGACGCAGTTTCCCGGTGCCGCCTGATAATGCAAGCAGACGCAAAAGAACACACAGTGAATGGACACAGATCGCAGACAACAGGGAAAGGGGAGAGAAATAAATAAAATAAATCTTTGGAAAAAAAAAAGAACTGATCGTAGCAATGTTTTTGGTATAGGAGAGACTCTGTTAATATTTGTTCAGAACTTAGTGCTTAAAATAATTCAAATTGGTATAAATTCAACAATATGTGGAATTAAATCTGAGAAGAAGTTAGGGGCAAATTGATTCTCTATAATTATTTACATCTTTTAAGTCATTTCCTGAAACAATGTTAAGCATTTATGTTGTAATATTTGCTAGTAAAGAAGCTCCCACTCATCAGGTAACAGATACAAGTGTTCTGAAACTCGTCCTTGCTCCATCAGCCTCCCTGTCTTGAGGAGCCAGCAAGTCCCTCTGAAGATCTTCTTGGCTGTTGATGCATCACTTCTTTCAACATGACAGATGTTGTCTTTAGAGTGTGTTGTATTGCTATTTGGCAAGCATTATTCACTGGTGGTAGGTTCTTAATACATGAAGATATATATATATATATATATATATATATATGTGTGCATTTATTTGTCACTTTCATATGAAATCTAAGAGTAATAGTATAGTTTGGATTGAATTCACTTGATCTTGTTAAAATAGACTAAAAGATACCATATTCTTTGGGGGCATGTGAATGTTACCTCTGAGAACAGATCAAAATTGATGGCATAAAGGTTGTGCTCTAGGAACCCTACCAAGGAAAAGATGGCATTTATGGAATGCCCACCACATATCCAAGCATTTCCACATCCTATTCCATTTGTTTTTCACACAGGCCTGTGACCTGTGTGTTTTATTCCTTTGGCAGATGAGGAAGCTGAGACTCAGAAGAATGAACTAACTGCCTTGCCCAAGTCGATCCCACAGCTAAATGACAGAGCTGTGATTTGACCTCATATCTCTCTAGTTCCAATGCCTGTGTTCTCTGCTTCCTCGAAGCACATGTGCCTATTAAGCATGCAAATTGTTTGTCCACTCCTCCAGCACCCCTTTGAAGTCACTAATATGGATCTACCCTTACTGAGATGTTAAAAAAAAAAAAGATTCCTTCTATTAAAACAAAGATATTATTATTCTAGCAATGGAAGAACATGTATCATTGATACAAAGGCAGAGACCATCAGAGGTTCTGAGGGGAGGGAGAGGGAAGGATAGGTATAAAATGGGGGCACTTTGGGTGGAATTATCCTGCATGACATTATAATGATGGATACACGCCATTATACATTTTGTCAAAACCTATAAATTGTGCAGGGCAGAATAAAAACTATAATGCAAACTATAGTCCATCGTTAGTAGACATGCTTCAGTATGTTTTCATCAATTGTAACCAATGTACCCTAAAGAAAGATGTTAAAGGGGGAAAGTGTGTGTGGGAGGGTGGGGTATATGGGAATTCCCTATATTTTTGATGTAACATTTATGTGATCTAAAGCTTCCTTAAAAATAAAAATAAAAAAGAAGAAACTACTGCCTAAAAAAAAAGATAATTGGATTTTCATGTTACTTCTAGAAGTTCGAGAGTTTATAAGTGCATGGTGGTCATTAGTAATGGACTCTTTGAGCTTAAATGAGCACAGAGAAGCTTTTCATATGGAAGACAGCACCCAAGTAATCGATCTCTTTATTCACCAACTCTTTAGTGCATAGGGAACTTAATACTGGGAAGTTCCCCAATTAACCATATCTGTGAATGAAGGACAGTTACTGGGGAGGAGTAAGGGATGGGAGAAGAAGAGACCAACAAGAAGGATCTTGGAAGTTGTCTTTGCTATTAGGCCAAATTCATTTTTTCTTAGAAAGTGTGTCAATCAACTCTATTTTACAGTTTTTTGGCCTGTAGACAGCATCATTTTCACAAAGAAAGTATTTGATGAAGAAGCAAAATCACATGTCCTTATCCCTGTTAGCTGGAGATATTAGGTGTACATATGACCAAAATCTAAAACATCAACCCGTAATTACGTCATTCATGTAGATACTATTCTGATCCCCTCAAACAGATATATGTTATACCCTTCTATGAAAGGGGTATTCAAAGATTATATTAAAGATATTCTGCCAGTTCCATTGCTAATTTTTTCCTCACACAACTGGGAAATTTCCCTTTTAATATCTACAACACCTTGGAAAATATATCTGGTGCTCACAGATATTGTAATATTTTGAATTCTCATTCTACAAAGCAGCATGGTATGGTCAAAAGGACTCTGGATTTGGTCTTGAGTTGGAGTTCTGGCACTTTTTAATCATGTCACCTTGAGCATGCCTCACAGCCTTTTCAAAGCCTGTTTTCTAAGCCTCTATCTTGATCTGCTTATTCATGAGCAGATGCCTGAACTCTACCTTCCATAGCCTCTCAAGAGATGCCACAGCATAGGATGACCAAGCATGTGGTCTCCAGAGCCAGAATGCCTGGGTTCTCTTCTAGACCCACCAATTACAAATGGTGGGCCCTGTACCTCATTTTTCCTCATCTGTAAAACAAGCCAATATCGGCTGCATTAGAAGGCTGGCACGAGCTTCAAATGAGTTACTATTTGATAAGCGCTTGGACAAATGCCTGGAATATAGTAAGTGCTCCCTGAGTGTCGGTTAATAACTAACTTCTGTATCTTGACCCATCTTTCCCTGCCTCTCTTTTCCTCTTCTTCCTTTCTCTGTGTTGTATCCAACCTTGCTGCTTCTC